>NC_064648.1:64767523-65110223 GCF_023864345.2 Schistocerca serialis cubense
AGCCAGTTCAAGAACATTCTTACATGTAAGCAACTTATCATATGGTGTCCCCTTCTCTCCTGTTTCCCTCATATATTATCACCCCTGTTAATTGTTGCTACTAATTGTGATATACATAGTATACAAATGTTGCAAGTTACTGCTACTGATAGTGATACATCCTGTAGAGAAATCTTACAGTTTTGGCATCCTGGCACTCCCCTCTGCTTGGTGCCACAAGTGCTGGCTTGTGTTGTTTAGGCCTAATACTGGCCCTGTTAATTCCATACATAATTTGCATAAAAAACCTAATCATGTGGTGCACAAGTGAAATGATGATTATGCACATGTTCTATGCATTACAATTTGATAATCAGTTCACTGCCACTTATCTTTGAAAGTTCTGAATTTTACTGTAAGTTAGCATGTCCTGTGTGAAAGTTCCCAAGAGTATAATACATTTTTGTAGAGACTCATTCCCATCTACACCTCAGTTTTGGCACACTGCCTTGCTTGACGAGTTAGTGGCTTTTTGCAAAAGCTCTAAACAAACTGATGAAAGCAAAGACACTGGCTGCTCCTCAATGTTTTATCATATCAGACAAATGCCTAATGTATTCTTATTATTGGAATGGATTATTCTAAAACTTTGGACAGAAACTTTCACTTTTGACGATATTTATGACACAGTTATATTTTCATTTAAAAACCTGAAAAGAAGAAAGTTGATACATTTAAGATGCAGTTTTTCAGAAGAATGATGAAAATTGACTGATAAGAAATGGAAACCTGCGTTGCAGAAATAATGACAAAATGAATACTTGGAAAATATTAGGCAAAACAGGGTGACAGAACACATGTTAGGACAGTAAGAAATAACTGTCATGGCACTAGAAGAGCTACAGAGGGAAATGCTGTAGAGGAGCTGCATCAAATTAACCAGGAGAGTAAAGGTAAAAAAAAGCTTCATTACAGAATTTTGCATATGTTTTTGCAGTTGTAGTCTTTGTCCAAAGATTGGTTTGATGCAATTTTCTTTGCTAATCCAGTAAGTGCATAACTCTACATAACTACTGCAACTTGCTCCTACTTTGACGTCCGTCCATATTTAAAGCTCGGTCTCACTCATCAGTTCTTACCACCACCCCCTACACCTAGACACAACTCCCTCCATTATATTGTCACAATTCCCCCCAGGGGACTCACAGCTCTTTCGTGAGTTGATATGCAACACACATGGGACCTCGAGCTCTTGTATCCCATTCTTCCTTCCTGGGCTGCATTTCCTGCCCAATTCCCCTCCTTTCCCCTCTGCTCCTCCTTCCCCTCTCTTTGTGTTCTTACTTATGTTGACCTGGCTATCCACCTGGTTTCCTGTATTCCTTCTGGTTTTTGTTCCCCGTACTGTTTCCTTTTCACCCTTACATTTTGGCATTTCTGGTTTCCCTGTGGAGTATGACCCCCACTTTTAAATTTTCCCTCTGTTTTATAAGCCATTTGAGGAAGAAATTCCTCCCTAGCATCTACAATCTTGATTCATCTCCCCCTTCCTTCTGCTCTTCCTTCCCTGCTGTAGCCCCCCCCCCCCCCCCAACCCTGCTATGTGACCAGTGCATGTAGCCAGCTCATGGGGTGGGATGTTATGTGCCCATGTGGCTGAGCTCCCTGTCAGTATAGGGATCATAGTTATGATACCTGTGCTACTGCCTCTCCATATGTGAGGAGGGAGCCTTGTGTTCTGCCATGTGTGTGTGTTAACTGTCATGACCATTACTCTCCACGCTCATCAGATTCCAAGGTTTATAAGAAGGAAAAGAAGATCAGGAGTATAAGTCCCTTGATCATTTATACTACACTGAGCCTTGTCAGAAATATGAACAACTTCATCCTGTGTTGATGACATCTAACTTTGCCTGTTATGTTCTTTCCTCTCCTCCTTACCCCAGTCTCACTCCCCTCCTCTCACCCTCCCCTGTGGTTCCCATGTCCTCCCCTCTGGGTGCCTATCCCCTTTCTCAGCCAGAGAAGTGGCACTGACTGGTGATGGGGCTCTTTCCCAGGACCTCCTACCCCTGGCGCTTCTCAGGGAGAGAGAGAGAGAGACCCACAGTCTGTGCACCACAAGGTTGCCTGCTGTCTTTTGGTTCCAGATCTTGCAGAAGCCTGCTCCCCCTCTGTGCTCATACTAAGGAAGAGAAGCAGAAACATAATTTCTAGGACAACCCTACACCCCTCCCAGTACCATTTGTGGTTGTCAGCTCGTCCTCGTTGGTGATGGATAGTGTCCCAGTGGCGTGATTGAATCCACCCCATTAGCTTCCCATTTCGATCCCTTTCCTTGTTTATTCAATAGAACTGTAATGGATCCTATGGTCACATACCGGAGTTGCAGTCCCTTATTTCCTTTTACTTGGCAGTTTGTGTTGTTCTTCAGGAATCTCATTTTACTAATGCTCACTCATCAACCTTTCATGGGTTCTGTTCTTTCTGTCTGAACTGGGCCAGCCTTCTGAGGGCTTCCAGGAACGTTTGCACATTGGTCCATACAAATGTTGTTAATACACAGATCCCTCTTTGTACCACACTGGAAGCAGTTGCTGTCTGGTCCCCTTGGACTCTGCATTCGTGGTTTGCAATCTCTATCTCCCTCCTGACAAGCAGCCAACATCTGCACCGCTAACTACTCTCCTTCAGCAACTCTCCCCTCTCTTCCACATTCTTGGGGGACTTATTGCCCGTCACCTTTTCTCATCTAGTCAGGGGCTCATCACTGACAAATTTAAATTTCTTGCAGACTGCAACCTGTGCCTTCTTAATGACTGTTCGCCTACTCACTCTAGTGCGGTGTATGGCATTTTCTCTGCCATTGATCTTTTGCTCACTTCCCCTACCCTTCTTCCTTCCTTGCACTGGGCCCACATGATGACCTCTGCAATAGTGATCATTTCCCTTTCATTCTCTCATTCCCTTTCTGGCTCTCACTGGTCATGTTACCCCGCTGGGCATTCCATCATGCAGATTGGCCTCTGTATGCCTCCCAGGTCGCGTTCACACTTTCATTGTCAGATTGTATTGATGAAGTGGTTGAGATCTGACCAATAAGATAATTCACACTACTGGCATTGCCATTCCCCGCTCCATAGACCCCATTTGCTGTTGGCTAGTTTCATAGTGGAGCAGGGACATTGACACTGACATCCATGATTGTCATTGCACCTTGCAACATTTTAGGTGGCACATGTCCTCCACTGATCTTATTACCTTTAAATGTCTTCTGCCAAACCCCATTACCTAATAAAACAGAGCTAGTAGTTTTGTTGGAAACACTTCATCTCCTTCCTAAGTTCTTTCCTTCCTTCGTCTTGGGTGTGTGCTATCCTCCGCCCCCTCCAATGTTGTCAACTGCAGTCTTCCATTCCGGGTCTTACCCTTACAGGTAGTCTTTGTACAGATCCATCAGTTCTCATGGAACATCTCATGGCTAATTTTGTCACAGCTTTGTCATCAGCATCCTATCCAGCCACCACTCCGTCCAGAATCAGTGGGCTGAAGCTTCCCACTTAAGTTTCACCCTCTGTTGAACTGAGAGGGAGTAAGGAGGATTGCTATAAGCACAACAAAAGAGTTTACCTCATGCAGTGGAATTCACTGAGGTTAATTGTGGTGGGCCACCTACTGATCCCCCACCTTTGGCTGAAAAAATGGCTCTGAGCACTATGGTACTCAACTGCTGAGGTCATAAGTCCCCTAGAACTTAGAACTACTTAAACCTAACTAACGTAAGGATATCACACACATCCATGCCCGAGGCAGGATTCGAACCTGCAACTGTAGCGGTCGCGCGGTTCCAGACTGTAGCGCCTAGAACCGCTCGGCCACTCCGGCCGGCTTGGCTGAAAAGTAAACTTTGAGTGATGCATAGTAGGAAACTCAGTAAGACTATTCAAGCAGAATGGTAAAAGTGGCTAACAATCGATGTACCCATGGTGCATTCCCATATATATGCAACCATCAGGATTCAATCATTGATCAGTAGAAACATGTCAGCTCTTCAGTTGAATCACATTTTTGCTACATTAGGTCAGTGATCATCTCTGAGGATGTCATCATCGGGGTGAATGGTGGCTTGAAACATGCAGCATGCCATGGATGCAGGCTGGTGAGAGCAGTGTTATGTTGTGGGAGACATTCTCCTGCAGTTGCGTGGGATCTTTGGTAGTAATCGAAGACACACTGACAGCTATGACTTACCTGCATCCTTTCATGCTTGATGTCTACCCTCATGTTGATATAGTCTTTCAGAAGTATGATTGTCCATGTCTGAGAGCCAGATCCGTAGTACAGTGGTTTGAGGAGCTTTATAGTGAACTCACGTTGATTTCTCAGTGACCAAATTTACCTGATGTAAATCATGTGAAACCTATCTGGGTGACAGTTGGATGCCATACCATATACGCAAATCAACTGCCCATTGTTTACGTGAATTATGTGTCCTGTGCATAGACATCTAATGCCGTATATGCCCACAAACCTACCACCAAACTGTTGGATCTCTGGTATGCAGAATCAGTGATGTATACTATTCGAAAGAGAGGCAGATAAGCGATTAAGAAGGTATCCATAATGTTTTGGCTCATTAGCGTATTGTTCTCCTTATACCTACACACTTCTTGAGGTTTTTGTGAGTCCAAAAGTCAGTTGATTATGTGTGGCATTGAATAACTTAAATGGATTTGTTGGTGGGTCTCCTCTCACTGTGAGGTTTATATATTTTTGTGGTATTCCCAAAATGTTTCTTGGGTAGGACAAGGGACATCACTAAATGCAGATCATATCAGGCTCAAAAGTGTGTAATGTCTTGCTAATGTGTGATGTTTTGAGTAGTCTTGTGTTGCAAATAGTATCTCTTTTATTAAGTTAGACTTCCTTCATGAATGTCTCATGGTAAACTATAATTCAATTGTATTACAGTAAAGCGTAATTTTGATAGTGTTCCCCATTGGTGTATTGAATATAACAAAAAAACACGAGAGACAAATTAATCATCAAAAATATATCCCCCTACCCCCATTAACAAAGTCTGATGGTTGTGAGGCAATTTTTGGATTCCAAATCTTTAGAAAGCTGCTGCATTGGAGATAAAGATATTGCCAGTCCAAGCTTAAAACACATTTTCACCCATAAAGAAATTTTTTGTTGTTGCTTGATAAGGAGTGAGAAAGAAAACCATTTGAGGAAGCTAGATCCAAATAAATAGTGCAATAGTGACCACTTTTCAGCCAAACTCCTGTACAGGTCATTCTGTGAAATCAGCAAAATGCAGATTGGCAACACCTTCCATATGTTGCTACCACAAACTATCTCAGTTATTGAAACATAGGCCAGTAGCAATGGAGATGCCTGGGATGCAGTTCTAAACACACTAATCATCATCTTTTTGCCACTAGATTAATAGTATTAGATTCTGAACACTCATACTGACCTATGCTTATTTTGCTTTGTTAGGGCCAAAAAATATTTTCTGTTTTTGAAGTTGATGAACAGTGGTTAAAATCCCTGTCTGACCATCATGATTTTTGTTTTCTGTTATTTTTTTAAATTGATTTTTTCTATTTTTTGTTGCTGTCTGTCTGTCCATCCGTCTGTCTGTCTGTCTGTCTGTCTGTCTGTCTGTCCATCCATCCATCCATCCACCCACCCACCCACCCACCCACCCACCCACCCACCCACCCACCCTCCCACCCACCCACCCATCCACCCATCCATCCATCCATCCATCCATCCATCCATCCGTTAACGCAATTTTTCTCAGGAATGGGTAGCGGAATTGAATTGAAATTTGTTAAATACTAAATCTATGGTACCTTGGCAGTGAAAAAAATTTAAGGTACTAAGTCAAAGCAATCAGAAGATATTGCCATATGTATCACACATTTTGATACTCAAAAACTCACTCAACACATCGTATAAATGAATACTCTGTATACACATCAGTCCTCATGGTCTTGTGGTAAGGCATGTGCATGGAAACTGAAAAGTCATAGGATTGATTCTCAGCTGGATCACCAATTTTTCAGTCTTCTTTTTAAGCTAGCCTTCATATATCAAAGACATAAAGAGTTTGGATTCCACATTAAACTGTAACTCTCAATTGCCCAACTGGGTGACTGGTTTAGTTTAGGGACACACAAGCTCCCTAAGTGATGTCCAATAGAAAAACTTGCACTGGGTCATTGAGTCACCCAATATTATCATCATCATCATCATCATCATAGTAATTTGATTTTGTACAGAACCCTCATAGGGTGGGTCATACTCCAATTATAAAGTTTTTAGGTTTTTTTTTTTTCCTGATGGATTACAGACTTATATGATCATGACAATGAATCCTCTGTGTGAGAAAACGCGGTTTAGAAACAAAAAAGATTGTTGGGCTCAATATCTAGCCTTTGGCTTTACACTATGCCATTTTTATCAGTAAACCATAAATACATGCATCTGTACAGCAGCAGAAATGTCCGTTTCCTATCTTGTTGCCAATTTGTGTAGCTGTCTGTTATGCGATTTTATAACAGTGATTACAAAGTAAATCCAAAAGCACGTACTGGGTAGTCGAGGAACCTAATGAATATTGTGTGGATGGACAATGAAATGGATGTTTGGAACAGGTCATAATGAACCTCCAGCAAATCAAAATCCTTTCAGTGTGGCACATCCTTCTTTATGATTCAGTCATAAAGCAATGCTCTATGAATGTTGGTTGTCTATTGGAATAATTCTAGCTGTATATGCCAAAGGTCTGGGTTCGATTCACACATCAGGCAACCATTGTTAGCAAACACAAACAGACACTCTTCATATCTGGTAACTCCAGTTGAACAATTTAGTTTGCTCTGTAGTATGATATCCACATTAAATGTGATATCTATTTGCTACCTGCTGGAGGAGAGTCAGTGTAGATTGGGGCGCGAGAGAGAGAGAGTGGATATCATACCAGGTTGAGACTCTGTCACCAGTAAGCTTCCTTCCACAAGAGGTTTATTTACCTAATTATTTATTGTTTGTTTATTTTAATGAGTCAGTGTTCATCTAAGGTTCCAAGGCACTTATCTCTTGCTGTATATCAATATGAGATGTTGACAATATTGGTGCTGGACTGGAATCAAATCTCAGATCTCTTCTTTCATTGGGTTTGAATGTTTTCAGATGTATTAGTTCTACTGTTCTTTCTTTCCCTAAGACTCTGAACTCCAGGTCTTCCCAAATAGTGCATGTCTTGGTTCAAATCCTAGTCTGGCACAAAAGAGTCCATCATGTCATTTCAAGTTGTGGCATGTACACAGCAAACTACAAGACACAAATGGTTATGTTTTTTAATACTTCTCTGTGGTTTTCAGCTGTAAGGATTCATATTTGTTTCGACTCCCAGCACAGAACATTTTGCCATATAATGTCTTGTTCAAACAGGTCACTAATAGATACTGGTTAAAAAGAATTCTATAGTCAACATCTTTTTGTGGATCGTTCTGTTAGCACAGAAATGTTCCTCACAGTATTTCCAGTTGAAACATGTGCACATCTTCAGGAAACACAAGTATATATAGACAAGTATTTATAGACATGAAAACTGCCAAATGTGGCCCTTTAATTTTTAAAGATGCAAATCACCATGTTGTCCCCTTAGTTTGCCTCTTGTCATCCAAACACAGCACAGATTATGTGAGATATAAACATCACAGTTATCGAATATGAGAAATGAAATTGTGCTGCATAAATAGTATAACTGACAGCTTGGAGAATATCATTCATTGCTCTTATCAACTTGCAACCAAGTTATCAGCTTTTAACATTACATAGACCTTGGGCCACACAAGAAATCAGATGTCACTAGACTGTACTCCCAACATGTGAGGTCGAAGACAAAAAGGGACCTCTTCTTGGAGATTTTCAATTTTGAGTTATTTATATTGTCAGATTAAGCATTAAATTGTGAATAATTTGGTGTAACAGTCATACCTTAATTTCTTTTTGTTTTACTTACAGACATTTAAAGTTTGTTAAATGAAAATGGTCATTTTGTGGAAAATGCTTTCAAAAGTTCAAAGTAAAACAAAACCTCCATATTTTACAGTTAAGAAAACAATTTTATGCCAAAATGCAGCTCTAAATGTCCTCTTTTAAACAGTATAAAAATGTTTCACAACTCTTCAGCTTGACACCTTAAATTGACCATTTTCAATGCTTCTTTGAGGGTCCAGAGACATCTTGGGAATTATCAGGGTCAGAATCAGTAACAGATTTCAGTAACAATGTAAAGGTCAACTTGAGGACACAAAATGTCTTTGAATTTGTCTTTGCAGTATGGTCTGATGTTTTCGAAGAGGTAGTCCCGATGTATCATTGTCGTTTCTTCCGGAGTCACTTCATTGGGAAATCTGTGAGGTGCATCTTCTGATGAGAATTACCGTTGCAAAAACACATGCCCTGCAGTGTTGATTTTGCTATATACTTCACTTTTGTTCACTGCATTGAACTCAAAGTGGTTGTACTGAGTTATAATGGGACACTTTCTTGGTACCATTATAGTGAAAAAATGTAACCACTCATGTGTTTTCACAAGAACTTCATTTTGTTCATTTCCAACCATCACAGCAGAATTAACATCAGTTGTTGTTATTGTTTTTTGATGCAGTCAACAAAGTCCGACAAAGAGGAGACATAAGTTACTTTGAACTTTTGTTGGCCCAATCAAAAGCAAATTTTGTGTTCCTACTGGCATGAATGACGCAATAGTTTCCTTGTTTTTCTTTTGGTAAATCTGCCATGCCAAGTACCCCATCAATATATTGTTTTGTTTAGCCCAACATAATTCTCAAGGTGAATAAACATTTTTTTCTCATAAATGTTTTTTTTTTTCTAAATGATGATGAAAAAGTTCCTTAGTTGTAATGCCGCTCTCAGTAATGAGAGAATTTATTTGGGATTTCACACTTAACACCCAAAATACCAACTTTTAACTGACATTAAAATAAATAGGGTTTGCTTACAAACGGTTGTTTGGTATGTGCACTTGTGTCATATTGAAATTGTACTGCAAGTAAGTTTTATCACCATTTGCAAAGTTTTCTCTAGTTTTATTTATGGTGGTGGTATAATAAATTCTCTCCCCAGAAACAATCTGTAGGTGGCATCTCAATTTTTCAGTCATTTGCAATGTTGTTTGTTCATAAACACAAGTTATTTCTGCCTCAGATGTAAAATGTTTCTGGCATAAAGCACATAAAACTGGTCACGGTTTCATAACTAATATATCAGGGCAAAGTTCCCTCCAAATGTGTTTGAATGTACAGGTTTTTGTAACATGTCACCTATAAAAGATGCTATGTAAGTTTCATATGACATTTGAAGGTAGTAGTTTTAAACATGTGTAGAATACTGTGTTCCTTCTGACAGGGAATATAATAGCATGCTTTCTGTGCAATTGTTCAGAAATTATGTAGAAATTTAGTGTCAGAAAAAGATATTCCAGTATTTTTTAGTTTCCTTGCTTTTTCATGTACTTTTCCAATCAATCAATCCTGTAGTGTTACACACTTTACTAAGATGTTTCGAACTTTTAATTTTGATCTGGTCACCATATAGGTGGTTTTAAAGACCATACTACATTTTAACTTTCCTGTTTTTTTTCTTCTTTTTTTCTTTTTTTTTCTTTTTTTTTCCTAACTAAATGTTGATGTAGAATCTCTGATCAGACAGCGAAGTTGACCTTAAGTCACTTCATTTAGTGTATTAGCATTATCATGTCAACGACCAGTTTTTGTGCATTAATAGCACACTTGCTAAATGTCATTAGCTTGAATAAGTAACAACCATTTTCTTTACATCTGCAGCCAGTTTCTAGAAAATTCTCTAGAAGGTTATGATAGTTCTCAACATTAGAACTGTCTACAATCAGTACAATTATTAGTTACAGCCAGGTTTTTCCCACATTCATTTTTGGAGAGTTATCCACATTTGAAATGTTTTTTAACAAAGAAGTTTTTGAAAGATTAACTGACTCTTCATATTCACATCATTTGTCATGCTTAAAGATCTTTCTCAAAAATAATCTGCACACACATCTTCATCATTGATATTGTAGTTATCAAAACCTGTCTTATTTAATATATTTAAAACTCAGTCTTTGATCATTCCTACTAGACAGACATCAGTCAATCATAGGTAGACAAGCAATACTTTGTAATGACTTTTAATTTTAACTAATCACTCAACAGGTCAGAAACAAACATAGCTAGTTGTGTTGCTGCACTAATCGATTTGCATTCATTTGCATGGTTACCAACACTTGTTTACAAATGTGAAATGCAGTATGGTAAATGTTTAAAATAAATAACCATTAATAATAAGTAACTCTTAAAAAGAAATATACAGAGCTAGAGTTTGAATATCAGCAATATTGTTGGCTTGTAAACCTATGAAGGAATATGTACCTGTATTTAGGGCAGACATTATTGTTACCAGGAAACTTTCTTCTGATGAAAGAGACCACCTCATTTGCTGCTGACATTCATGAGAGATTAGTTTTCAAGGTGATGCATGTTAGCCAAGTGCATTAATGACAAGAGGTCTCTTGTCAGCCCATGTTATTTCTCTATAAACAACAAGAAGTACCTTCTTCTAGGCAAGATGTCCACTGCTTTAATGACAGATTTATTATCAATTGTAGCTTGTAGAGGATGCACTAAAGTGTGTTAAATTGAAAAAAATCAATACTTTTGAGCAAACAACTTTTTTTTGATGGTACTGAACATTTCACTTTGCCTACAGGAATTATATGAAAATTCTAAAAAGGTAGCCCTAAAATTGGCAAAATAGCCCCAAAGTTGGCAAATAATGTTATAAAAATCAACCATAATATAAAATTTTGTTTCCCATGTTCTGGTGTTCCATATTAATGAGATGAAATACAAAGTGGCAAGGTATAATTTTTGAGACTGTTGCCGACAGATATTTGGATGTGGACACACATCCAAGTCTTGGAAATATTTAGAAATATGGTTAATAGTAAAGTCAGCTTTTGTACTTTGTTCCATCCCCTCCCCCCACCTCCATTCCCATGTCAGTAGAAACTTGTTACAGCTTCCTTTGGAAGAACTTTAACAGATCAATTTTTATGTCTCACATTCCATGAAAATAACAAGCCTTTGATATGTTCATGGTAAAGTTCTGAAAATTAAAAAAAAAATCTTGACTTAAGCAAATATTTAGCATTTAGTCAAGAAAAGGAGGGAATGTAATGTGTCACGTGCAAATGTGGTGAACAAAGCAATCAAAAATAGCCAACCAAAGCTCTATCTGAACCTTCCACAGAAAAAAAATGGTTGTTAAAAACGTGAAAACTGATTCTGCTCCATAAGATGAATCCCTGATACCATTAAACAATGTTTTTTCAAGTACTTTGTATTTTCCCCCTATGTTGAGTGGCATTTGATATGAAAAATGTGTGTCGACTCTGCACCTAATGCAATCACTTTCTGCTCCTTTTGAAATGGAACTAGCAGCTCAGTTGCAGGAAACTGTGCATTGGAGGATACTTCTGACATTTTGTTGTTGAGAGAACTTTCTGTTGATATCAAATATTTTGTATCCTTTCTAGTTATTTATTGGCAATAGTCCAAAACAAATATAATCTTTGGAATTATTTTAGCTACATCTACCTCCTAGCATATCCATGTAATTGCTTTGTTGAGACAGAGATGTGTCCAAACAACATATCAGTGTGTCAGGTTAACTGTAACAGAGTATTTTCCTCATATGACTGCCAGCCCCAACAAAGACAGAACTCCCACAACTATTGAACTGGTGCTGAGAAGCAATAGTTACTACAGTGCCAACTTTTTGATCTTAAGCTCCTTTGTTTTCTTCCTTCCTGGATTTTAGAGAACATCCATATGCTGCCGCAGGTAAGTACTACTTCCAGTAATTCAGATGGCAGCAGTTTGTATATGTAACAAGATATATTTGATTTTTAATGAAAGTGGTTACCAACTTTTTTCTTCCAATGGAGGAAACCCACCATAATAACATCTTTTGAAACCAAAAAGAAAGTTTACAGGTTGTAGGCTTCTCTGTAGCTTCACTAGGAAAAACAGTGTGTGCAGGTCAATCAGGTAGTTGGTCTGAAAATGCAGAACATTTTTGTCTGTTTCAAGATGAGCTAAAGAGATTATACTCTACTTTTGATATTATGCCCATTCTTCAAGCAACCAGCAGCAGACATTTCCACATTAAAAACACCATGTATAAATTTATTTCATTCCTTAGAAAGCAAAAATTAATCATTTAGGGACAACTTCTCAGACTTTAGGTGTCTTCAACGTAAGTAATCTGTTGTGACATATAATCAGCATATTTTGTTCAGTATGAAAGCTCAGATACTGTATTAGGCTGGACTAGTTTTGCTACAAATGATACAATACTTTCCACAATGAACAGCCTACTAAGATGCTTTTGAATTGTGAAGGTTTTTTTAATGCATTGTGGTAGAGAGAGAGAGAGAGAGAGAGAGAGAGAGAGAGAGAGAGAGAGAGAGAGAGAGTTAGTTAGTTAGTTAGTTAGTTTTCTGAATAATGGACTAGTATAACAAGTTTACCAAGTCAGTATGATCTTTGATGTGGGAAAATTACCATGTCTGTACAGTCAGATTTTATGGTGATCCAAACCAATAAATATGCTAAACAGGTTGCCAAAGATCAACTGAAAAACCATATTTCATGGAGATCTGTGAGATTTCTTTGTAGTCACACCTTGATTATGATTGTACAGAGTGTGCTTCAACAAGGAAGACACATTGCACATGTTTGAGTTGCAGGTATTACTTTGAGAAAGCTGGTTGGAAATTTGGAAGCCAAATAATTGTCCAGCACCTGCATGCAATAGCTGCTGAACGAAAATCATCTTTCTCAGGCATATTAAATAGTTCATCGTTTATATTTTTCCTGGTCTCTGCTAATTGATATCACCATGTAACAAATAATATTCTCATAAATTGTCTGACAATTATAGAACTAGTATTTAGTGGAATAGGTGTAGATCAAACTACACTACTTCACTGTTACTACTTGATAATAGTGTTGCTCATGGGGTTGTTTTATGAGAACAGAGCTCTCATCACAATTAAACTGAAGCCTCTGAATTTGTCCCATTGAATGGGGAGTGAGGGAATATCAAACAACTGGCTTCCATAGTCCTGGGGTAGAAATGCTACCTTGAATCACATACATATGATGAAGTATATGTATCACTTAAGATACCATTTGATGTTGTTGTTGTTTAATTAATTAATTATAATTAATTAATTAATTATATTATATTAATAATCCATTTTTATCATAATAACTAACAGGAATGTAGGCAGGTGATGTCATTGACAACCACTGATATTTCAACAGGGGCACAATCTGCATTTTCAAATCAAAACTGCAGAAAGCAAACACACACACACACACACACACACACACACACACACACACACTCTGTAAACACTGGCACCATTACAAACCAAAGGTGACCAGTGTCAGATGTTATTGAGTGAAATTAACAATCAGTGGGTCTGTTTGCATAAACTTGTTTTTTCTTTTTGTGAAGGGAGAGAGCAAGATTCCATGCAGAATTTCAGAATTTAAACAAATCATCTATCTCTGTTTATAAGGTTACTTGCTAATTTAATTCCAACAGCTTCCCTAATAACACTCTCCCAATGACTCGATTGCATGCTAGAAACTCTGTGTTCTGCAGTGGCAGATTTGCTTGGCTTTTTAAAGGGTATGTGCCACTTATGCTCAGTATATTGGTCCTCCATAGTACTGATAATCTGACCAATATATGACATGCTACAACTGCAAGGAATAATGAAGACACTCACCTTATACAATCAGAACCAACCCTTATGGCCCTGGTCTTAGATGGAGATCAAAAACATACTTCACGTCTTATTTTCACACAATACAACGAATTCTGTAGGAAATGCTCCCTGCATAAGGCAAAAAGGCCATAGGCTATAGGGCCACCATAATACAGGATGATTCAAAAAGAATACCACAACTTTAAAAATGTGTATTTAATGAAAGAAACATAATATAACCTTGTGTTATGCATCATTACAAAGAGTATTTAAAAAGGTTTTTTTTTTCACTCAAAAACAAGTTCAGAGATGTTCAATATGGCCCCCTCCAGACACACGAGCAATATCAACCCGATACTCCAACCCGTTCCACACTCTCTGTAGCATATCAGGTGTAATAGTTTGGATAGCTGCTGTTATTTCTCGTTTCAAATCATCGATGGTGGCTGGGAGAGGTGGCCGAAACACCATATCCTTAACATACCCCCATAACTGTCGTTGATTCACTTCTGCCGTACTCAATAACACAAAAAGCTTTCTGTTGAGTGGTCGCCATCTTAGCATCAACTGACGCTGACGCCTAGTCAACAGCACCTCAAGTGAACAAATGTACAACTAAATGAAACTTTATAGCTCCCTTAATTCGCCGACAGATAGTGCTTAGCTCTGCCTTTTGTCGTTGCAGAGTTTTAAATTCCTAAAGTTGTGGTATTCTTTTTGAATCAGCCTGTATTATCATCACTCACACAATACACTTTGTCAGTAGTGCAACTCACATCTCATCCAAAAGGTGACTTTGAGATGAGCTAAATCTCAGGGTCAGATATGACATGGGCACTGTGAACCAATTTACGAACTACCCCTTTGCGTTGAGCCAGATGGTGACAACTATCAGCCTTTAGATGCAAGTCAGTGTGAATATGCTTCCTATAAACAAAATGTCCCCAACATACCATGCACCTTCCTCCTGACCAGCGCATCAAGGAAGGGAAGACAGCCATCCTTTTCCACCTCCTTCATGAGACAGACATTCAGGTGGATTAAATTCAGGTTTTCAAAAGCGTCATTCAAATTCCCACTTCTGTGAAGCCAAACAACAGAAGTATTGTCTGCATACCCAATAAGAAAAAAAGTTTTTGAAATCTGCAGTCTCCAAAGCCTATTTCTCTAAATATTGCATAAACAAATTGGTAATAATAGGTGAGAATAGGCTTGCCATCACAACTCCATCTGTCTGCTCACAGTACTGGTCATTGAATAAAGAGTAAGAGGAAGTCAATTCATGTAAAAAAAGGTGTGTTAATTCAGCACCAAACATAACCTCAGTCATCTGTAATGAATCAGACAGAAGAACCTGAGTGAAGAGAGAGCGCACATCAAAACTTACTAGAGTAAATAAAGATAAATGGCGATTGTGGTTTTTATGTAAATTCTGCATGGAATCTGCTCCCTCCTTTGTCAAAAAAACAGAGGGCCAGAGTTTATGCTACCTCGCCCATTGATTAGTTTCACCATCATTAACTTATGATATTGATCATCTGTGGTTTGCGATGGCACTGGTGTTGACAGTGTGTGTGTGTGTGTGTGTGTGTGTGTGTGTGTGTGTGTGTGTGTGTGTGTGTGTGTCCAGAGTTTCTCTGAAAACCAAGATTCACAGCTCTCACGTGCTGCAGTTTTGCTTTGAAACTTTCAGGATGTGCTCATATCAAAATATTGGTTGTTTTCGACATCACCCTGCTGCATTACTATAAGTTACCTGAACATTGTGTATGCTGGGAGAAACTCAGGTCTCAAATCTATTTTTACTTTGACAAATATTCACTATGTCTGCATAAAATAGCAGACATTGTCATCATGTCTTTATTAACCACCTAGACATGGGCGTCAAATTTTATTTTTTAAATGAAATTGTAGTTTTTTGGTTGAACAATAGTAATTATAGATAATTTATAGTGCTGTAATGCATTCTCTTTGAGTTTTTATATTGTCAAATAATTCTTAATTACCAAAAATCATCATAGACATAAAACATTTATAAATTACAAATGCTGCTACACCAATTTTTTTAATTAGTATAAATAAAATAAAATAAAATTTGCCATACATCTCAATATATTTGATCTACACTATTTTTGATTCCTTGCACTTAATTCAAATATTGTGGAAAGCAATACACAGTTACCCAAGTACTTCCTATCCCATTGAAGCATTTTATTGCTAAGAGGAGTATAACCTTTCAGGTGATATGTATTCAGCACACTACAAGAACATTAGAACAATGTAATTTTAAATGCAGTTTTAGTATTTTATATCTTCCCAGTTGTATGATTTTTTTAAATATATGACTAATTTTGGTATCAGCTTTGTGTATGAATTGTTCCAAATAAATTTCATTTAATGAAAAAGAAATCTGGAGTGACTAAGTAAAACTGCTCAATGTTTTAATCAACCAGTCAGTGTGTAGGAGCTCTAACTAGTGTGCTGGTGGACTATTTAACCACATCTGCTGACCGGTTCTACTTCATAATCCTAGATTTATTTTCTATTAGATAGAAGTTACTAGTGAGGAGTCATATGTGAAACTGATGTTGCTTTATAACATAGCTGAACACTACATTGGGGTGCCAATGTGAGTCAGTATTCAGAATTTCATTGACTACTTAACTGTTCTCAGAATCAACACTCTCAGCTGTAATTTCGTATTATGAATTCAGACTTTTGAAGTGGAAGTAGCAAGGAATCAATAGTGTGTTGAAACAAAATGAGAAATGATTGTGCTAAATAAAAGCAACTTTCAAAAAGTCTTATAACATTGTCAACGAACATAATGAGGGTGGAAAGCTGTACAGAAAACAGAATGCCGATGTCGATATAGGAAAACATGCAACTATATTATTGTTATTATTATTATTATTATTATTATTATTATCATTATTATTATCATCGTCCTGAGAACCTATGATCACAGAGATTCATCCAGCTTGGCAAGTACATCCGTGGGACATATTGCACTGCTAGAAATCTGCTGGAGTGGAGGACACACATTATTGGGGTGAATGCCTGGATGAATGTGGGGAGTAGTAGCAGTGATAGGTGAAACCAGCCAAAGAGCTGTGGGTGATTCAGTTGCTTCAAACAGATAAGTTTTGTTAATCTGCTGTCTAATTGTTCAACTGGTCTAAAATTGTTGGGATTGAATTTCACTTCCACAACTTATTTAGTCTAAATTGCCTTAAAGAAATTTGTTAATTTGTCAAATCCTCAAAGGTGTTACTATATTAACTAATTGAGGCATTTTATTCTGTGATGTTTCTCATTAATTATACTGTGGTCCATGTTTTTCTGTGCCAGAATGATTAAAATTTGACTGATCGTAGAATTTACGAGAAGATGTGTGTTTCACATCTGCAAGGTGAAAAAGTGCTCATAGCTCTTAAGGTATACATTGAAGAGTTCATGTTTACTGGACATTTTTTGTGTGTTTTAGTCCATTCTACTATGTCTCAAAATATGGACTACTTTTTCAACATTAAGTATGCAGTTACTAAAGATTGTTTCCTTTATAAACTAGTTTTTCAATACTTTTTTCTACTTTCAGCTGAATTATTCCTTCAGTAACATACATTTTTCCGGTAGCCATGCAGTAATCTCTCATTTCGTACTATGAGCAACATGTTTCACCATATCCAGTCAGTTCTGGGAGGCTACCTCTCTCTTCTTCCCTCATGCTGTGTGGTCTCTTCCATAAGCAAGTTGATACATTCATTACTGCAGTGAAACTAATACAAGACAGAAGTGATTTGCTAAATGTTAATGTAATACAGTGTTGCCAAATGTAACCAGCAGTTGTAGAAATATTGATGTTTTATGCATCTTATGACATCAGTTATGTAAAAGTATATTTAATGTCATATAATGTGCACAAAGCTGGAGAAAAGGAGGCTTTGGGCAGGGAATCATAACTGATTTTGAGAATTTATGCAGAGAAGGGGATTTATGCTCAATTAAATTAAGCAATAAGCCCAGAAACATGTAGAATGAGGCTGATATGAACTGATGTAGAAAGCACTTGTGCAACACTGGTACTTATTCAATCAGCAATAGATACCATTGTAAGAGGAGTTGAGTACAGGGTAATAGGAACATGATAAATAGTGGTTAATTAAGTGAAAGCATTTTTTAAATGTGTTCAGGAGGATACTGTGTGAACAGGTGGTGTACTTGAGGCAAAATAAATAATTAAAAATAGCGAGAATCAGGAATACAAAATAAAAATTTACGTTGGGTAGACACTACTTTTTATCTAACAAGGTGGCAGATTGTGCAACAACTAAAAACAGAGAGAAATATTACAAACATTTCCAGACTTCTTTAATTGTAGATGTATTTAATGAAACAAAGATTGCTCAGTGAAAATAATAGAAGACTGGGATACACACTTTTTTTTTTTTTCCTCAAACAGTTTGGTGCTCACAGTTAGTACTTACAGAATTATTTACAGTAGGGGTAAATTTTCGTTGGTAATTTTTGTCTAATAGTCACTTGCAAGTACTTTGTGTAAATGCCTGAGAATTTTGCAAGAGCAGATGTCAGAAGCATTTATGCACAGGAGAGTGAGTGTCTGTGAGGGCTCAGAGATCTCCCTCTGTGAGATTTTTCCATTGTAGTTCTACATGTGAAGGAAGAGGTTCTTATGGAAGATGCGAGTCTGCAGCTGCATTTTTATACTTTCAGTGCCAAAGAAAATACGTAAAAGACTGTTTGTTATGTTGGGTAAGAGTGAATTAAGCAGCAAAATGATTTTGGAGCATTGCGGTGCTTTTGATCAAAGATCCACATCAATATTGAAATTTTATGAGAATGGCAGCTATGGAGATGGAAGAAATATTTCTAAATTCTGTATAAATCCATTAGTGTTAAATGCAGACTGCTTTTGTCACTAATATTTCTTGCATCAGGTGTGTTTACACTCTTAATATGTGGTAAAGTGACAATTATGATGAAATAAATTTGCATAAGATTTCATCAAATACCCATACTTCTTCAAAGGCCAAATAAGGTAGATGTCAGATAAATAAAGCATTTCCAGACACACATTTATTTGAATTTTTTTCTTGCATATACTTAGGAAACCACTCATAAATTCCTGAATGTCTGTTCTTCAGCACCCTTTATAATCAACAAATACCGCCATGTTATATAAAGTTGTAAATACAGCTATATTACTTGAAGGTAAATGTCATTTTTCAGACTTCCAAAATAATTTCTTTTGAACATAACTTCACTTGTTTCTGTGTTATAGAACTACTTGTTCAGTTTCTTTAGATTGTTGATATTCCGGTACTTCTGTGGAGGTGTTATACAGTGTAAAAATTTGAGCCAAAAACTTCGCTTCTTATCTCAGTTCATGTAGTCCAATAGCTGTAC
Source organism: Schistocerca serialis cubense (assembly GCF_023864345.2). NCBI lineage: Eukaryota > Metazoa > Arthropoda > Insecta > Orthoptera > Acrididae > Schistocerca > Schistocerca serialis. The sequence goes on from NC_064648.1 coordinate 64,786,833, forward strand.
ACTCCATAATAGTGGCCTTTTCTCATACAAACTAATTAAAACCACAGTTTTTCCTAAATCCAACTCTTGGCAGCTTTCTTCATTATGGTTTTTGCTGAAACATTGCTGATGTCCATTCACAGTGCTTATCTGTAGTGACTGCAGTCTCAACTGTCCAAACAATGCTGTTACATATTTATAGAATGTCTGGTTGGTGTGGGAAGTGCATTGCTTTATCATTCATATTTTCATATTAATGTGGGATCGAGACATTTCAGTGACAGGTTTCTTTTTCCAATCTTAAATAATATGTCTGCCATGTGTTAGTAAGTTATTTGCTGCACAGCATTGCATAAGTCTAGAACTGTTGAAATGGACTAACTGCTGTTGAATTAATATGGGACTTTGTTTTGGTTTCAAACTTATAAATGTGCATTCTACATCAGTTATACTGTTAATATTGATGAACTCCAGAGATTGCTTAGCCTAAAAAAAAATGAACAGTGTCTCCTCTATTGTAAAGGATTAACCCCAAATCCAGTGACAGACTTTTGCAGGGTATTCTAGGATATTTTCTAATTACAGCAAGCTTCCAATAATCTGGATTAATGGGGACCAAAATGCTTATGACTATACTAGAAACTACTATTCACTACATTTACAAAGCATGATATTTGTCACATTAAACTTTTAACTGAAGCATTTCTCACTGAAAATGGACAACTAATCCACAAAGTTACTCTTCAAACACACTGTGTACTCTGTCACTGGCTTTCAATTCACTTGTGAGAAATAGTCTACATTCCATGGTTTTGTTCACTTTTTTCCTGTTTATGGTTCTCATTTTCCATAGTGTGAAAACATAGGTATAGTCAAAAAAATCTCTTCCCTTAACTCTCAGCATGTCTTCAAAAGGCTCATCTTCACTCACTTCATACCAAACTCACTTTGTTTACTAGATCTGTATCACTTAATTGATAGAATCCTGGCTCACAACCATTACTATTGGACAGTTTGTGGAAATTTTTTGTGGTCCACTTGCTCACAACTGGAAATCAGTATTCTGTTGGAAAATATTCATTCTAATTAAAAAAGAATAATTCAGGCTTTGTATGTTACCTTTTCAAAAATTTTGCATAATTACTCTGCACCCAAGTAATCAGGAGCTAGCTGCATTTTCATGTAAGAGAGCTATTCTCTCCAGCTGCACATTGCAGAGAAACTGCATTTCTTTGGGTTTCTTACACCTGTTCATTTCTGTATCTGTATTGCAATGAAAATATCTGGATGACAAATGTGCTGTGTATCTTCTTTAGAAACAAACTTATTCTGTTTACTTACAATGCTTGCTGTTGACAAGCTTAATTTCTTTCTCACTTCATCTATAGCCTTGCATACAGTTTTTCTCAATTTTCTTCTTCTCCCTCTTCTTTTTTGTGATAATGTACAATAATGCTGATGTACTATGTGTAACTAAATTTCCTACACAGGTTCTGAGAACAGGTTCCTTGCACCAAAACAAGAAAAAGAGTCCAGAAACATGGGCTCTGAAATGCTTATCTTAAGAGCTATGAGCACCTGATCAGTAGAAGAGGATACCTTTTTCAGCATGGATTTCAATGGTTTCCATGCCATGGCTATTAAGAATTTTGTGCAGTGCAGATGTGGATTTTGATATGTTGTTGATACATATTGCTTGAATCAATTTGAAAGGCTATTTTCTGGTAAATTTGGTACAATGGATCTGTGGTCACTACTGGCTCTTTACAGACTAATATTGTGGTTAAGATTTATTTGGTTTGTTACCCCAATTTGATTCTGAGAAAATGCCATTAAGCAATTATCCCAAAACAATTGCTGAGCTTAAAACTACCATTCTGGAGGTCATTAACAACACTGATGTTCCAACACTTCAGTGGGTCATGCAAAATTTTGCAATTCGTCTGTGCCACAGCATCGCCAAGGATGGCAGAGATATTGAACATGTCATAACCTAAATCCGAATATCTGTAATGACGTTTACATGTTGAAGAAGGTGTCTGTATGCCATTGTTGGTAACTAATTCACGTTTTTTCATATAGCTCAATAATTGTCACCCTGTATGTGTATCGAATTTGAAACAATAGTTTACATTTTCAGGAAGATGAGCAAGCATAAGCTGGAAGCTACCTGCAGATTAAAAAAAGTATGTTTGACTGGGCCTTGAAACTTTTCCCTTGTGTTCCATGGTCTGGTACAAGTTGTGCCTAGAAGTTTCAAAACAGAGCGTGCGCGCACTCACGTGCACACACACACACACACACACACACACACACACACACACACACGCGCACACACACACACCGCTACAGAGTGAAAGCTTCATTCTGAAAACCAGTGGACGTTTGGTAGCCTCCCTCTATTTCATGTGGTAATATAAATGTGATAGTGTGCACGTCCTTCTAAATTACCACGTGTGATACTTTCCATGAGAATGTATTACTGATTGACAATAAAATTCGTCTTTAGGCATATGTGAGCAGACATGAATCTAATATACAGTTTGAGAGCACTTTTTTCTCTGTGGATGTGATGAAGTACTGTACCACTCAAATTTTTGGTGTGTATCTGTGATGGAAGTAATTTTTAAAAACTTTTTGCATGCATTCTGTGTCCTCTAAAAATTGCAACATAATTTAAGTGCACATAACAAGTAGGCAGTGTAATTCATATTTATTAATTGAGTCTAAATAGTAGTAGAGTGCTGTTTGTATTATTTCTTTACTGCCATACATTTTTCATCCATTGCATAATAATATAATGAAATATTTCAGGAGGGAGCATCGGAAGGAAGCGTACCAGGCAGTATACGGTAAGGACGTCATTATACACCTTATGTTTGTTTTTGAGAAGTACTGATTTCTATTGTCTCATGGGAAATCGGATGCAAAATACAGATTATTTAAATTACTTATTGCTTTGTCAACAAGCAGCTATGTTACAAGGCAATATGATCCATAATATGAAGGTTGGTCATAAATTAATCTCTAATTGGCAATGGGAAGTAGACAAACACTTCTAGCTTCATGGCACTTGCAGGTTGCAAAGGCATACTTTGAAAAGCACATTGTCAGCTCCCTGTTCTGTTCATCAATCTGTAAGCAATAAGGAGTTGAAATGAATGGTGTTATTGCATATCTGCCAGTTGAAAGGTATGTCTTGTCGTTTACTTTCTGCTGAGATTCATGGTCAGTTATGTTTTGTATATGGTGATGGGGTTGTAAGTGATGGTGCTGTGAAGGAGTTGTGCTGAAATTTCAAGGGTGATCATAGAGATATGCATGATCATCATGGTCAGGGAAGACATTCACATGTGAGTGATGAACGTGTGCAGCATGTTGATGGAATTTTGTGTGCAATATGTTAGTGCACAGTTTCTGAAATTCCTGATGAAATGACTCAGATTTGAAAAGCAAACCTTATTAACGTCAGAGAGAGGTTAATTTATCATAAATTTTATGCAAGGTGTCTATCAAAATATCTGACAAATGTCCACAAAACCGAAACAGTGTGTTCATCCTTGACATTCTATCAATAGTGCCATGCAGAGAGGCAATTCTGAACAAAATCATGATTGGCATGAGACATGGATGAGGTACATAAATCCTGGAACTAAGGAATAGTCCAAATAGTGGATGCACATTCATTCTCTCAATAAGACCAAAAATTCTGGAAGATGCTGTCAAATTCTATAATGATGTCCACAGTTACTTAGTATTGTAAACGAATTTTCACAACCAATTTTGTTAGGATAATGCATGAGAATACTGTGAGAGACTTGAAATTCTCCAAAAGCATCACATCATTAATAAAGGAACCAACAATGTTTGACCCCATACTGCAAATTAAATGAAGGAAAACTCACATTTTTGTCTGGAGGTTTTTCGACATTCTCCCTATAGTCCAGACTAGACACCAAGCAGTTTACACATCTTTTACGCCAAGCAGTTTACACCTCTTTTCAATGATGAAGGCCTAACTGGCTGCACAGCACTCAGTGATTGTTGATGAACTGTGGAATGCTGTCAACAACTGGCTGGAATGAAATACCAGGTAGCTCCATTCTTTGATGAAGGCATAAAGAAGCTTGTGTCATATATGACAAACATGTGAGTGTTGGTAGCGACTGTTGAGAAGTAATGTCAACAGGTAAGTACAAATTTTATATTAAAAATGATCTAATTTTTTTCTTTTCTTTAAATAGCCAATCAGAGAATAATTTACAAACAGCCCTCTTACATTTATATGTGGAATTAGTGCTTCATGAGCATCAAGTTTCGACATACTGCTCACCTGTTTTTGATGTTGCATTTGGTTTTATGTATCATGATGTTCCAGAGCTTGATGAAATGAAATGATGTTCTAGAAACTGATACTCTAAAGTGTAGTGCCGAGTGATGTATTGCAAATGACAGCTAAATTTGAGTGTGTTTCCTCTCACTTTATTTGCAATAAAATGTTGTGGATGGCCAGTTCCAGTTCCACAGATCACATTTAGTGCAGGTAAAGAGACATGTACATCCACCTTGATAAATGTACTCAGAAGAGAACAAAGTCAAGCATTAGTTAGACATGGTGTTTGTCGAACTTCACTGTACCATAACAAGCAGTGACAGACTCATGAGAGGAACAGTGCACGTGAAAATACTTGTAGCACAATCACCAGAATTAATCACATTGTCCAGTAAATATTAGTGACCAAACATTGACATTTTAGGTTATAGATACAATATTTAGGTGTCACACAGCAATGTCAAATCACAGATTCTCACATGAAATATTTGGCATTGGATATGTATACATTGGAAGGATTGGGCATGGAATGGGTATCCAGATTGGTGCGGTTAAGTAAGTGAAAAGTTGGCCAGTTTCCAAAAAGAACTCTGAAGGATTTATTCCATAAATGGGCCACCTAGGGGGAAGAAAACCACTGACTAGAGGGGTTGCATCTGAGACCAAAATGTTTTGGGTGGCTTTTGAGAGCAGAAGAGGTATGTGTTAGCTGGCCAGCCACCAGCAAGCAAGAGATAGTAGCATCTTCACTCATTCTCATGTGTGCCTGCACCACATGACCCACTCATGGCACCCTACCAGCCAATGAGGGTGAACAATTCCTTATTATGAGAACCTTAAAAAGTCAGCATCATGTGCTGAAGCCATGGGAGAATGTGGGCAATCTGCACAGCATCCAAGATTGCAACAAAGAATTAAGAACTCTCAATAAAAAGTTTTGAAAAATATACTTCCTCTTCCCTTTCCACACTGGTGGGCCCTGCGTATTCCTTCCCCCTTGTGCAGGAATCAAGTATAATTTTTTTTAAATTTCTTAGCAAAATTCAGTGATGGAAAGCTATGACTCCCTTAATAGGGAGCACGGGAACAAGGCCCTATGAAGTAACATGGGTGGAGAGGTATTATTATTTCATTTAAAATAATGTTGCAAATGCCAACATTTTGAGTGTATCACCAACTATTGTTACGTGCTGGCATTGTGTGCATTGTGTGTCAAATGCAGTGACAATGCCAATTAAGGCTGTCCCCAACCAGAAATTGTACACCCAGAATACACTAATTGCCATGGAGAACACATTGCCCTCTTTCATGGGTCCAAAGTATACCAGTCACTTGCTACCACTACCAACCTCCCTCCCTCCCTCCCTCCCTCCCTCCCTCCCTCCCTCCCTCCCTCCCTCCCTCCCTCCCTCCCTCCCTCCCTCCCTCCCTCCCTGCCTGCCTGCCTGCCCTACACACACACACACACACACACACACACACACACACACACACACACACACACCACCACCACCACCACCACCACCACCGCCACCCATTACCAAATCAAGATTCCTTGATGCCTCAGGACGTCATATTAAATGATCCATGCTTTTATTCAGGTTGTAAAAAAAGATCGTTACTTCCCAAATGGATTCAGTACCTCCTCAATATCTCATCAGTAGTTTCACCATTCTTCTGAAGCACCACGTGTCAAAAGCACCTATTTTCTTCTCGTTTGAACTGTTTATAGCCTACGTTTCAGTTCTATACAAGGTTACCCTTGATGTAAATACTTTCAAACATTTAAATTTATATTCGATGTAAACTAGTTCCTCATTTTCAGAAATGTTTTTCTCGCTCATGCACCCTGCTTTTTCTATTCCCTGTACTTCAGCCACCTCCACTTGTTTTGCTACCTCAATAACAAAACTCATCTACTACTTTTAATGCCCGATTTCCTAACTTAATTCCCTCAGAATCATCTGGTGTAATTGAGATACATTTCATTATCCTTATTTTACTTCTGTTGATATTTATAACCTCTTTTCATGACATCCATTCAGTTCAACTGTTCCTGTAAGGCTTTTGCTATTACTGACAGAATTACACTGTCTTCTCCAATATTTTGTGTTTTTATTTATTTTTCTGTTAACTTAAATTTCCTTTGCAAATTTCTCCTTTGTATCCTTGACTGGTTGCTCACTGCACAATTGAATAATGTCAGGAATTGACAACGCTCTCTACCTACCTTCTCAACAACCCTTCATGTCTTTCCATCACAGTCTGGTTTTTATAGAAGTGGTAAATAACCTTTCAGTCCCTGTATTTTATCCATGCTACCTACTGAATTTCAGTGTGTCTTGTAGTCAACATTGTCAAATCTTTCCTCAAAATCAATGAATGCTAGAAATGCAAGTTTGCCATCGTTAAACATACCTTCTGAGAGAGGGCCCGTCTTGGGTCATGTGTTCCGACATTTGTCTGGAATCGAAACTGATCTTCCCTGAGCTCAGCTTCCATTAGTCTTTTTTTCTTTGATACTTCTGTAAATAATTTGTGTCAGTATTTTGCAACTATGACATATTAGACCAATTGTTCGATAATAGTCTCATCTATCAGCAATTACCACCTTTAGCATAGGATATTACACTCTTCTCGATCTGAGAGTATTTTTCCTGTACCACTAATGTTGTGTACCCAGTGGAATAGTTTTATTGTAGTGTTTTCTGCCGAGCCTCTCAATAATTTTGAGGAAATGTCATTTGCTCCAAATGCCTTGTTTAGATTTATGTGATTCAGTGTTCCGTCAATTCAATTCAGTATTTCATTTGTTGTCAAAGGACTTTGATAATCTATCACCAATGATAATCTATCACCAAAACAGCTGTCAATATTAACTCTTACAGTAATAATTCTTAACCAAAGGGATTTTGCTCCAACAAGAATTTGCATTATGTAGCATTTGTAATGAGGTGCACTTGTATGTGGGGTCATAGGGTGTCAATGCAGTTAACATATAGTTTTGCAAATTTTTCCCTTTCAAACATTAAGTATGAGTTATAATGATGCAACAGTCAACTGCTGTTGAAATATGTCCAGCAAATGAGATTTTCAGTTTTTGGTACATCTAAGAGAAAAAGATAATTACAACAGCTTTTGAAGAGTTGGACAACCCAAACAATTCCCCCCACTCTTATTTTATGAAAGCTATTCATAGGTAGGATGTAGCTTCGCCCCTTAGTTACCGAAATGCAAATGTAATTCACTGGCCTATTAATTTTGCTAACTAGGTGACTACTTGCTCCATATCTTTCAAAAGCACATAAGAGATGCACAAGATACTGTTTATTCATGGAAGCATTTTTCCTGCCACTAGCTGGAAACATGACAATATCCCTGAATGTATTTGACAGCACTGTGATCTTTACTTATTATTTTCTTATCATCATGATTAAATATTCTGACTGGCTCTCACTTAAGTAACGGTAACACAGTCATAGAATTTGGTTTTGAGTCCAGGCAACTCGTTCTAGCCTGAAACTACAACTGCTCTCATCTTTTACATTTCAAACTGTCCACCTTGCCTGCCTCTGGGGCAAAGAGAGATCATTGTCAGCTAGCTCAGTGGTAAAATCTACACCCTTCAAAGGGAAGACTGTGGTAGCTGTTAGCTGAAATCTCGCTGGAGACAAGATTTTTACTTCTCTTTAACAAAGTAACACTCAGGCATATTGACAGTCACTAAAAATATTTTTAGAGAATTTCTCCCTCAAAAGTTTCCTTTTTACTTTCATTCAGTACCATGTAGATCTAAAGATGAAAAACCTACAGATTTGCACAGTTGTTATTGCTGCTTTAAGTGAATAATACTAAAAAGAATGTTATGAATATAATAGAGGGAAACATTCCTCGTGGGAAAAATATATCTAAAAACACAGATGTTGTGACTTACCGAATGAAAGTGCTGGCAGGTCAATAGACACACAAACAAACACAAACATACACACGAAATTCAAGCTATCGCAACAAACTGTTGCCTCATCAGGAAAGAGGGAAGGAGAGGGAAAGACGAAAGGATGTGGGTTTTAAGGGAGAGGGTAAAGAGTCATTCCAATCCCGGGAGCGGAAAGGCTTACCTTACGGGGAAAAAAAGGACAGGTATACACTCGCGCGCACACACACACATATCCATCCGTGCGGATGGAGAACTTCCATGCACTAATTTTTATTTACTTGACAAACCCTATTTTCAGGGCTATATTTTATTTGGACTAATGGATCTATGCAGATATTTGTAAAAACGACAATGACATATCATTCCATATTAATGTAATACTGCCGCCTTCTGAAGAAGATAGATTTAAATCTGTCGAAACCTAGGTAAAGATTACTTTATCCATTGCAACTGGTGGCTGTTTTTAATCTTATTACGTGGAACCGTTGCTGTTGCACAGCTATGTTTAAAATACTGATAATTGCGTCACTAAATAAGCTTCATGTTTGCAGTACACATAAGACATAAAGAAATAGCTGCAACAGCATCTGAAGACTGGGGCTGTACAAATAATACCTCCTGCCCTTCAGTTATGATTTTTGAGTTGCAATTGATGAGTCTGGATATTGTTTTTTTTATAAGTATGCTTGATATCAAAATCTAAGTTACAAAAATGTTAAAATTCATTGGGCTATACTTCAGATATTTCAGCTGCAAGTTAATGTGATAGAAGTAGACTTCACCATGTCCTCAAAACACCATCTTCCCAACTGCTAGCCAGCTCAGCACATCAGCTTAGAGAAAGTATTTCTCCATTCGCTAGTCTAATGATGAATTGACAACATTGTGCAATATGAATGGCAACAATGTGATCATGATTTACTTCCTGTTGTGGTTCATAACTGTCCTGTTAAAATCACTTTGTATGTCATTGTCACTACTGATACACAGTGTAAGTGTTTCTCGCTGGAAGTTAATGATTGGGTGTCAGATTTATTATTTGATTCCAGGAAAGTCATTACACACAGAATCTATAACTAATCTCATGTTCAACATTGCTAATCATGTCCATTAAACAACAATACCACAATGAGAGAGAAGTTGCTGCATTAGCTTTAGGGCCGTATCCCGCTAAAGACCTAAACATTTTGTCTGCTTTTTACTTTTCCTGTTGCTGAGCTTTAAGCATTCAGGTTGAGAACCATTAAGGAAATCTTAGCTTCACCATCTTTAGTGTCTTTGCAATTTTGATGTACTACCCCATAGATATAAAGGTGAAAAATTTTAAGAAATTGTGACCTTACATCCTTGTTAAAACATTTGTTTGCTTATACCTAAACTCATCTTAGGTTTTTGTCGGTACACAATTCAGTTGATTGTGTGTGGCATTGAATGATTTAGCTGGGTTTCTTCTTGGATCGACCCACAATCTGAGGTTTGTGTATTTTAGTGGTAATCCTGAAATGCCACTCAGGTAGGATCAAAACTTTTCTAGGCAAGGACCACACTGGGCTCAAAAGTGCAGAATATTCTGGTAATATGTTTTATTAACTTAGACTTTTGTTGTGTGTGTCTCCTGCTAAATTGTAATTCACACACACACACACACACACACACACACACACACACACACACACACACACACACACAATAAAACTATATTGTATGAGTGACAAGCAAAGCCAGAAGTAGCCAAAAAGTTATTATTCAAGATGTGATTCAATTGTATTACAACTGAGCATATTTTCATAGTGTTTCTTGTTGGTTTATTGAATATAACTAAAGAGGATAGGAGAGAAATTAATCAACAATAATGTAGCCCCACATTAATTAAAACTGCCTGACAATGGTAACACAGTTTTTTGATTCTATGCCTGTAGAAAGCTACTGATTTACACTCATGCTCATAAATTAAGGATAATGCTGATACATGGTGAAATAATGCTCTGGTGGGTGGTTTATGGGGTATGACCATGTGGTGCATTTGACCTGCAGTCGTCGCATGGTGGTGCTGGCAGCAGTCCACATATGCAGAGGTGTGTTGGTGCAAGTCAGAGTATGGTGCAGAGAGTAAGTGTGCAGACGTTTTCAGATGTGCTAATGGTGACTGTTTGTTGAAAATGGCTCAAAGAACATATTGATGACGTTATGAGAGGTAGAATACTAAGGCGACTGGAGGGCTGATCAAACATAGCAGGTTGTAGCACGGGCCCTCTGTGTGCAACGAAGTGTGATCTCAAGATTATGGCAATGATTGCAGCAGATAGGAAACACGTCCAGACACTACAGTACGGGGCATCCACAGTGTGCAACACCACAAGAAGGCCGATATCTCACCATCAGTGCCCGCAGACAGCCACGGAGTACTGCAGGTAGCCTTGCTCGTGACCTTACCGCAGCCACTGGAACAGTTGTCTCCAGACACACAGTCTACAGCTGACTGAACAGATATAGTTTATTCATCCGAAGACGTGCAAGGTGCATTCCACTGACCCCGGTCACAGGAGAGCTCGTAAATCCTGGTGTCAAGAACACAGTACATGGATATTGGAACAGTGGTCACAGGTTATGTTCACATACGAGTCCAGGTATAGTCTGAACAGTGATTCTTGTCGGGTTTTCATCTGGCGTGAACCAGGAACCAGATACCAACCCCTTAATGTCCTTGTAAGGTACCTGTATGGAGGTTGTGGTTTGATGGTGTGGGGTGGGATTATGATTGCTACATGTACACCCCAGCATGTCTTTGACAGAGGAACTGTAACAGGTCAGGCGTATCGGGACATCATTTTGCACCAGTATGTCCGCCTCTTCAGGGTGCAGTGGGTCCTACCTTCCTCCTGATGCATGATAACGCACAGCCCCACTGAGCTGCCATCATGGAGGAGTACCTTGAAACAGAAGATATCAGGCAAATGGAATGGCCCACGTGTTCTCCAGACCTAAACCCCATCGAGCACTTCTGGGGTGCTCTTGGTCGACATATTGCTGCATGTCTTCAAACCCCTAGAACACTTCAGGAGCTCCGACAGGCAATGGTGCAAGAATGGGATGCTATACCCAAGCAGCTGCTTGATCACCTGATCCAGAGTATGTCAACCTGTTGTGCGGCCTGTGTACATGTGCATGGTGATCATATCTCTTATTGATGTTGGGGTACATGCACAGGAAACTGGCATTTTCTAGCACATGTGTTTTGGGACGGTTTTCTCAACTTATCACCAATACTATGGACTTACAGATCTGTGTCTTGTGTTCCCTATGTGCCTATGCTATTAGCGCCAGTTTTGTGAAGTGCCACGTTGTGTGGCACCACATTCTGCAATTATCGTTAATTTATGAGCATGAGTGTAGAAACAAAGGCGTCATCAAATCCAGGTTTAATGTACATTTTTGACCGCAAATAAAATTTCTTGATAGTTATTTGATAAGAGGTGAGAAATATAAATGTTGAGGGTGCTAGATCAGAAAAAATGTTCAGTAGGGGTTGCTTTCCACCCAAGTTCCTGACTTGTTACTTCTATGAAGGCAGCAGAGTGTAGATAGGCATTCTCATACAGTAACCACAGTAGCTGCAATTTACTTCGATACTTTTTGTATGTTGAGACAGCCAGGCATCTCAGATATTGAAATGGATGCCAACTGCGATGGGCACACCCGCACACCCCTGGTATGCAGTTCTTAACACAAAACTTCATCTTTGTGCAACTACATATGTTTTCTGTGTATAAAGTTCATACTTAGTGGTTCAAAAAGTGGTTCAGACCCCCATGTGATCATGCTGTTTTATATCTTCAGTTATTGACTTTTTTCCATTTGTTGTCTGTTTCTCTATTTCTGGCGAACATGTAGAGATACTGAGTTGAAATTTAAATAAAATACTGATGTGTACTGTCCCTTGGCAGTGTAAATAATTTAAGCTTATCACTACATCTAAGTATTCTGATAACCACAAACTCACTCATCAAATCCTTTCAATGAACAATGTGCATAAATGTCAGTTCTGGTGGTCTAGCAGTAAAGTACATGGCTGGAAATTGAGAGGCCATGGGACTGATTCTGTCAGGTCACCACTGTCTCTGTTTTCACCTTAATGTAGCCTTAGCATCTGAACGATGTACGGAATCACCAGAAACAACACAATGCAGAGTCCTTTGTTAAATTGTAGCTCCCTTTTCCCTGGCTGCATAACTGGGGTAGGTTAGGAATACCCAACTAACCAAAGTGACGTCCATTGAATAACTTGCACCATGGTGTTGAGCCACACAAAACAATAATAATACCAATAATAGTTATTATTATTATTATTATTATTATTATTATTATTATTATTATTATTGGTAAAGACATTTGAAGTTTGTACATAACTGTGAGTGTGAGTCCTCCGTGCACTTCTCAATATTTTAGGTAATTTTGGCCCAGGTGGACTAAATATATCAATAATCTTCACATAGTATGCTGCATGAAAAGGTCAGTATGTCTTTACCAGGAAATGTGGTTCAAAAACATAATGATGAAAATGTAGTCGATATCTGGCCTTTGCATTTACACTGCATCATATTCATAAGTAAACCATAAAATAATGGATACTTCAGCCCAAAATCACAAGTGAAAAGCAACACTTCCAGTAGAAATTTCTGCAGCCTACCTTGTCTGCAGTTTGTGCAGCCGGGTGTTATGTGATTCTATTTTAATGATAACAAAACCTAGTCAAAAGTATACATTGGGTATCAAAGACAGCTGTTCGGATTAACAATTAAATTAATGTAACCAGCAGGCTGTAATCAGCCTTTAGACAATCAGAATTCTCTTTCTGTGTGCAGCATCCTTCTTTATGACACAATCGTGAGCGAGTGCTCTGTGAAGGTTGGTAGTTTCTTGGAGTGATTCAAGCTTTGCATGCTAAGTGTCTGCATTTGAGTCACACATTAGGTAATCGTTTTTCACACACACACACACACACACACACACACACACACACACACACACACCACTTCACCTGTGGTAAAGCAAGTTGAACAGTGTAGGTTTTCATCATGGTTTCGAATCCATATTAAATATGACATCACTTCTCTACCTGCCTTGGGCATGGATGTGTGTGATGTCCTTAGGTTAGTTAGGTTTAAGTAGTTGTAAGTTCTAGGGAACTAATGACCTCAGAGGTTAAGTCCCATAGTGCTCAGAGCCATTTTGAACCTTCACTACCTCATTTAGGAGTGTCGGTGTAGGTTGGGATATGACAGAGGTGGGTGTCATGCCAGGTAGAAACTCTGCCACCATTACATATCCTTACATGAGTTTTTTGATCGTCATGTAAGGTCACAAGTCACTTATTTCTTATTCCACCTCAATTTGAGATGTTGTAAATATTGGTCTGAACTGGGATTCGAAATCTCTCCTTTAGGTGGGTTTGACTTGTTTGTGACAATTCATTTCCATCATTCTTTTGTTTCCTCAAGTTTCTGAAATTCTCAAGATCTCCATAAAGAGCACGTATCTCAGTTTGAATCCTGGTCTGCCATAAAAATATTCATCATGTCATTTCAGGTTGTAGTACATGCACAGGTGTCAAATGCTTATGATTTTTAACACTTCTCCATGCATTTTCTACAATAACATTTGGTATAGGTTTCGATTCACAGTCAGATATGGATCTTTTCATCATATCGTTTCGTGTTCAACATGCCCCTCTTGGTTACTGGTGAAAAGGAATCTGATAGTTAGTGTCTGTTCATGTGTAGTCAACAGTTATGACATGGGCAGGGTTTGCCTCTCATTCAGCACAGAAATTAACGTCATGTTATGTCCAATTCAGATATGTGAACATCTCGCCACTGGTGAAATAACCCGATTTTGAAAGTCTATTTGTCGCCAGAAGTCTATGACAATAGGTCAAATCCCAGTAAGGCAAAACCTTTTGGTTTCGTCCTTTTATTTTCAGTAATCTCGATATTGGTGAAAATGTAAGATTTCTAACATTTGATTGTGCTTAGTTAACAATCCAATTAGTTGCTGGGTTTGAGTCCCCATCCAACACAAAACATTATGCCATGTCATTTCAAATTCAAACCAGTGCACACTTTGTTACTTGTGATTGAAAGCAGATTTAATACCTTTCGTGGTCAGTCAAGAGGCACAACAGTAGCTGGATCAAGGTCCTGGGTCCCAGTCCAATACAAAAATGTTTGTGATGAAATTTCAAGTTGAACTTTGTTTTTTGAAAAGCCTCTTACTGTAATAAATATGAGTTTACAAGCGTCATGACTATGTCACCTCTAATGACAAGTTTTCTGATATTTGCATTATCGTAATATTAATTTGCCTCTAGATTGATAGCTATAAATAGCTATCTGTTGTGGTCTCTTATAGTAACGATTTTCTGTAGTCCAATGACTGTACAGAAAAGAGAGCAGAGGACTTGCGAGATAGTTACATTATGTGGGTTGCATACAAATGCAATTAATTTCGTTCAGTCACTTTTGAGTGAGTTAGCCCATGATTGCCTGGCTATCAAGTGTCCTCAGCACAGTCTTATTCATCACATGGTGTCTTTCGCTTTCATGTTGAAGGAACATTCTGCAGAGATTTTCTGTGGTGTATGCAATTTGTTGAGAAGCATTTTCATACTGAACTATGTTGAGATTGCACTAGTTCACAAGTACAGAAAATCTCAGTTTTCTTTTCTGCAGCTTTTCTGTTCCATTGAGATGTGCCTTATCACCTTTCTGTTGATTTTTTATGTTGGGCATAAATGAAGAAATATACATACACACATCTGGCCTAGCTTTTAACTGCACAAAACAAATATTGGCTAAAATATTACACTAAGAACGCAAGTGCACAGATAAATAGGCATCTGTAGACTGCCAGCATAACTAGCCATCTGAATGACTGCCAGCCACTGAAAAAATGTGGTCTGTTACATTTTTAGACCCACACTTGGTACAAGGCACAACTGACTCTGACATTAAATATTTCCTCATCTACAATGTTGTATGTACTTATCAAGTGTCAGAACATTAATTCTACTTGAAGGTTACAAACGTATGCCAACAACACATGTGATGCTTGTGTCAAGTGTTTCAGTGATTTACCTTCATCTAAAGTACATAAACATTGTTACCATTTCTGTCTGAAAACATGTTACTGGTGGTTTTTAGAATGAGGTAATGTCACTAGATTTTTTACAAGTTTTTGGTAATGCTTCACCTTAGCAAGTGCCATTTTAGGGGAAGAAGATAATGTATCATTACTCACACTATAAAAATGTAATCTTTTATTTTATGTATTATTTATCACATATTCCATTAACCTTTCTTGTGATAAATCATGAGGATGTGGAACAAGTCATAATTACATAACACAGATATAATAAATGTATTTAAAAGTAACAGAAATGCGATATAAAATGATGAGTAAGCTTCATGGTTAAACTTGAGTCTACGGTATAGCTCAAGTAACCTCAAACAATTACTGAGAGAGAAAATGTAGTACATTGTCCAACTTAAATAGTTGAGTCAGAGCAAAACACATTAAAACATAGTTTTAAGAATATAAGTACCAATGGATAGACAATTTAGAAAAAGTCAGTCATTGCTTTATCTGCAGGTACTCATCAAGAGAGTAGAAGGAATTTCCCATTAGGTATTCTCTTAATTTATGTTTAAAAGTAGGTAAGACATAAATGTGAATTTTAGTGTCTGAAGGAAGAAAGTAGAAAATTCTTGTGGCAGAATAATTAACACCTTTTTCCACAAGACTTAAATCTTTGACTCCTATATAAATCATTTTTTGTCTTAGTATCATGATCATGACATTCACTATTAGTTTTAAAAAGAGTCTGGTTATTAGAAACAAAGATGAAAGAAAATATGTATTGAGAGTTGACTTAATATTTGTAACTTGTGGAACTTGTGGAACATACCTTGGATGAACACTGCTCATGATGCCCACAGCTCTCTTCTGTGCAGTAAATATTTTTTTGGTTAAAGGCTGGTTACCGCAAAATATTATGCCATATGACATGATAGAATGAAAATAACCAAAGTAGGCTGCTTTGATAGTGTCCACATCACCAAAGGGGGTGATTACTCGCAGAGCGTAAGTTGCCACACTTAGCCTTCTATGTAGGTCTAGGATATGCACAGACCAGTTAAACTTGCCGTCAATTAGTTTGCCCAAGAACTTAGCTGATTCACAGCATAGTATATTTAGTTTACAACAGTTTAAGTGGCACACTTCATTTTGTTGCTGAGATGTATGAAATTGCATAAACTGAGTTTTTTCTTCAAGATTTAGAGTTAGTCCATTGCACTTAAACCAGTGTAGGATGTCAACAAGTACAGCATTATATTTATTTTCTAGGTCATTGTTAGTTCGACTTTCAAGCAGAATAGTGGTATCAACAGGAAAATGAGTAAATTTACACTAGGTTCTCTACAAAGTGGGAAATCATTGATGAAGATAAGAAAAAGCAAAGGTCCCAAAATGGACCCTTAAGACACTCCATACTTTAATGTGCCACAATTGATGAGACAAGACTATCAACAACACCATTAATTACACCTTCTGTTTTCTGTTTCGTAGATATGATTCAATCCTCCTACCAGTGCCACTTCTCAAGCCATAAGTATTAGCCTTCTGTAAGAGAATGTTGTGGTTCAGACAGTCAATAGCCTTTCACTAGTCACAGAAGATTCCAATAGCGACATTTTATTATTTATTGACTCTAAAATTTCATTTGTGAGATAATATATATCCTGCTCAGTTGATCTATGCTTTTGGAAGCCAGACTGGTTTCTTTTGAGTGTGTTGTGGTTGCCAAGATGTTCTACAATTCTTGTATACATTAGTTTCTTAAATACTTTCTTGAAACTACTTGGTAATGACATTGGGCAGTAGTTAGATAAATTGGTTTTGTCACCCTTCTTGAAAAGTGGTTTCACAATGTCAAGCCTTAATCTCTCTGGGACAACACCTTGCTGCATAGACTCATTAAAAATGTGACACAGGACTTGACATATATGGTCACTACAGTGGTTTAGAATTTTAGGTGAAACGCTGTCAAAACCTGTGGAATTTTTATTTTTTAAAGACTTGATAGTATTTTTAACCTCAGTAATAGTGACTGGGGCAACACATATTGGGTCATATATGTTGGGATTAGCTCTTTGTAATAAACACACAGCAGCATTTAAGAAACCTGTACAACCTACATTTTCTGCTGCAGTTAAGAAATGATTTTTGAATACGTTGGATACAGCTAGAGGATTATGAATTAACTCATCATTAAAGATTATCTTTATGGTATTAACAGTCTTGTTACTCTTGCCACACTCTCCCTTTATAACATTCCAAACTGTTTATATTTTGTTCTTGGCTTTATCAATTTCAGACTTAATATACAAGCTCCTGGATTTCTTTTTCACCATTTTTCAAATTTTACAATATATTTTATAGTGAGACCTTTCAAGGGGATCATTTGATACTCTCAGTGAGGCATGTAGCTCCCTCTTAGTCCTACAAGAAATTTTAATACCTTCAATAATCTGAGGTTTACTGGAAGAAACCTCATTGTTCTTTCTGCAAGTCTTTTTTGAGAAGGCCATTTCAAACATAGAAGAAATTTATTTAAAAAAAGGTTAAATTTAACATAAACATCTGATGAACTATACACTGGAGCCCAATCTATCTGTGTCAAATGGTAATTAAAGGCAGACATAGTTTCAGTCTTTGTAAGTCCATAGGACCAATAGGTGTGGGAGACTTCATCACACAGTCTAATGTTATTGACTTTAAGAAGTTGTCCATCACGGTCGGACGGGCCATAAATTACTTTGCTTACACTAGCACTGTTGACTCTACTCTTGTCAATGAAAAAACACATCAAAAAAAGCTTTGCATCACCCTGGTTCCCAGAACTCCTGAAGATAGATCGTGACTGGATATTGTATCACAGACGCAGTCCCTTTGACTGTCCAGAGAGGTCACTAAACTGCCCAAAGATGTAAACAACCATTCATGAGCAGCGCCAATTAGATAGAGGGAGCCGGATAGCCGATCAGTTCCAGTCATTCCACCAGGAAGGAGGTACATGGCTCATGTTGTCTGTAGTTCAACAATGCCTAGATGGTCAATACAGCTGTTCGATCACATGCACATTGTTACTTTGTGCGAGGAAGGGCTCTCAACAAGGGAAATGTCCAGCGTCTCTGAGTGAAACAAAGTGATGTCGTTTGGACATGGAGAAGATACAGAGAGATGGGAACTGATGATGCCATGCCTTGCTCAGGCCGCCGAAGGGGTACTACTGCAGTGAATGGCTGCTACCTACAGATTATGGCTGGAGGGGACCCCGACAGCAACACCACCATGTTGAATAATGCTTTTTGTGCAGCCACAGGATGTCGTGTTATGACTCATACTGTGCACAATAGGCTGGATGATGCGCAACTTCACTCCAACATCCATCACGAGGTCCATGTTTCCTACCTTGACACCATGAAGTATGGGCCCAACAACATGCCAAATGGACCGCTCAGTATTGGCATCAATTTCTCTTCACTGATGAGTGTCGCATATGCCTTCAACCAGACATTTGTTAGACACGTGTTTGGAGGCAACCCGGTTGGGCTGAAAGCCTTAGACACTCTGTCCAGTGAGTGTAACAAGGTGGAGGTTCCCTGCTATTTTGGGGTGGCATTATGTGTGGCAGAAGTATGCCACTAGTGGTCATTGAAGGCGCCTTATAATATGTGAATGCCATCCTCCAATCGATAGTGCAACCATATTGGCAGCATATTTGTGAGGTATTAGTCTTCATGGACGACAATTCACGCCCCCATCGTGCACATCTTGTGAATGACTTCTTTCAGGATAACAACATCGCTCAACTAGAGTGGCCAATATGTTCTCTGAACATGAACCCTATCAAACATGCCTGGGATAGATTGAAAAGGGCTTTTTATGGATGACATGACACACCAACCACTCTGAGGGATCTATGCCGAATCGCCATTGAGGAGTGGGACAATCTGGACCAACAGTGCCTTGATGAACTTGTGGACAGTATGCCACAATGAATACAGGCATGTATCAATGCCAGAGCACGTGCTACTGGGTATTAGAGATACCGGTGTGTACAGCAATCTGGACCACCAACCTCTGAAGGTCTCACTGTGTGGTGGTACAACATGCAAAGTGTGGTTTTCATGAACAGTAAAAAGGGCAGAAATGATGTTTATGTTAGTCTGTCTTCCAGTTTTCTGTACGGGTTACTGAACTCCTGGAACCGAGGTGATGCAAAACTTCTTTTGATGTGCGTGTTATCTAAAAGGCTCCCGCAATTTTGTGTAACTCTTAGTGGGCCAGTTAATCGATGTTATTAACAGCCTAATATTGCTTTTTATATGCATTTTAACTGGAGCTATGTGAGGTTATGCACTAACTGAACTTCCGAGAAAAGCTGTAATATTTAACTTCTGGAATTATGTTTCCAAGACTCTATAAAACATTTAAATTGTATTTTGTATAATCTATTAGTAAATAACACCAAGAAACTGATCAGAACACATGATCAAAAAACAGACAACTTAGCCAATGTACAAACCAATTGACTAAACACCATCTTAAGAAGGAACAAAGACGTTTGACTAGATTTTTGTCAAGATAGAGATGAAACATAAACAAAGACTTTGGTGGAAGAAGACAGACATTAGAGGATGATCTCAAAAATACAAACTTTTCACCACCAAAATAAAATTTTATATCAAAATAAGAAACAATTTCGAGTACACACACACACCACACACACACACACACACACACACACACACACACACAGAGTTACAGATCTCTAATTGTGGAGAAAAATCGAACTTTGCACCAAAATAGAATTGTATTATTTCTCAAAATACACATGCTGTGTAACAAGTCATCATGTCAACTGACCATCATTGCCCTACTCAATAGTATCTAAAATGCTTATACTGGAAAACAGTCGCCCTGAAAAATGACTAATACCCTGACATCAGATCACCGTACTGTTTGGCTGACTTTGACATCAAATTAAAGGAGGATTATTGACGAATTTAAGACATGAGAAAA
Organism: Schistocerca serialis cubense; assembly: GCF_023864345.2. Classification (NCBI taxonomy): domain Eukaryota; kingdom Metazoa; phylum Arthropoda; class Insecta; order Orthoptera; family Acrididae; genus Schistocerca; species Schistocerca serialis. Next base: position 64,807,226 of record NC_064648.1, read on the forward strand.
AAATTGTGTCCTTAAGTAATTCTCGCCCACAGATGCATTTTATGCTACAGGGTAGATAGGAATAGCACCCATCTGTGTTTGGCAATGTTACAGAGCCAATATTTGATTAATTTAATGCATGGTACAATGATTGAACTACTCTGAGTGACCTATAAGTTATGTCAATAGTGTCGACAAGCCAGCAATGTGTATTTTTGTAAGTAATGTAGACAGTTTATATGCGGTAAAACATAATTTGAAGTTCCTCCGTGCTGGCCACTGTGACCGAACGATTCTAGATGCCTCAGTCCAGAACCATGCTGCTGCTACAGTCGCAGGTTCGAATCCTGCCCCGGGCATGGATGTGTGTGATGTCCTTAGGTTAGTTAGGTTTAAGCAGTTGTAAGTCTAGGGGACTGATGACCTCAAATGTTAAGTCCCATAGTGCTTAGAGCCATTTTTGAAGTTCCACTATGCCTTGCAAAGTATCAAAGTATGGCGCAGAAGTTGGACTTCGACTGTCAGCAAGTGCTTTAATTTCTCTTGGTTTTCCAATGTGCAAGCCAAGCATATTTTTGTACTGAAGAACTATTAAGTTATATTGGTGCTGCCCCATGTGTTTTACACTTGAAATCTTACCTACTTTGAGAAATAGTTCTTTTGTGCAAAGTTCCAATTTGAGTCCATAATCAGAGATCTGGAACTATTCTTGGTGTGTGTGTGTGTGTGTGTGTGTGTGTGTGAGAGAGAGAGAGAGAGAGAGAGAGAGAGAGAGAGAGAGAGAGAGAGACATAATGATAATTTAGATGTTGGGTATAGGAGATACACCTTTTTTTGTAATTTTTTGGATAAATATTTCTGAAGATGAAGCAAAAGAAATTCAGATTGTATGTATACCATTGAGCATAGCTAAGACTCATGTTTGGGGGTTACATTGAGATTGGGTACTTCATTTCGATACGTGCTAGAATATTCTGCTGTAGTTACTTGGAGACTGGAGAGAGGAGGTGGTGCGGGACATAATTATGTAATGCATTCAAAGTCATTGGTAGCATTATTGCCCTGACATATCGACAACCTAAAGGTTAAAGGTGAAATTTGCGCTATTTGATGTACCTTTCCCACTTACCACCAATTTTTTTGCGTAACTTCATAATTCCCTTAACTTGGGAATAACTACCCAAGGCCTTGAGAAATGCTTTCAGGTTAATGTTACTACTTCTCCTGAAATGTATTTTTTGTAATGTCAGTGGGGACATTCTTTTGTGAGCTCGATATCTAATTTCTTGTAATTTACACAAGCTGCTGCTCTACAGCTGTAGCTCACTCTGCCTCTTGATATTGCTATTTTCTTTCACTGGACAGTGCATTGCCTGTTTCCTTAGAATTCAGAAAATTTTTGCTCAATAACTGTGGTCTGCAGTTTTCTCCATGTGTTTCTTGAACCTTTTGTTTGTACTCTGTTGTCTTTATTTATTTTTATATTTGATGGCATTTATTTTCTAACTATTGGCTAGGTACTATAGCAGCTTGTATACATCTATTATTACAATCTCTCACATTATTTGTGCATAACATGATGAGGATACTATCCACCTATGTTAATATGTCATTAACCAACAACTATATCTCTTCAGTAATATTGTAATGTGTTAGTATATTATATCAAAGTTAAGAATATAGATTATGCTGAACCTCTGTTATTAAAGGTGGATTCTGTGTACTCTGTTGTATATATTTATGGCACTTTAATAATTTTTATCATCTAATCTATAGTATAATTCTATCACTTATCTATAACCATACACAAATGTCTACTGCATGCAATGACCTTGGAAAGATATGTAGATATTTCTACACCTCTCACTCAGTTTCAGGCACTAACTTTATGACAGACTCAAGTCTCTAACTGTAGCAGGCAGTAAATTTTATACCGTTGTATTGTCCTGTGAGGCAATTGGAGAAGTTTTTTTTACATCTGGCCCAAAACCAGGAACCTTCATCCTCATCTTTTCTCCTCAGAACACACTGCTTCATTGTCAGTTTAATCAAAGGTACCTTCCCATGTGGCCATGATCTTGTGACAGGCTTCACACTTATCCTTCAGCAAACTTCCATAATTATTGGGGGGGGGGGGGGGTAGAGGGGGGGGGGAGGGGAGCAGTACCTGAGATGGCCTAGAAAGAATGTGCTTCGCTTTACTCTTCTTATGAGAGCTGGATCATCTTGCATCTGTGCTGCATGTGTCACATTCTTCCAGGTGGTAAGCATTTGGATTTCCTATCACCATTTCACACTGTTATCCTTGCAGTATTGCATTGCATGCATTTTCCTGTAGTATGCCAGTAGCCCTTGTGAGTGGATCTTTGAGAGGTACTACAAGAGTCAGACACCTCTTTGGACCACAGAATTTTGTATATGGACAAAATATTATTAAGAACCAAGGTTCATGCTCCTGAAATGAAGAATTACTTGTTCTGGAGTTCCAATCTCACCAAACAAGTTTTCATCTTGTTTGTATTATATGAAATACCATGTCTACCCATCTGTCTACTGCAATTCTTTTGTGTATTGCATCTAAAATTATTTCCTGCACTTTTTCTGAATTTTCTCTTCATACCCAATAAATGGCTTATCTTTTTCGAATATCCAACTGTTGTATTCACTTGGAGTCATAAACGTATTCCCCACTGCATTCTTCTGAGGGTTAATACCACCACTTCCTGCCTGTTTATGTGCTCTGAATGAAACTTGAGCCATTAGGACGGCTTCATGTTACTGCCCAGATGGTATTCTGTACTGAAGAGAGGCAGCACTGATAGTCATGTTCTTAATTATTGTGTCTTTCAGGCTCTGCTTTGATTTGGTGCGTAAGTCAGGCCGTTGTCGAGATACAGACCAAGACAACAAAACACCTGTTATCTCTTGATTGACATATTTTTTAGTCATGGCCAGTTCACGTTCTAGAGTTCACCCTTCTAGACTACATGAAGTGTTTTATGTACTGTCAGTTGCAGCATGGGCAAGCACTAGCTATGCAATATTGCTAAACCTTCATTACATGTATTCAATGCCTGTTTCTGTGAAATCACATGAAACCATTGTTAGCAGTTGGTCTGCATGTGACTCAACTTCATTAACTCACAGAGTATATCCAGTATTTCAAAAAGGGGCTTCAAATTAATGTCCTAAAAAGTTTGTCTGCAGTCAGCTCCTTGTGGTCCCTCCTTTCTGTAGTTACATCGACAGTTGTACTCTGCAAACCACAGTGAGGTGCATGGCAGATGATACATGCCATTGTAAAAGTATTAGCATTTCATGTTGTTCCATTCATGTATGGAACATGGGAAGAATGATTCTTTGAATGACTTTGTGCATGCGGTAATTATTCTAATCTTATCATCATGATCCCTATATAAGTGATAGGTAGGGGGTTGTTGTATATTCATAGAGTAATCATTTAAAGCCAATTCCTGAAACTTTGCTAACAGACTTTCTTGGGATATGTTACATCTGTTTTGAAGAGTCTCTTTAAATTCAGTTCCTTTAATATCTCTGTGACACTCTCCCATGGATTAAACAAACCTATGACCATTCATGTTGCCCTTCTCCATTTATGTTCAGCATCCCCTGTTAGTCCTATCTGGTATGGCACCCACACATTTAGCAATATTCTAGAAATGACCACACAAGTGATTTGTAAACAATCTCCTTTGTAGACTGGTTGCACTTCCCTGGGGCACACCTGAAATTATTTCTACATCTGACTGACACTATCCAAGATGACATGCTGTGTCCTCCCTTCCAAAAATTCCTCTTTCCAGTCACAAATTTCACTTGATCCCCATATGTTTGTACTTTTGAAAATAAGTGCAGGTGTCGTACTGAGTCAAGTGCTTATTGGAAATCAAGAAATACTGCATCTGCCCGATTACCTTGATCTAAAGCTTTCTATATGTTATGCGAGAAAGTGCAGTTGGGTTTCACATGATCGCTGTTTTCCAGGTCCGTGCTGGTGGGTACTGAGGTGGTCATTCAGTTTAAGATATCTCATTCTGTTTGAGCTGAGACTATGTTCCAAGAATCTACAACAAATTGATGTCAAGGATATTGAATGGTAGTTTTGTGGATTACTTCTACTACCCTTCATATAGACAGATGTTATCTGTGCCAATTTCCAACAACTGTGCACAGTTTTTTGTTCGAGGGAGCTATGATAGATTATAGTTAGAAGAGGGGCTAACTCAGTAGGAAAATCAGTATAGAATCTGATAGGGATTCCAGCAGGCACTGGAGCTTTGCCCAGTTTTCATGATTGCAGCTGTTTCTCAACATCACTGACACCAATGCTTATCTCATTCATCTTTTCAGTGGTACAAGGATTAAATTGGTGACAATTCTCAAGTGTTTTCCTTTGTAAAGGAACATTTGAAAATGGAGCTAAGCATTTCAGCTTTTGCTTTGGTACCCTGAATATAAGTTCCTCATTTCAGCATCTCATTCACTAGGTATTGGACACAAACTTTGGTCCCACTAACAGCCTTTACATACATCCAGAATTTTTTTGGGTTCTGTGGAAGATCACTTGACAGTATTCTGCTATGGTAGCCATTGCTCTCTTGATAGGCAAAGGTGTTTCATTTAGCATCTCTATATCTATAGCCCTATGCTTTATTTTACACCTATGATGCAGTAATCTCTGCGTCTTTAGAAGTTTCATTACAGTTGCCGTATACCATGGATGCTCCCTCCCATTATGAACTGTTTGACTGGGTACATATCTGTCCAGTGTGTGTTCAACTATTCTTTTAAACTTGAGCTAGAGTTCCTCTACATGCTCCTGCCCTGTGCTGAAAGTTTCAAGTTCCTGTTTCATATATGACATTACCGATTTTTTATTTGGTTTATTGAACATTTATATCTTTGTGCTTGTTTTAGTTTTCCTTTGCACTTTGGTTATCATTGTTGCCACAACCGCATCATGGTCACTGATACCGGTTTTGATGTGGACATCCTCAAAGAGGTCAGGTTCATTTATTGCCATTAGATCCAATACATTTCTTTCATGAGTGGGGTTTCTAACTATCTGCTCTAGGTAGTTTTCAGAGAAGGCATTTAGTAAAGTTTCACAGGATGTATTATGTCCATGACTAACAAAACTGTAACTTTCCCAATTAATTGTTGGATGATTAAAGTCTCCACCAGTTATTACAGTAAAATTAGGGGACTTATGAAAAAGGGAACTCAGGTTTTCTGTAAAGCTTTTTTTGTTTCTTTGTTTGCACTCTGTTCTCAAGCTGTCGATTAATCTGTTAAGTTATGCTCCGATTGTTTTCTCAGCCAGAACAAACATTTACACTACAGTATGCACAAATGTGTACTTGCCTGTTCTATTTCACAGTCGTTGTTACCGAGTCTACAGTTCCTTAGGAACTTAAAGAAGACCTCTTAAAGTGTTTCATCACACACAAAGTCATGAGATCCTTCAACCCTTAGTCCCCAATGCTCTCTTTCTCGATTATTATGATAAAAAACAAAGGAACAAGGTAAGCCTCAGCATATCATCATAATACCATCCATCTAGGCTGTAGCATGAAGATTCCATGCTGTAGCACATGAATGAATTAGGACCACATTCATGCAGTAATAAACTATACCCATGTACTTGCTGCCACAATGTTGTACATCATTTTTTTAATTAAAAAGTCTTTAAATAAAAACGCATTTCATCTTTGTGGTTCATCTTTGGATTATGTATAGGGATAAGAGTATAAGCAAAAATTAATGTACAGTCCTAGTTTGTACAATTCTAAATCCTTCCAGACTAACAATGTAAGGGGAGGCCACTTGTGGACTGAATTCAAAGGAATAGTACCAACAACAGTTGAGAGGTTTATACTAAATAAATTAACTAAAGACACAAAATAAGTCGGAAAAATGTTCATCTACATCTTTATGGCTACTCTGCAAATCACACTTAAATGCCGTGTGGAGTGGCTGAGCAGTTTGAGCCGCCTTGCCACAGATTTTGTGACCCTCCTGCCCGAGATGCGACTCCTCCCTCGGGCATGGGTGTGTGTGTTGTTCTTAGTATAAGTTAGTTTAAGTAGTGTGTAAGTCTAGGGACTGATGACCTCAGCAGTTTGGTCTCTTAGGAATTCACACACATTTGAACACTTAAATACATGGTAGAGGGTTCATCGAACCACCTTCACACTAATTCTCTATTATTCCACCTTGAACAATGGATGGCAAAGTTCAACACCTGTGTCTTTCCTTGCAAGCTCTGATCTCCCTTTGTTATTCTGATCGTTGTCAACAAAATACTTTCACATTTGGAGGAGGAAATTGGTGACTGAAATTTCGTCAGAACATCCTGCCATAATCAGAAACACTTTTGTCTTAATGGTTTCCACACCAAATTCTGTATCATGTGTGTGACACTCTGTGCTATATTTCTCGATAATTCTAAACGTGCTTGGCTTCTTTGTGCTTTCTTGATGTACTCCATTAATCCTATTTGATAAGTATCCCACAGCATGCAGCAGCACTCCAAAAGAGGATGGACAAGTGTAGTGTAGGCAAGTAGAACAGTGTTTGATTAGCATTCGCTAGAGCATTTTCTGTGTGTTCTTCCCAATTTGACTTGTTCATAATTTTAATTCCTGGGTATTTAGTTGAATTTACAGCCTTTAGATTCGATTGATTTATTGTGTAACAGAAGTTCAACGGACTCTTTTTAGCACTCGTGTGGATAACTTCACTCGTTTCATTATTTAGCTTCAATTGCCAATTTCCGCACCATACAGATACCTAAATCGTTTTCCTTGCAGAAACAACCAAAAAAGCATGCCAAATTTAAACGAACGCAGAATCCAGAAGATTGGCGATCTTTTACAGAAGCTCAAAGTTTAGAGCAGACTTCTGTGTTTCATGCTTATAATAATTTCCACAGTGAAACTTTGTCTCGAAACGTGGCAGAAAATCCAAAGAGTGTATGCCCTATGTAAAGTATGAAAGTGGCAAGACACAATCAGTGGTTCCTCTGCATGATAGTAATAGAAATACCATCAATGTCACTGCTGCTGAAGAGCCTTCCGAAATTCCTTCACTAAATAAGGTAAGTAAATATACCAGACTTCAAATCAGGAACAGCTGCCAACACGAGTAACTTAGAAGTAGTTGTCCTCAGAGTAGCGAAGCCACTTAAATTACTTAATGAGAGCAAGTCTTCTGGTCCAGATTTTATACGAATTAGGTTCCTTCCAGAGTATGTTGGTGCAATAGCTCCAAACCTATCAACCGCTTGCTTGACGAAATTTGCATAGGTCACACCAATATTCAAGAAAGGCAATAGGAGTAATCTACTAAATTATAGGCCAGTGTCATTAATGTCGATATGCAGCAGGATTCTGGAACATTTATATAGCGTTCAAACATATGATTTACCTCAAACAGAATGTTCTTGACACATAGTCAACATGGATTTAAAAAACGTCATTCCTGTGAAACACAAATAGCTCGTTACCCACATGAAGTGTTGAATGCTATCAACTAGGGATTTTAAATTGATTCCTTATTTATAGATTTCCAGAAGGCTTAAGATACCATACCCAACAAGCAGCCTGTAATCAAATTTCGCACTTATGGAATGTCGACTCAGTTACGCAACTAGATTCATGATTTCCTGTCAGAAAGGTCACATTTTGTAGTAATGGACAGAAAGTCGTGGAATAAAAGAGAAGTGATTTGTGTTATAGGTCCTCTGTTGTTCCTTATCTATATAAACGATTTAAGAGACAATCTCAGCAACTGTTTTAGGTTTTTTGCAGGCGGCGGCAGTGGTGGCGACGGTGGTGGTGGTGGTGATGGTGGTGGTGGTAACTATTGATGTCATCGGTCGCTAGGCTTGCACACTATTTAATCTAACTTAAACTAACTGACGCTAAGGACCACACACACACACACACACACACACACACACACACACACACACACACACACACCCGTGCCCAGGGGATGACTCAAACCTGCGATGGGGGTAGCTGCACGAGTGTGGCAACACGTCTCAGACCTGCAGCTACCAGGTGCAGCTGTTTGCAGATGATGCTGTCATTTATCGACTAGTAAAGTTATCAGAAGATCAAAACGATGAAGACAATATATCAGTATTGTGCAAAATTCAGCAATTCACCCTAAATAATGAAAAGTGTGAGGTCATCCAAGGATGCTCAAAGGAATCTATTAAACTTAAGTTACACAATAAAGCAATCATATTTAAAGCCCATCAGATTAACTAAATACCTAGGTATTGCAATTACAAACAACTGGAACTGAAAAAAAAATATAGAAAACGCTGTGGGGAAGGCGAACCAAAGACTGTGTTTTATTGGTAGATGCAACAGATCTATTAAAGGGACTGCCTACACTACACAATGAAGTACAGCTGACCAGTGTGGGATCCTTACCACAAAGGATTAATGGAGCACATCAAGAAAGTTCAATGAAGGGCAGCGCATTTTATACTATGGAGAAATAGGAGAGAGAGTGTCACAGACATAATATAGGGTTTGGGGTGGAAATCCTTTCAACAAAGGCGTTTTTCGTTGCTGCAGTACTTTCTCAGGAAATTTCAATCATCAACATTTGACAGAAACCTACTTAGGGGGAAACGATCATCATAATAAAGTAATTGAAGCCAGAGCTCACACAGAAAGATGTAGGTGTTAGTTTTTCCATGTGCTTTTAAAGAGTGGACTAATAGGGTATTAGTGTGAAGATGGTTCAGTGAACCCTCTGCCAGGCACTTACGTGTGAGTTGCATAGTATCCCTGTGGATGTAAAATTAGGAAGTTTTATTGAATTTAAAATTTTCCTTTTGCAATGTTCTAAATATAATAAAACTGCTTTGTGCTAGACTGAAACATGCATCAAATCAGATGGACCTGTCGAGACCTCCTTTTTTCAAATTGTAAAAACCATCAAATTGCTCTGAGCTACATTGAAGCATGTGTCAGGTGAAATGAACCAGCAGAGATCTAGCCAAAAACAACTAATGTAATGTGTAACTGCAGGTATGAATACAAAATAAATAATCAAAATGAATGAGAAATATATAAGTGAAGTCACCAGCATGCCGGAATGGTTAAATGGTAGGACCACACTCACACTGAAGTGTACAGATTTAAACAAAATACACAGTAGTGACAGTGTAACGTCACAGATGGAATATGAAGCGGCCACACAGCGGAATGAGGCTTGCGTATAGTGTCTGTGGAGGACATACTTAGGTGGCGCTCAAAGCAGTTATGTGACCAGTGTGATGTTTAATGCTTACGAAAAAGGTCCAATAATGATTGGTTCACTAAAACGAAATTAAATGATTGCAATTAATCAGAACACTGTTGCCCAAATAGAAACCTCTAAATTACTCCAAGTGAACCAAGTAGTAACATCAGCCATAACTAAATAAAACTAAGTTAAGCATCAAGGATGGACGTCATTCCAATAACTGAGGATAGAAAAGTTTGTTAAAACAGCAAGTCCCGACTTGAGTTTAAAAATATGTCAAGAATGATTCACTTCAGGGGAAGTTAATAAACTGAAATGGAACTCATTAGAAGAGCATAACGAAACTTGTCTAAAAGTGTTAAGAACTGATATCACCAAATGATAGTGACCGTGATTTCTGCTAGTGAATCAGTCAAAAATTGTTTGTTGACAGTACACGTGTACTCTAGGATTTCCAACTCTTCCAATAAATCAAGCTTTTTGCCTTTCTGAGCTCAACATGAGATGCAGAGATCATAAATTGGGGTGACTGGTCCCCTGCAGTCTCCAAATGTTCAGCAAATGTAGGATGCTACTTTACGTGATGTTTTAGTTTAACAAATGCTTGCTAGATCTCATGCTAAATATTCTTCCAATTCGACAGACAATGTGGGTTCATCTTGTTAAATGTGTGCTTAAGTCCAGCACAGAGCCATTTTATGGTTTTTAAAATGTTGAAAAGGGAAAGGCCTCGGTGGATCCATCTGATTTGACATATGCTCCAGTCTAGTACAGAGCTGTTTTATATTGTTTCGGATGTATATTGTAAGAGGGAAATTTGGAGGACAGGTAACAATTCCTGATTTGCATTTAGAATGTGGAAGTAGGACCATAACCTAATTTCTGTTTATTTTGTTATCCCTGTAGATGATCTAAAGACGGCAAACAACAGCAAAATGCGTTGTTATTAAAAGACTAAGATGCAAAAAAGAATGTCTTTCTTTCAGATATTCTACTTATTGTTGCTGTAACAGGTGGTCTAATGAAATGGAAGATATTTACGAATTGTACATAAAATCTAATTGTGAGCTTGCTGCTTCAAGGTACCACATTATGTATAAACTGAACTTGTTCACTGAGTGCCATGCGGCCAAGTACTGATAGTTTGGTTATATTACCTGTTATTGGGAAGCTTTCATCGTGGATTCTCCATTTAGAGCCAAAAATGTTTGCTGTAAGTAGCTAAAAAATCATGTGAAGTGGTAAATGAAATTTTTTCATAAACAAGGCTTCTGAAAAACAACTTGTTTAACGAAATGAATGATTTATTACTAGCACATCAGTATGAATGCAGTTCTGTGCTACACAAGCTGGCAAATCAATGTGGAGACTCCACCTGCAAAAAATAGTCTCAACTCAGAAATTGTGAATCAATGTGTATTTCTTTATGTGCATGCTATAAATTCACTATCCATTCCAACTAAGAATTTTTGAATCTAAAATAATGTTTTTCTGTGTACAGAAAATTAAGATATTTACTGCTCTTTTGTTAATGCTTCAGACTGATTAAAACCACTGGTGAAGAAACATGTCTCCAGGGAGCAACTGGTGATGAGCTGGACATTGCTGCAGAGAGATCAGCACATTCTGTAGGAATTAGAACACCGAGGCAAGTTTCTTCCTCTCAGGAGCAAATTGCCTTTTGCTCTAGTAGTAATTACAATTTTGAGGAAAATGTCTTCACATGTAGTTCATGCCAGCAGTCGTTTTCATCAAAATACAGTCTCACAATGCATGTATTCATTCACATTGATGGAGTAGAGCCACCTGAGAATATCTGTATGTGGTGTGGCGGAGTATTTACCTCCCGTGACAGCCTCAGCAAGCATTCTGTGGTGCAAAAGTTGAAAAGTCGAGAGAAATGTCATCAACAAAGCACTCTTTCTTATGAATATGATAGTCTCCAGTTCTGTGAAGTAGTGTCCACTGGCGAGACACCACACACATTTGAGTTTTGTGAGGAACTGTTCACTCCATCTGCTCAAGCCAATAAAAATACGCTAGCATACACTGTCGAGAGGCCACATAAATGTTCTGTCTGTGGGAAATCTTTCACTGCGTCTGGTTCTCTCAAGAAACACATCTTACTACACACTGGTGAGAGACGTCACAAATGTGATTTTTGTGGTAAATCTTTTACACGGATTTATTGTCTGAAGACACATGAATTAACACATAGCGAAAGAACGCACAAATGCGAAATTTGTGGAAAAGCCTTTACTCAGTCTGGTCACCTCAAGAAGCATGAATTCATACATACTGGCGAAAAACGTCATAAATGTGGTGTCTGTGGAAAATCCTTCACGGAGTCTGGTAATCTCAAGAAACATGTATTAACACATACTAACGAGAGACCACACAAATGTGTTATCTGTGGGAAAGCTTTCATTCAGTCTAATAGCCTCAAGAAACACGCAGTACTACATACTGGCGAGAGTCGACACAAATGTGACGTGTGTGGTAAAGCCTTTCATTATCTTTACCATCTCAAGCATCACGCATTAACACACACTGGCCTGAAACCACATAAATGTGACATCTGTGGTAAATCGTTCACAGAGTCTAGCAATCTCAAAAAGCACGAGTTCATTCATACTGGCGAGAGACCACACAAATGTTTCTGTGGGAAATCTTTCACTAAGGCACGTCATCTTAAGCAGCATTTATTAACACACAATGGCTTGAGGCCATAAAAATGTGACGTTTGTGGAAAAGCCTTTAATCACTTGTATGTTCTCAATGGGCATGTGCTAATACGTGTTGGCGAGGGAGCACATAAGTGTGATGTCTGTGGGAATTCCTTTAGACAGTCTAATAATCTCAAGAGGCACACTATAATTCATATTGGTGAAAGGGCACATAAATGAGATGTATGTGGGTCAGCTGTTATTCCATCTAATGGTTTCAAAGGCACACATTAATAGATACTGATGAGAGACCAAACAAAACTGACACCTGTGCAAATGCGTTTCACTTACTGGTTATCTTGGGAAGCATGCAGTAATAAATAATTACAAGACATTATATAAATCTGAAAACCATAGGGAATGAAATAGGTGTTATTGATGATATTAATAAAAAAGACATTCTTCTATGAGATTCGTTTCATGTGTGAATTAATGAACATCACTGATCTGCCTAAATCGGCCGAAATCAGTAGTATATATTGGAGAAGTGCTGTGGTTCTAAGACTGTTAGCTGCAGTGTCAGGTTTCTTACAGCTAATATTAGGTCAATAGATCAGTTAATGTGCGGGGTGTATTACAGAGTTAAGACTGAATCTATTATCAGGGCTAGCATTTTGTTTGAAAGTAATAGCCTGCATGGTGTAGAGGAGAAATGTGACTATTGTGAAAGATATTTCTTTGGAGACATTTAAAGGCTACAGAGTTGTGTTTAGTTAACAATGTTTACACAAATGAACGTGTATCATCTTACATGTGGAAATGAGTGCAGATATTGTAAAAAACAAGGAATAAGAATCATGTAAAAACTGTTTTGGCGAAAGTAGACATCTTAAATTGTATATTTGTATGTATTAAGTATTTGTTTCATATCTGCAAAATTACGCTGGGCCCTTGAAAGTTCACAATATATGTATACTTTTCAGTTCTTTTAAATAGGGTGGTTTATTAGGCTGTACTCTAGTAATATAGTGTTTCATATTCAGAAGAAAAATTCATTCTCAGATGTTCATTTGAGGTGTGTTTTAAAATATCATTGAAACAGGCTGAATGGTATCTGTAATTTAGTTCATGGACCAGATATCATGCAGATGCATCTTTTATGAAGGTGTGGATGATGATGCCTACTTGCATATTTTGTGAAATTGAATTCATTCTTTGAGTTTATAGGTATGTTTACACTATTTAACATATTTTATCAGTCCCCTGTGAAATATTGTGTCATTACTTATGTATTTTATGGACTGCAATTAAATTATTTTCATGTATTTGTAATATTTGTTTTATAATTTTCTACTGACATTTGTTTCTTTAATTGTTTATACACACATCAAAAAAAGTTTTGTATCACCCCAGTTCTCAGAATTACTGAAGATAGATGCTGACTGTGGATATTGTATCACAGTCACAGTCCCTTAGTCTGTTCAGAGATGCCAATAAGACCAGCACCTGTTAGATGGAGAGGGTCCAACAGTTCTAGTAATTCCACCAAGAAGGTCGTACACGGATCATGTTGTCTGTAGTTCAACCTTGCCTAGACGGTCAGTACCATGGTTCAATTGTGTCCACATAGTTGCTTTGTGCCAGGAAGGGCTCTCAACAAGGGAAGTCTCTCAGAGTGAACCAAAGCAATGTTGTTTGGACATGGAGGAGATACAGAGAGACGGTAACTTGGCAAGGTACATCTTTGCAAACATGACACCATGCAGTGCAGCACAGATGGGCTCAGCGACATGCCAAATGGACCACTAAGGATTGGCTTAATGTGCTCTTCACTGATGAGTGCCACATATGCCTTGAACCACACGATCAGGGGAAACATGTTTGGAGGCAACCTGGTCAGGCTGAAAGCCTTAGGTACACTGTCCAGCGAGTAAAGCAAGGTGGAGGTTCCCTGCTGTTTTTGGGTTGCGTTATGTGGGGCCGACATATGCCGCTAGTGGTCATGGAAGGCACCAAAATAGCTGTACAATACGTGAACGCCATCCTCCTACCGATAGTGCAACCATATCAGCAGCATATTGGCGAGGCATTGATCTTCATGGACGACAATTCACACCCGCATCATGCACGTATTGTGAATGGCTTCCTTCAGTATGACGATATCACTTGACTAGAGTGGCCAACATGTTCTCCAAAGATGAACCCTATCAAACATGCCTGGGATAGATTGAAAAGGGCTGTTTATGGATGACATGACACACCAACCACTCTGAGGGATCTATTCTGAATTGCCATTGAGGATTGGGACAATCTGGACCAACAGTGCCTTGATGAACTTGTGGATAGTATGTCACAATGAATACAGGCATGCATCAATGCAAGATGATGTGCTTCTGGATATTAGACATTTCAGTGTGTACAGCAGTCTGGACCATCACCCTCTGAATGTCTCACTGGATGGTGGTACAACATGCAAGGTGTGGTTTTGATGAACAATAAAATGGGCAGAAATGATGTTTATGTTGATCTCTGTTCCAATTTTCTGTACAGGTTCCAGACCTTTCAGAACCGAGGTGATGCAAAACTTTTTTTGATGTGTGTATTTAACCATTCACACAATAACAGTTGATATCAACGCTACATTAATTCAGAGGACCCCAATGTTGTTGCTCTATTTCATTCATTTTAATCCTGATTTATTTCCTTATGTATTACCCATTACACTGAGCTATAGGAAATTTCCTTTGTTCTCAACTGGAGGTAACAATCCCATAGGGTCAACGTTTGATATTTTCAGAATGCAGGATACATTTAAAAAAGGATGAAGCAGCTTTTTGTGTCAAGTGCTATTCTTCAGATTAATGCATACCACAAGATTTTTTTTGTTTTCTTATTCAGATAAATGTAAATGTTGTGTGGCTAGGGCCTCCTGTCAAGTAGACCATTTGCTGGGTGCAAGTCTTTTGATTTTACGCCACTTCAGCGACTTTCGCATCGATGGGGATGAAATGATGATGATTAGGACAACACAAAACGCAGTCCCTGAGTGGACAAAATTTCTGACCCAGCCGGGAATCGAACCTGGGCTCTTAGGATTGACATTCTGTTGTGCTGATCACTCAGCTACTGGGGGCAGACTACTTATTCAGATAAGGAAGAACTGTAGGATTGTTTCATACTTGTTAGTCTTTTATCATTATTTGTGGATAATACATAATTATTTCATTTTAGCATGTTTTACTTTTCTTTACCATCCAGTGGTGGTATTAACCCTTTCAGGCTGCCTTATTCCTTTGGGATTTCTTTTACAAGAGTGTAACATTGCTTGATATGAAAATGTCATGCATTTGAAGTAGCCAGAAAAATTCTTTTCCCTGAATCAACAGAGGTATTCTGAAAAAACAGGAGCTGGTGATCATTCAGTATCCAACTACCAAATGTGATCACCTTTATCACTTCTGTTCCTCCTCCTTCCTTCTCCTAGTACAGCCGAATTACTAATCTGTCGTGTAATGCATCACATGACAGGTAGAATGTCATTTTCTAGGCTTGGGTGTAACAATATTGGAGCATTACAAGGTGCCTCCATAATTTCCTGAAAGTCTTGTGTACATTTATCTGCCCTGACCATGCACTACTTCTCTTCTACACTTCATGCAGCACTCTACTGTTCAGTACTTTGTCACCTAAGAGTCCTCAGTAGAATCTGTTGGATTTGAACAAACTCTTAAGGTGTTATATTGTCTATTGGCAATGGAAATTCCTTTCTAGCTCTCAGTTAGGATGGATTCGACATACCATAAGCGTCAATTGCAAAAGTTAATTTCCTATTTTCCAGACTTGGATTTTTGAAAATTCAAATAGGCCTCCACCAACTCTCACTTCTCACATACTTCTTTTACAGTCTCCAAATGCCCTTGCCGGTTTTCACTAGCTATTAGCAAATCATCAGTGTAAACTGCAATTTTCTTCAAAAACTTCTCTTCTAGCATTGTGTTTAATGTCTGAATGAACGCAAAAACAGATTCATGCAACCTGGAAGATAATTACCCATACTGGTAACAACAGCCTTTATATAGAAATGCCGTGAATGGTCTCGATTAGAGATAGAGCGAAACCTTGTGGTAGTCATGTGTTAAGTCTAAACTTGTGAAGATTCCTGCTGCTTTGAATTTCTGAAGTATTTCTTCTATATTTATTGGTCTATCTCATCCCTGCTCAAATACTTTATTTGCTTGGCATGCATCTAAAACCAGACGATTTTTTTCTATTTTTCTTAGGAACAAGTACGAGGGGTATGTTATGGTGATTCCTGGCCCATTCAATCACACTGGTGAGGCCATCTTTTGCTATTACAGACGAATTTCCACGTTTTTGCAAGATATTTGAGGTCCTTCTATCTTCATTTCAGGCTGTGCCTCCTGAAACTATTACCTGTTTCCTGCTTGGTAATTCATAGTTTGAGTTCCATTGCACATTGATTGCCAAGACTCATATTCATTCCGGCACACCCCACACCTGTCTTCTCCTCATATCTCCATTCTCATAGTTTGATTGACCATAATTGTGCATCCTACACAAATCTTCTTCGCAGCTGTCATATTCCCATTCCTTGTAGCTTTGTTGTGTATAACCTCCACGTCCTCTACCCCTCTGCCTCCAACCTTTGCTTCTTTGTTCTACTTCATGCCTTTCTGGTGGTCATCTTTCAGTATCAGAAGTGTTCCTGAATGTTTCCGCCAGCCTCTCCTCCCTCCCCATTTGTGTGCCTATCATATGTGGTTGTTCTGGTGAGTATATAATCATTCGCATGATATAGCTACAGACATCTTGCAGCAATTGCTGTATTACCCACTGGACAACCATTCTCTCATCAAAAAGGGCGTGGTTTCTTTCAGGTTTAGAACAGTTTCATCCAACCTTTTATTACACGGGCAGTTACAGATTGATATTAGTATGTCATGTTACTTATTTTTCAACCACTATTTGTCAAGAAACACTCTCTTGAATTCCCCATATGACATACATTCTCATTCAAGTCATATGCCCCAGTTACAAGCTCTGAGTGATTCACTATATAATTTATTTTTGTTTCTTCATCCCAACTGTGCTCTAACAGACTTAAAAAGTTTTTAAGGAAAGCTGCTGGTTGGAGTTTGCCCTTGGGATGAAATTTTGCTGTATTTGGAGCTATTAATAAAATCCACTTGTGAGCTGCTTTTACCAAGTATTGTGGCTTGCCCATTAAGGATCCCATCTACTGTATTATTTTCTTCTTTAGTGCCAAATACACCCATTTTCTCCATGGTTTGTTGCAACTCTCCTACCACCTTCTCTACCTTTCTCTTGATTTATTAACCTTTTTGGTTATTTTCTCTTATTTTTCTTTATGCTGCATGAAAGAGTTGATACCACTTCAATAGTGTCTTCCAGTTTTATATAATTTTTACAAACTTTACTGATTTTGGCATTATTTAAGTTTACTTGGTTTGTTAATTCTTAGTTCACAACCAACTAACCTTTCTCTGCATTCTGTTATTATGTTATCCAGTGCCTGTTTAAATTCTTTAACTTCTCCCTATAATTTTTAAATATTTCCTTCTGTGTAATTTGTTGAAGCCATGCTATGCAGGAGGGTCATCATACTTTCACTATATCTTTCTTTTTCTACCTATTTTGTCAATGTTTTTGTGAATGTTTCTTATCTTCCATCCACTTTGATATTCCTTTCTCCTTGCTCCTCTTTGCTGTGTATCCATTTTTTGTGCTAGCTGTTATGGATATAGTTCAGCTCTCTCGCTGCCTGCTACCTGGCATGTGTTCATATTTGATGTGCTTTCTCCCTCTATGCTGTCTCCTCCCCATACTTCTAATGAACTGCCGATCAGATCAATAGTTATTTCTGTCAAAATATCTTCCCCTTTTATCGAATTCTCTGCTATCAACCAATCTGAAAATTCACCATTTTCACAAAACTCACTTTCTTTTTTCATCAGTTCGCACTTGGTTTTCTTTCTGAGATCCAATGGTTTCATTTTATTAAATTTCTTTCTCTGGTAATTTCTACAATGATGAAACGTTTGCTGTATACAGCACATGCATTTTCATGCACCTATTTCCGGTTTTCACTCTACTACCATGTGCAGTTCACACTTTTGTTAGTTGTCTTTTTAAATTCTCAACATGGTTATTTGTCTAAGCACTTGTGACACTTATATTTTTTTAAGTTTTGTCCATCCACTGGCTGTTGCAAGATGCGACTTTCTTGTATTCCCATTGTCCGCTGCAAGTGTTGGCATGGCTTCTGCTTGCTGTATCCGAATTGGTTGATGCCTGTACACTGCTGTACACTGTTCACTCTATTTCTTCTTTGTTGCACTAGCTGTTTATGGTTCGGTCATCCAAATTCTTGCAACATTCACGTGTTCTGTCATGCATGACAACTGTAAGTTTCAATCCTTTATTCTTCCAATGAAAAGCTGTCTGTTTTATGTTAGCCAGTTGGACGAAAGTTCTACACAATAGCAAAAAGTGGTCTCTTACATCCAAGGTACAAGTACCTAACTAATTAGGCCTGACCATGTACCTAGTGGCACATGTCCTTTCACTACCTTCCACCCCTGAACAAAAATCTTAAGTTCCTTCCAAATATCATTAATATGATTGGGTTGTTAAGATAATGACTGAATTTTGAAACACTATCTATTTATTATTAAAACAAATATTCCCTATCTGCCCTAGGCCTTTCACGCTAAAAAGCACTTTCACGCAGGCTTTTTATTTATTTTGTAAAGTAACCATTACCACTATAATCTGTGTGAGTAGGTGCTCGCTCCATCATTCTGTTATATCATTTCACTTTCTACTGTCAGACTAACTAACTGCTTCCTGCATACCAGCCATAGTCAAAACTCGATCTCATACTAGAATGATGGGGGTTCCCTGAATCTGCAGTGTCATATACAAGAGGCAATGGCACATATGGGTGAAGTCAATTCTGAATCAGAATCATAGGTACCCTTACACAAACTTTCACATAATCCTCCCGCTGTCCACTCCTGCCTTCTCTTCAAGCTCCAGTTCACTTGCTCTCCAAACCCCCTGTATCCTTCCTTAAATCTGATTCTTTTGTCAACCTCAGTTGCATGAATATACAGTATGTAGTGGTTACCAGTTTTGGGCTGACATGCCTACTCTCAAACCACACATCTTGTTCATTGTAACTAGTCTACACTGCTGTGCCAAAAGACACAGGTAGCTCATGTACAGAAATTCACTCTGTGGGTAACAAGTACTCTGGATGCTATTAGTTTACATGTCTACCGTTGCACCTGACTGATGCAACGAAATCCCATGGCAGAATGTTGCATTGAATTTGTAAATTCTTCCCTACATTACTGGGTTTTATACACTAGTAAACTATGATTTTGTTTTGTAGCAGAGCCACATAGGTTAAGTTAACCTACATCTACTACTTCGTATATCCATAATTGTAACGGACGACTTGGGATGTCAGCTAGTATAATATATGTTAAAAATGACGAAATTCCTCCAGCTGTATTAAGGTGTTGGTTTTATTGGCAACTAGTTGAAGGGGTCATTTTTAACATATACATCTACCACCTCCACAAAGTAAGTATATGCTTTATACAAATATTAAGTTTATAATCACTCCTAATAGTTGTTAATGAATGCCATGTTTTATAACTAGTGAAGTGACTGTAAAGGTGTGTCACTTTTGAAAATGTATATATAACTTATTTTGTTGGGTTCAGAGCTTCACATGATGTAAATAGTAAGACTACATTAATATGTAATTAACAATAATCATGGAATATCACAGTATATGGTTTAGGTCTGCAATATATCATAGTGTTTTGTCATCTTGGAAATACATGTAGAATCTGTGTTTGTTTCAGATCTTCATGTGCTGTAAGTAGTGGGACTACACTGACATTAATTTGGTGGAGATTCATGTTATATTGAAATGTGTGGTCATGAATGTAATATAGTCACTGATGTTCCATCTTCTGCCAACCACCCATACCTACCTCCAAATCTTCCCCATTCCCCATCCATCCCAACACCACCCACCCCTTCAACTGCCCTCTCCACTCCCCCACCCCAGAAACCCCCAACTTGCACCTCCTGCCAACTGTACCTCTCTTGCCTCTTACTCCACCCATTCCACCCCATTTCTTTTCCTTTTACTGAACATTTGTGTTGCATTGTAGGCACTCTCATGTTTTAGGTGCATGTGGGAAATGTCCTTGAGGATCTTTCAGTTTCTAAGTTTTGTGGCATTTCCACCATCTCATGTTGGTTGTGAAAATTGTTGCAGCGGTATGATTTCTTTTAAGTTTCCAGGAACCAGTGAATTATGATTTTATAATATTGCAGCCACACAATCATTTTTGAAATCAAATTTTATTGTGTATCTAAAGTGCTTAATTTACATTCCGAGTATGGAGTGTTACACACTATGTCTGTAAGAGGGTGCTATGAATGTATATTACAAGAATGTGTTAAGCACTTAGACAAATCAATATCCACCATGCCTTTCAGGGTAATGCCTCTTGTAACCCAAAGATGGTGTGGCATGCACAGTCGTGCAGTTTTGTTACAAGCTCTGCCATTGTTTTGACAAATGTTAATGTCAGTTGTTGCACTGAAGTGACGAATACAGACATACTGGCCCTTAACTACACCATATTGTGTATCAGTGGTTATTCACTTTGCACAGTATCAGCAATATTATGTTTTTATGGTATGTATTGGATCATGTAATGTGATGACTGGTTTGTAAGACAGAAATGTTTTTTTACAATGATGATGTGTCACAGAGAGGTAACATATATTCTAATATGTAAGTAATGTTTTCACATAGACAGTGACTTCTTGTTAGTATACCCTGCACAGTGTGATACGCACACATTACTAATTTTCAGTTCAACATGCACTAAACAATAGCTGTAAAGCTGAAATATTGATTGTGTGAAATAAATGAACAGTTTCTAGTCAAATGGTGGAAATGTCTTTCAAAAAATTCTATATGACTGATCCACCATGAAGGTAAAACCATTGTATGAATAAGTGAGTAGTTTACAGTGCATTTATAATAGAAATTCTCCGGTACATTAAAACTTTTTTATATGTCGAACTTACAGTCATCTATGATACTTCTCTTTACTAATAATGAAGAAATTCATATACTATGGTTTGAAACTTTATCTTGTATTAAAACACTGAAAATTATCGAAATTGAAGTGTATTCAAATTAAGCTTATTGGTAAAATTATGATGATTATTTACAGAGAAATATTGCATGTGTAGATTTATTACACTAATCCGCATGGTATCAGATGACTGAAACTAATGTCCTTTGCAACTTCTGCATATTATTCCAATTCCAAATCTGTTTTCATTTGTTTCATGTCACATAGAGTTCTGCTGCTATTTGACTTCGAAGGATATTATTGTGCTATCAGGTTATGTGTACTGTTGGAGGGAAATTTCTCAATAACGTGCTGTATGCCTTCAGTTTTTTACACCTGTTGATGCTAGTTGGTTTTGTGTGACCTTGAAAGTATTGTTTATCTCACTGGCTTGCATTATCAGTGCTATATTGTGATTATTCTGTATATTTAAGATGGTGTTAATTATACAGCTTACCTGTTATTTGTAGTTACTACAATGTTAACATGCCAGTGTTTGAACAACTCTGATGCTTTCTGTTACTCATATATTTGTGAAAATTACACACTGCCTAAACAGAGAATAATTATAACAGACTTTGTTAAAAAATGCTTACCAGTCTTATTTTAAAATGTAACTTGGTGACCAGAAAACAAGTGGATGCCAAAGACAGTTTGTCATTATTGTGTTGAGAGGTCAAGATTGTGGACAACAAGGAAAGAAAACATGCATGCCATTTGCAATTCCAGTGGTGTGAAGGAAGTTTAAAAATAACCTTAATGACTGTTACTTCTGTTTAGTTAATATTCTGGGGTGCAGTTCGAAAAGTGAGAAACAAATTGTGTATCTAAGCATTGATTTAGCTGTTGGACCAGTTGCACATGGAGAAGTTCGGATTACTCCTCTTGCTCCAGCTGTTGTAGAGAATGTGGCAGTAGATGGTGATGAAAATGGAGTTGATGCAATTACCAAAGATGGTCATGTTTACCAGGCTGTGTGTGACTGTCTCCCACAACTGTTCTATCAGAGTGAACTTAATGGCTACATATGAGATTTAAATGTGCCTAAGGAATCTGCAGAACTACTTGGCTCCCAATAAATGACTAAGAATCTTCTGGTACCAGGAACACATTAATAATGGTACAGACATACTGAGAAAGAATTAGTTTCTTCATTCACACAGAATGAGTCCTTGGTTTACTGCAATAATATAAACGAGTTAATGCACTTCTATGCCATTGAACATGATCCTGCTGAGTGTAAACCTTTTCTAGACTCACCAACGAGGAGCGTGAAAGACGTTTTGTTGCATAATGGGAGTGCATATGGTTTCATACCTGTGGTCCATTCAGTTCAAATGAAAGAGACCTAAGAAAACATGAAGATACTTTTTAACAAGTGTCCAACATGAGGAGCACAAAGAGCTTTTTTTTTTACTCCAGAGTTATCAAAATACTGTTAAAACATGAAGTGGGTTTCACAAAAATGCCTTGCTTTCTATGCAAATAGGACAATTGGGAAAGGCAAAGACTCGGTTGTGAGAGTTTGGCTGGAGTGGAAAAATTTTATGCCTGTAACTAGAACTATCCTGCATGAACCACTTGTAGAAAAAAAATAAAATCTTGCTTTCAATACTGCTCATAAAATTGGGCTTGATGAAGTAATTTGTAAAGGCTCTACCACAGGACAGACCCTGCTTAAAGTATCCTTCCAAGAAATTTTTGTTTATCACACAAGACAAATTGAAAGCTAGAATTTTTTTGGTCCTCAAATAAAGGAATTGATGAAAGATGAAGATCTTGATAAGAAAATAAAGAATAGAAAAGTATGAGCATTGACTGCCTTCTGATCTGTTATTGAGCACTTTATAGGTTTAATAAAGATCCTATGTTTAAAACAACTGCAAAATTTCAAGATGGGTTGTAACATGAGTGTGAAAGTCCACTTTGTGCACTCACATATTGACTGTTTCCTGGAAAATTTGTACACTATAGTGAAGAGCAGAGTGAGTGTTTTCACCAAGATATTGAGGTGGTGGAGAGGAGGTATTGGGAACTGGAGTGCAACTATGATAGCTGATTACTGTCTGATGTTGGAGGGACAATCATTATATGCAAGGCTGTGCAAGGAAGTCAAAGAAGAGAAAGTTTAAAAATTAAGGGAATGCTATTGACTTCTTTTCTTAAAGGTAACCACAAAATAAATTAGTGAAGTTCTCTAGAATATTTTTTCAATGTATTTTATTTTTTAAATATATTTTGATTAAAAACTTATATTGTGTAAAATGGTGTTTATATTTGTGGGGTCAGAAGTTAAAAATCATCAGAATTTTACTTTTTATTTTGTGTAAAAATCTGATGTGATAGATAAAAAGTGAAGTTATTTCTAGTATCACCACAAAAACTGATTCACAAACACCTACTTTCAACAAATCTTCTGACAAAATTTTTAAAATGCAGTCTAGTGTTATTTATTTAGAAACAATTAATGTATACTCTAGCTCACTATTAAGGTAATGCAATTAGTAATACTGCAGTGATTATTATGAAACTGATAAATTTTATGTAGTTAATAACTGCTCACCAATGCAGTAATTCATCTCCATAAAAATAAGACAAAACTTGACAATCCATTGCAATAGAAGGGGAAAGGGGTATAAAGAATTAACTTCTTCAAAAAAGAATTTAGTTGTTCTATATGTCTAAATGTGCCTTGTGTATGCATCATTCACATCAAATGTATTGTAATTAAAAGTTTGCCCAAAAACTTGGTTAAAGATGGATAACATTGTGTCAAATTTTGTCTGGGGTATATTTTTACGCCTGTCTACAAAAAAATTCAATGACTAAAAAAGCTGTAATTACAAGCAGCAGGTTTTATGAACATATATCTTTCTGATCTTTCAGTAGAAGGCATTATCTAAATTTTCTACTTTTTCATTCATACAACCTCTGAAAATCATCAGGAAGTTTCTTCTTGACAGGAGAAACCATCTGAGGATGTTGAATTGTTGCCTTGAAGGAATATTGTGGAATTTACAGACCATGATCTAACCTAAGAGCTACAAATACAGCAAATTTACTTGGAAAGCCTGAAGAGTCACACCATTTATTAAAAAAAAATTGAGTAAAGGAACTAAAATTTTGAGAACATGAAAGAGAAAATCTTTAGCCACCAAGGGATGCAGGAACCTTACATAAACTAGGAAGAAGTGACCCGAAACATAACCAGACCCAGTTTTTAGTTGCCCTTTGTACTCAAGTTGTGGGGTTAAAGAAATAACATATGCAAAAAGTCACGTTTGTAACCAGTGGCTCATTCCCAGTGACCTATAAAGTGGTAAAATGGTTCTTTTTCAATTACATCAGTGATAGACACTACCAGCTACACATGTGTCTGCAGATGTTGACTGAAAATAGTTACACCTCCTTAGATAAATCAGGAAAATGTAACAGTAGAACATAGAAATTTTATGATTTTGACTAAGATACAGTTGAAGATTATGTTAAACATTTCCTAAAATTGGACTGTCAGTCCTCATGCTTTAAAATTTCAACCAAATGGAGAGCTAATTATGTAGAGAATGTGCATTCTTTTGCAGGGAAAGTACTGTGAAGTTAATATCAGTGATATTAAGAATTTATGGAAACTAACAGAATATTTGATCATGATCAGAGACTGTTCTATTTCCATGAATTCTTAAGTATTTGGTCACTCCAATCTTCAAGATAATCTTGTCATCTGTCATGACCGTACTGTATATTTAAAAAACTGTACAAATTGTATCCAGATATGTTAAATTACAATGAACATGTCATCATAAGCCTACACTTCAGAAATAAGGCAGTTAATTCTGGATTGCAGCTGCATCTAAGTTGGGAAACTGTATGTCCATTCCCAAAAATGACTTAACTTTCAGCAAAATTATATGTACTGATTTTGGTGAAACATACTGCACACCAGTAAGAATTTGAAACAGCAGATTTTCACACGATTTGCCATAATTGGAAAAAAAATAGTTACTGCAAAACAATATGATCACCAATCCACTGCAATAATTCTACAAAGTAAATTTATAAACAGATGTGTGCTTATGAGTCCATAAATGTATCAAATGTATACTGAAAAAGTTTCCTTGTCAGACTCAAACAGAAGTGAATTTTATGTAAAATTTTGGAAAAATGGTAGTACCATAATTACTCTGATTCAAATAACATGCAAACAACAATGCAAATGTATCACTACACATTACTGCTTACCTGTGCAAAATCACATTGTCGAACACAAAGAAAACCATTAAAATCTGTTTCTCTGAATACCACATGGAACAATATTGTTAACAGAGTGATGAATCACCTCTGGGGCACTGTACATCAAGCCACAACAAAATTTATTCTGTAAATTCACAGGTACACATTAACTGTCAAAAAACTATGAAGAAACTGTCCAGAATAAGTATGAACAAAGAAAATCAGTTGACACTACTTTAATGGTACTAATTACTTTCTTAATTTCAACATTAACAATCTGTATAAAAATTTTGATTGATACTCCAGATTTGTGAGTAAGAAAGTAATTTTTAATTAGTACAGAATCTGTCAAATTCACAGAAAAATTGTGGTTTTGGTTTGGTGGTAATTGTGTTGGTTATTGCATACCCATAGGCATGCTTCAGTAATGCATGAATGGACCAGAAATGCTCACAGCAGGTCCAAGTTAACTGCGTCAGGTATCTATTGGCATGCTTGCTTACCAATAGGCAACATTCTGGCAATGTGTGGCATGTATGGGCTTGGGCAAGCAAAAGCAATACAGTATGAACTGAGTCACCCTACTGTACAGATGCACTTTCCATAGACTGTAAGTTCAATCCGCCAACTATGTGGGTCAAGCTTAACACAAGCTCACCATCAACATGTGTGGAAGTTTGTTTGGTGCATCACGTTTGTTTTTGCTTTGGCTATGTCGTATCCGCAAAGTACACAGAACCCAACAGTTGAGAGGAAAGTGCTTCAGTCATGCTTCCATTCTCCCGCACAGCTGCAATTGGATGAAATGCTCATCACCATGTAGTGTACAGCCTCTTGGATTGGTGTTAGAGTGGAACTATTATGTAGACACCATTATCACTATTACTGGTTAATAGACATTGCTGTCAGATCTTGTTTTTGTCACTTGTTCATTTACTCATTTTTACAGAATAAATATATTTTTGGTAAATGTGTACTTATCAGTTCTCATCACCACACCATCACCATAGCCTACATCCTGAGTGAAGTGCATGGGTGTAACAGTAAAGTCAGCTTACTGCACGACTGACATGTAAGCAGTAATACACAAGTGTTCTCGCTTCACTGGTGACCCTAATTTGATCTGTAAGCTAAATATGTGGTCATCTTTCGTCTGTGGGCATGATGCAGAACTGCAGTTGATCTAACACTTACATCCTTGCATGTGAGCAGTGATTTTTCTTGTGGACGTACCATCTAGATTTAGACACTACACCAAGATGACAACGTTGGAAGAACTGCAAAAGACAATAGACAAAAGCCAAACGATAATAAGATGAGCAGTTAGCGTGGAACCAGCTGCTGGAGAGAGAGCCACAGGTACTCTCCGCATGACAGATTCTTTCCACCTCGAGCCATCTCAGAGAAACATGGAAAGCATGGCCACACTGACACCACCTACTGTTGCAGGAGTGGCAAGCACAGGACAGGTGTTGGTTAGAATGCTGCCCTTTTGGCCTCGTGATGCAATCCTATGGTTTAGCCAAGTAGAGGCAGTTTTACTGAAAGCAACATCACTAGTGCCAACACCAAATTCGAACACATCATGAGCCAGCTAGATCAGGACTATGGAGATGAAGTGCACGACATAATCACTGCCTTGCCGATGCAGTTTTTGTATAACCAACTGAAAGAGCAGTTAAACCAGCAAATTTCATGGTGTCAGGTATAACAGGTCCATCAGTTGCTGGACCAAGAGGAGTGTGGTGACAGGAGGCCATCCGAGTTCTTATACAACCTGCGGAGCCTTGCACAGACAGACATGGTCTGGGACTCAGTGCTGCATGCTGTATGGACATGCAGCCTCCCATAACAAGTGCAAGTGCTCATTGCCATTCAAACAGAAATGCAGCTGGATGCTGCTGCAGACTTGGATGATCGGGCACATGAAATGCAATGGCGCTTAGTACTGTTGCTGTAGCAACCTACAATGTTGTAGCCCCATCAGTAAATTTCACTCCCTGGTGACACACATCTCCTGCAGCCACCAGGCCAGATGCCAAACGGCACCACCTAGTTCAGAACTAGGCCACCCAGGTGACAGCACTCGTCACACAGGTTGACCATTTGGTACCCTCACAGACACAGCAGCAGGGGCCGTAGTGGCAGCAGATTCCACTACCACCAGTCCAGCTCTTGCAACCATCAGTACAGTACCAGCCATTCGAGTGGCACGCAGCCGACGTCAGAGTAGCTGCTGAGCCACTTGTGCTGGTGTCATTCCTGCTTTGCCAACAGAGTGACAAAGTGTCAGCCTTCCTGCTGACACCCAAATGCCAACTGCAAACCTTGCTGCAGTACAGTATCCAGGCATCTCTCCCTAATGGAATGGGCTATCAGGGCAACGTACCTTGGCGACATGGGTTCTAATCTGTCTATATTATCCGATTAATGCTAAGAGAAGGCTGAGACACTGTCTCTTATGGTGGCAAACGATTCAACAATAAAAACACATGGCACATGTCACCAATATTTGGACCTTGGGCTTTGCTGAACATTCATGTGAACTTTTACTGTCACTGTTGTCAGTGAGCCAATCCTGGGTAGATTTTGTCAGCCACTACAGCTTATTAGCTGGTATCACGAATGCTCGTCTGATTGATTCAATAACAAATTTGAAAATAGCAGGGCAGTGACAACCAGTCACATTCTTCACTGTTAAGCGAGTCCTCCAGACTGTACACAGACAAACTGGAGACCTGGAGTTCATTCTCACACCTATGCCCTGAAGGATGCAAAACATTCGACGATGCACTACATTGTCAAATACGTGACCTACTCATCTTGCGCTGTTCGCATCAACTTGTGCTGAAGTGACTCACTGTAGCAAAGGCCATGTTGTAACATGGCATTGTTTGACCATCTTGCAGCCCCCTTGTTCCCTACCTTGCACTTACAATGGAAACTCCCCATTGCACCCCTCTCAGATTTAGTGGTAAAATGGCCCAGTGGAAAGCCCGTCAAAAATTGAACACACATCAAGCATGAAAACAGGAAGAAGATCTACTTAACTGTGAAAAAGAAGCAAAACAGGAACAGTGAACAAGCCAAGCTAATGATGTGCAACAAAGAGTGAACTGCAAGACTGGCTTTGTCGTGCTTTTGTGGTCACTGTGTTTGACTGTACAGTGGGAGATCTGTGTTCAGATTTCCCTTATGGCTCATTTTTTCACAAAATTATGAACTTTCCATTCGGTTATTGACGTATCTGTTCCCCATCCTGTAGTCTTGGCAATTATTGTACTAAATATTGGTTATAGAATATGAGTCATGTAGTAAGAATATATTACCATCACAAGTAAATGTAATGAATAATGAGAGCTGGCGAGATGCTGCATGAACCTCTCACAGCATTGAAAACAACAAACGGCTGTGAACTATGTTACAAGGAAGGAATTCAAGAGTCAAAACTCCTAAAACGGAATGCAAGAGTCATAGCATGCACTACATATGTAGAAGAAATAGGAGGTACATGTGTCTAGAGGTCCCTTCTCTACACCTTGCTGTTACAATCAGACATCAAACCATTACACAGACACAAATTTGAATACAGAGAACAGACATGTCAATGACCAAATGGACAGTTTATAATTTTGTGAAAAAAAAGGGCGGTAGAAAGGAGATTTGGACACACATCTCCCCCTTCGCAGTCCAACAGTGACCATACAGCCACAATGTCCTAGCTATTTAAGTTCACTCAAATGTTGCAAAATTTGAGCTTGGACCTTTCACTGCTCCTATTTTGCTTATTTTTTTCACAATTCAGTGTTTTCACACTTGATCTGTATTCAGTTTTTGACGGGCTATCCACTGTGCCATCTTACTCCTAAATCTGAGGTGGCTGTGATAGGGAGTTTCCCTTGTTAATGGAAGCACGCACTGACTGTCGTGCCTTAAAAGCACAACCGTTAACAGACCGATATCCGCTACCACAGCTTCAGGATTTTAGGCATGTATTGGTGGTCTCAGTTATATTTAGCAAAACTGACTGTGTGAAGTCATTCATGCAGATTTCTGTGTCGCCTAAAGACATTCAAAAAACGGCAATTATCACGGCATTTGGGCTTTTCGGAATCTTGCACATGATGTTCAGCCTTTGGAATAGTGCCCAGACCTATAGCCCTTGTCATCTGGTCACTCTGCTGATCGATTCTGTAGCTGAACGCACCAAGTGGTAGAGTTACAAAAACCGAATCTCTGTGTAATTCCGTAATCCATTTGGAGCGAGTTTGTCCAGCTCTGGAATAACTGATGTTGGCCGCCTGCCTCGTTACTCTCTCTCCTCGCCCCAGCCGATGAGAGACAAGTGACCACAGATATGGGCATTCCACCCCACATCAGGTAAGAAACAGGCCTTACGGCGGAACAGGCAACCGTATAAATAGTTTTCCCGTCGGTCAACAGATGTCGCAGGCGATGCTATAATGGTAACTGACCCATCTGTGTCACAGAATTTGCAGCGCTAAATCTTCGGCGATGAGAATGAGGGTAGGAAGAACGTAGATTAGCTCTTGTAATTCTACAAACCAAGTTTATTTTTACTGTAGTGTTACTTCTCATAGTTGTATGCGAAATGAAATAAATGAAAAGTAACACACAAACATTTCTCGCGAGTTACTGTTTACATGCAGACTGTAATGCAGTCGCATAGTTTTCATACTCGACTTCCATGGCGTCTATTTCCTCTTTGTTATACAGCTCTTCTGATACAGATTATGGTGGTAAAAAAAATCTCCACGTGAAGGTCAACACTAGAAAGCTTTCAAAATCTTTTCAACGTCTTTAAAATGTAATCAGTTAATTAACGGGCAAATATTGCACCGAGCAGTGCGTTTCGTGTCCTGACATTACGAACATAATTCTTTATTTTGCATAGAGTATGTATAGGGATTAGGAGAGTTATAACGCCAATATATTTTTCACATTGAGACTGTAAATAAGTTTAAGAAACAGTTTTTGCTTCCTTTCTAAGTATTTCTGTAGGCGCTCTTAAGTGCAACCACATTTTTCATTTGATTACTGTTAGTTGTAAACGAATATCATTTCATGTACGCACTTAACAACGATATCATCGAAAAAGATGAACATTGTGAGATTTTTAATATCTAGAGTAAAAAACATTCTGAGTCGGTAAACAACTTTGTGATCAGCACATGTACTATTGTCACAAGCAGTACTGTTTTGCTTAGATTTAACACATTACTTCTTTCCAGTTAAACGTGGTAGAGTGATCAAAGAAAGACAACGAAATTTATTTATGCAATCTAACGGAGAATCTTTATTTGGCATTTACGAGGGCAGTTCAGAAAGTAACCTCTGATTGGTCACAGTGCGGGTTGTGGGGGGAGTAGCGACGCCATCTGTGCGTTCACGCACTCAACAGGTCAGTCGGCATCAAGCCGTGGTCGAGTGAACGTCGTACCTGCGCTAGTTTAGTTTTTGTGGCAGTTTGAAATGTGTGCTGCAATAGAAAACCCCGCCAAATGTGAAGTGTGTGCTGTCATAAGGTTTTTTACAGCCAAAAGATATTCTGCAGCAGCTATTCATCGTGAGCTTTGTGCCGTGTACGGACCAAGAGTTAGGAGTGAAGGAGTTGTGCGTGAATGGGTACGTTTATTTAAAAGTGGGCGAGAAAACGTTCATGATGAAGAGAGGAGTGGTAGACCATCATTGGTGACTGACGAACTCGTTCAGACAGTTGATGCAAAAGTTCGTGAAAATCGACGTTTCTCAATGTCGGAGTTGTCTACTGGTTTTCCACAGATTTCTAAGACTCTCTTGTACGAGATAGTGACAGCAAGATTGGGTTACCGTAAGTTCTGTGCACGATGGGTGCCCAAAATTCTTACCGACCACCACAAAACTCAAAGAATGGCCTCTGCATTAGACTTTCTGTCACGTTATGAGGACGAAGGAGAACCATTGTTAAACAGAATCTGACCGGTGACGAAACCTGGATTAAGTACGTGAACCCTGAGACAAAATAACAATCAAAGATGTGGGCACATTCAAATTCGCCTACCAAACCAAGAAAAGCCTCGCAAGATTTTTCTGCCAGAAAACTGATGGCAACGGTGTTTTGGGATGCCAAAGGGGTGTTGTTGGTTGAATTCATGGAACGTGGTACGACCATTAATCAAGACGTGTACTGTGAAACAATAAAAAAGTTACGACGGGCTATACAGAACAAACGCCGTGGTATGCTGACTTCCGGTATCGTTTTTTTGCACGATAACACCCGTCCTCACTCTGCTCGCAGAACAACGGCCCTTCTTGAGTCCTTCAAGTGGGACGTTATCAACCATCCACCTTACAGCCCACACCTGGTGCCAAGTGATTATCACCTCTTCATGTATTTGAAGAAATGGCTCGGGTCACAGCGGTTTGATGACGGCGAAGAGCTTAAAGATGCGGTTGCAGGCTGGCTCCAGGCACAAGCGGGTGATTTTTATGCAGAAGGAATTTCAAAGCTTGTGAAGAGATACGATAAGTGCCTCAATCGCTATGGAGACTATATAGAAAAATAGTGCAAAGATGTAGTTGTAAGATGTATATATTAAAATATTTTTATTTAACTTGGTGTATTTTTTTAAATCAACCGGAGGTTGCTTTCTGAATGGCCCTCGTAAGTACAATATGAATGAACTACATATTTTTTATAACCTTCAGTTTTGAGACAGTTCTACTAAACTTGTCTTTGAACATTGTTCCGCAGCTGTAATACAATTTGCATTTCACAAAATCATTCAAAAATGTATGTTCTCCACATTCCTCGTCGTATGACCAGTGAAAGTTTTCAAGTTTTGAGTTCCTGTAGTTAACAATCCTAAACTTTATACTGCTCTTATAAACAAACTGTAAAAAACAGGACTCATATGCCTGTAAAGACATTTCGATAATATTGTTAATCTCAGCAGTTCGAGCGCTGAGTCCCACTGAAGAATCACACAAACTCCCAGTTGCGTATTTTTTACGGAGAATAAATAATTCCCTCTACTCTTGAAGCTCACTGCTACAAGTAAGTGTCTCCCTACATTTCAAACAACGGTATCTTTCGATGCATATGTGTGCTAAGTAGCCAGTAAAATATGCTACTGAACACTGTTCAGAGGAAAGGTCTTGCTGTGAGAAAAAGAAAAATACTCGCCAGCGTCGATGGTACTCCCTTCTTCATCCGTAGAGGAACCAGGGGTGTTCGGGATTCCGACGTTTCCAGAGCTCTGCAACAGCTGAGGTTCATCACCTTCCTTCTGCAACACACAGATATTCAGTAACAGCATGTTGTCGCTATCATGCTCACAATTTGAAGCGTCAGGAGGCTTCATTAGTGAGTTAACAGTGCTTGTTCGGAAGAAGCACCATAGTGTTCCAACTGTTGGATTAGGGTTGTAGCCTCCTTTCTGACAGTAAACAGGAAATAAATTCTTAAGAGCATCTTGATTCAATTCGCTGGTCAGTAAAAATGTAATGCTGACTTTTTTTTCCTCATGAAAAGGCTGAGCAATAGCATTCACAGTCTGGATTAAACCCGTAATGCATGGTGGTGTCGTTATTTTACCTGCCGTTTTGTCAGTTTTATTTATGGCACTTAAGACATCCTTTGCATTCTGTAGCGTTTCCATTACTACTGGGCACTGTTCTGACAATGCACACCTATATGGATTAGAGGAAAATGCTGTCCTGCTATTCAGAACTTCAAACAAATTGTTCATAAATTCTATAAAAGTAGCTGTGCTCTCTGCTGTATCACTCTGCAATTCTTTAGTTGCTACACGAGTTCTGGTAGCTGCAGCAACAGAGTGCCTGAGGACCTGGACTGTCATTTTCACATTCATTTCCTAGAATGAATCCAGTTGCAAATTACTGTCAGTGAGTTTTAACAACATTCTGATTTTTTGTTCTTCTTATCAATGTCATATGTTTTCCTGACGTCTTCGAATGAAACAGCATTGTTGAAAATGAAGTCGCCTCTAAGCAGATTGTTTCGTATGCTTTTGAATAAAAGTGGGACATCATAAATATAAAACGTCTCTGTCCATTTTCAATGAAGTAAAGTCTTTCAGGTGTAGCCTGTAAATGCTTCACAACACTTGGGTCACTAGCTCCCTGATCACAGACAATTAATTTTGGCTCTAGGTTTGCATTTTGCAATAAAATAATTAGTTCCTGTAAGAGTCCCAATAAATCCTGAATTAGACAACAATTATGAAACAGGCAGTTTCCAGTCACTGTAGATGCCTCCAGAGGTGCCGACTTGAAAATATTTTTGGGGGAGCATGAATCATTTTATTAGGTACTGCATTTGACAGATAACTTTACGTTTCCATCTACATGTTCGACACTCCAAACCAGTCCTATTTGCAGATGACACCAGTGTATTCATTGAAGGTGGAAATAGAAAGGCTCTTAGGCTGTATGCTGCAGTCACAAATGAAAAGATTTCAGAGTGGTTTGTGAGGAATAAGCTACTGATTAACCCTTTAAAAAAAGAAAAAAACCGCCACTATACAATTCCACACACAGCAAAATTAAAAATCCATTAAAAACAAATATTTCTTTGGAAAACCAAAAAATTAAGTGTCACTGAAACAAAATTGCTTTGCTTACTTACAAGACAGTCTGAAATGGAATTCCCACATCACATTCTTAAATTCTAAGCTATCTAAAATGACCTGTGCAATGAGAATTATATGGAACAACACAAGTGCTGAAGGAGAGAGGTGTATTATGCACGTATACTTTCCCTTTTGAGTTATGACATCATATTCTTGGGAAATTCCCCTCATAATAACTTTCAAGATACAAAAAAAGATTGTGAGGACAATGAAAAATGCAAACAGCTGAAAATCATGCAAACTACGATTGGCTGGCGACTAGCCCTACCCCTCGACTCGCTGAAACGTCAATCACAGTGTCATTTCAGTCGGAGTGTAGGTCAGTAGTGGTACAAAACAAATACATAAATAAAGTTGAAGAAACATACCTTACAAAAATGGTTCAAAATGGCTCTGAGCACTATGCGACTTAACTTCTGAGGTCATCAGTCGCCTAGAACTTAGAACTAATTAAACCTAACTAACCTAAGGACATCACACACATCCATGCCCGAGGCAGGATTCGAACCTGCGACCGTAGCGGTCACGCGGTTCCAGACTGAAGCGCCTTTAACCGGACGGCCACACCGGCCGGCGAAACATACCTTAATTTTTGGTGGCAAATGTACTCCTCCTCAGATCATTCCTGCATATGAACGCGTCACATATGGCATCAAGGTCGTCGTAACTGCCGTCTGCTTCACGTCTGCTGTGCAGCGAGCTACGTTAATTTAAGTATTAACTGTATTTTTCTTACCTGTCACTTCTTCTTCCGTGTGTTTCTGCTATTAGAAAGCTTTAATTGTCGAGTGCTAGTAATAGTGTTCCATAGATTTCGCGTTTGTTTTGAATACGGTCAGAGAGAGTCCCTTTAGTCAACCATAGTGCCAGTAGTGCTACCGTTTGTTTTGAATACAGTCCAGAGACAGGTAGTGCTATTTTCATTGTTTTCTACAAGAAGTGTCTAGCAACCACAGTTTAGTCAACAATCAGCCGCCTTTAGTAAATTAGCAGTCTAGTTAAAAGTTGATTAACTCTCTACAGTAAATTGATTCCTTAGGATGGATAGGATGTGTGACTGCTGTGTACAGACGCAGGAGCAGCCGCCACTGTTCGCGAACAGCTGAGCGTGTTGATGGCCGCGGTCAGCCGTCTTCAGGCTGCTGCCTCGGAGTGTAGCGGCAGTGGGGAGTCTGGTGCGTCGCATGGTACACCCCAGGTGTTACATCAGGGCTTCACCCACGGTCCCTGCTGTCGAGACATCTTCGTGGGTACCGGGCGCGGTTGGGCCACCCTCTCCCCAAGGGGAGTGGCGGGTTCAGCGGCGTTCGCGGCGCACGAGGCGGGGGGTAAATGTGGAGGCTGGCCGTGTGGCATCGCCCGCTCTGCCTGTGAGTGGACATGTGGCTGCTACTTCAGCAAGGTCCGAGCAGGCACACGGGGGGAGGGGTTTATTAGTTATTGGGAGCTCCAACGTTTGGCGGGTGATGGAGCCCCTTAGGGAAATAGCGGAAAGGTCGGGAAAGAAGGCCAGTGTTCACTCTGTCTGCTTGACAGACGTCTCATCAGAGATGTGGAGGAGGCCATACTGGCGGCGATAGAGAGCACTGGGTGCACCCGACTGCAAATTGTTGCTGATGTCGGCACCAATGACTCCTGCCGTCTGGGTTCAGAGGTCATCCTCAGTTCGTACAAGCGGATGGTGGAGTTGGTGAAGGCGGAAAGCCTCGCTCGTGGGGTGGAATCTGAGCTAACTATTTGTAGTGTCATTTCCAGAACCGATCGCGGTCCTCTGGTTTGGAACTGAGCGGAAGGCGTAAATCAGAGGCTCAGACGATTCTGCGGAGATCTGGTGTGCAAATTTCTCGACCTCCGCTATCGGGTGGAGAAATGTAGGGTACCCCTGAATAGGTCAGGCGTGCACTACACGCCGGAAGCGGCTACGAGGGTAGCGGAGTACGTGTGGAGTGCACATGGGGGTTTTTTAGGTTAGAGAATTCCCTCCCTAGGCCCGACAAAACGCCTCCTGAGACGCGACAAGGTAGGAGTAGGCAAAATGCAACAGGGAATAACAATATTAATGTGCTAATAATAAACTGCAGGAGCATCTATAGAAAGGCCCCAGAACTGCTCTCATTAATAAACGGTCACAGCGCCCATATAGTACTAGGGACAGAAAGTTGGCTGAAACCAGACGTAAACAGTAATGAAACCCTAAACTCAGATTGGAATGTATACCGCAGAGACAGGCTGGACAGTGCGGCGGGAGGCGTGTTTATAGCGATAAGAAGTGCAATAGTATCGAAGGAAATTGACGGAGATCCGAAATGTGAAATAATTTGGGTGAAGGTCACCGTTAAAATAGGCTCAGACATGGTTATTGGATGTCTCTATAGGCCCCCTGGTTCAGCAGCTGTTGTGGCTGAGCACCTGAAGGATAATTTGGAAAATATTTCGAGTAGAATTCCCCACCATGTTATAGTTCTGGGTGGAGATTTTAATTTGCCGGATATAGACTGGGAGACACAAACGTTCATAACGGGTGGCAGGGACAAAGAATCCAGTGAAATTTTTAAAGTGCTTTATCTTAAAACTACCTTGAGCAGTTAAACAGAGAATCGACTCGTGGCGATAACATATTAGACCTTCTGGTGACAAACAGACCCGAACTATTTCAAACAGTTAATGCATAACAGGGAATCAGCGATCATAAAGCGGTTACTGCATCGATGATTTCAGCTGTAAATAGAAATATTAAAAAAGGTAGGAAGATTTTTCTCTTTAGCAAAAGTGACAAAAAGCAGATTACAGAGTACCTGACGGCTCAACACAAAAGTTTTGTCTCAAGTACAGATAGTGTTGAGGATCAGTGGACAAAATTCAAAACCATCGTACAATATGCGTTAGATGAGTATGTGCCAAGCAAGATTGTAAGAGATGGAAAAGAGCCACCGTGGTACAACAACCGAGTTAGAAAACTGCTGCGGAAGCAAAGGGAACTTTACAGCAAACATAAACATAGCCAAAGCCTTGCAGACAAACAAAAATTACGTGAAGCGAAATGTAGTGTGAAGAGGGCTATGCTAGAGGCGTTCAGTGAATTCGAACGTAAAGTTCTATGTACTGACTTGGCAGAAAATCCTAAGAAATTTTGGTCTTATGTCAAAGCAGTAGGTGGATCAAAACAAAATGTCCAGATACTCTGTGACCAAAATGGTACTGAAACAGAGGATGACAGACTAAAGGCCGAAATACTAAATGTCTTTTTCCAAAGCTGTTTCACAGAGGAAGACTGCACTGTAGTTCCTTCTTTAGATTGTCGCACAGATAACAGAATGGTAGATATCAAAATAGACGACAGAGGGATAGAGAAACAATTAAAATCGCTCAAAAGAGGAAAGGCCGCTGGACCTGATGGGATACCAGTTCGATTTTACACAGAGTACGCGAAGGAACTTGGCCCCCTTCTTGCAGCGGTGTACCGTACGTCTCTAGAAAAGCGTAGCGTTCCAAAGGATTGGAAAAGGGCACAGGTCATCCCCGTTTTCAAGAAGGGACGTCGAACAGATGTGCAGAACTGTAGACCTATAGCTCTAACGTCGATCAGTTGTAGAATTTTGGAACACGTATTATGTTCGAGTATAATGACTTTTCTGGAGACTCAGAGGGCCATAGACACGGGTTCACAGGTAGATGTCGTGTTTCTTGACTTCCGCAAGGCGTTCGATACAGTTCCCCACAGTCGTTTAATGAACAGAGTAAGAGCATATGGACTATCAGACCAATTGTGTGATTGGATTGAAGAGTTCCTCTCAATGGAGAGAAGTCTTCCGAAGTAAGAGTGATTTCAGGTGTGCTGCAGGGGAGTGTCATAGGACCGTTGCTATTCACAATATATATAAATGACCTTGTGGATGACATCGGAAGTTCACTGAGGCTTTTTGCAGATGATGCTGTGGTGTACCGAGAGGTTGTAACAATGGAAAACTGTACTGAAATGCAGGAGGATCTGCAGCGAATTGACGCATGGTGCAGGGAATGGCAATTCAATCTCAATGTAGAGAAATGTAAACTGCTGCGAATACATAGAAAGATAGATCCGTTATCATTTAGCTACAAAATAGCAGGTCAGCAACTGGAAGCAGTTAATTCCATAAATTATCTGGGAGTACGCATTAGGAGTGATTTAAAATGGAATGATCATATAAAGTTGATCGTCGGTAAAGGAGATGCCAGACTGAGATTCATTGGAAGAATCCTAAGAAAACGCTGTCCGAAAACAAAGGAAGTAGGTTACAGTACGCTTGTTCGCCCACTGCTTGAATACTGCTCAGCAGTGTGGGACCCGTACCAGATAGGGTTGATAGAAGAGATAGAGAAGATCCAACAGAGAGCAGCGCGCTTCGTTACTGGATCATTTAGTAATCGCGATAGCGTTACGGAGATGGTGGATAAACTCCAGTGGAAGACTCTGCAGGAGAGACGCTCAGTAGCTCGGTACGGGCTTTTGTTGAAGTTTCGAGAACATACCTTCACCGAAGAGTCAAGCAGTATATTGCTCCCTCCTACGTATGTCTCGCGAAGAGACCATGAAGATAAAATCAGAGAGATTAGAGCCCACATAGAAGCATACCGACAATCCTCCTTTCCACGAACAATACGAGACTGGAATAGAAGGGAGAATCGATAGAGGTACTCAAGGTACCCTCCGCCACGCACCGTCAGGTGGCTTGCGAAGTATTGATGTAGATGTAGAAGATCGAGTTTCATCGATTCATCTCTATGGGCGCTGAAAAGGGCGATGGCATTAAGACGATCCTGCCTCATTATAGAACGAAGATACGTTTTCACCCTCCGCAGACAAGAAAACGATCGCTCAGCGGTGCAGGACATTACCGGAATCGTCAGCACTACACATATGTATTTCACTAGTTGAGGCAGTAGGTCGAAAAGGTGGTTTTCCTGTTTTAAGTACTTCACTATGTCATCCAACGAACTATTCGCAGAGTCACTACTTTGGATAATCACATGAAACATGCTTCGGTGGAGAAGCAAGCGTTCTTTGTCTATATCTCGTTCGTAGAAAGATAAAATATCGAATGAATGTTTGTTATCACCAAAAAGAAATTGTTCAATTTGATTTACAAACATGAATGATTGAGTTTTGAACCGTGATGCTGCAGAGCTCACCATCTGCAGCATCGTTGACTGAACCGACTGCGGACCTTTGGTGCAGAGCCGGGTGGAGGGTCTGAATCAGAGGCTCACACGGATTTGCGGCCGTGTTGGCTGCAGATTCCTTGACTTGCGCCATAGGGTAGTGGGGTTTCGGGTTCCGCTGAATAGGTCAGGGGTTCACTACACTCAGCTGGCGGCTAAACGGGTAGCGGAGGCTGTGTGGCGTGGACTGGGCGGTTTTTTAGGTTAGAAGGCCTCTGGAAAGTACGGGGTGGGCTGCTATCTCAAAGGGTGCATGGCAAGTACAGGACGTGCTTGGACCGAGGAGCAGTCGGAATTGTAGTTGTAAATTGTTGTAATTGTGCTGGGAAAGTCCGTGAGCTACAAGCGCTAATAGAAAGCACAGGAGCTGAAATCGTTATAGGTACAGAAAGCTGGCTAAAGCCTGAAATAAGTTGTGCAGAAATTTTTACGAAGTGTCAGACGGTGTTCAGGAAAGATAGATTAGGCAGAGTTGGTGGTGGAGTGTTTGTGTCTGTCAGTAGTGGTTTATCTTGTAGTTAAGTCGAAGTAGATACTCCGTGCGAATTGGTATGGGTGGAGGTTATACTTAACAGCCGAACTAAGTTAATAATTGGCTCCTTCTACCGACCCCCAGACTCCGATGATATAGTTGCGGAACAGTTCAGAGAAAATTTGAGTCTCGTAACAAATAAATAACCCACTCATACGGTTATAGTTGGTGGGGACTTCAACCTTCCCTCGATATGTTGGCAAAAATACTTGTTCAAAACCGGTGGTAGGCAGAAAACATCTTCCGAGATTGTCCTAAATGCTTTCTCCGAAAATTATTTCGAGCAGTTAGTCCACGAACCCACGCGAATTGCAAATGGTTGCGAAAACACACTTGACCTCTTAGCCACAAACAATCCAGAGCTGATAGAGAGCATCATGACTGATACAGGGATTAGTGATCACAAGGTCGTTGTAGCTAGGCTCAATACCGTTTCTTCCAAATCCATCAGAAACAAACGCAAAATAATTTTATTTAAAAAAGCGGATAAAGTGTCACTAGAAACCTTCCTAAGAGACAATCTCCATTCCTTCCGAACTGACTATGCAAATGCAGACGAGATGTGGCTCAAATTCAGAGATATAGTAGCAACAGCAATTGAGAGATTCATACCTCATAAATTGGTAAGAGGTGGAACTGATCCCCCATGGTACACAAAACAGGTCCGAACGCTGTTGCAGAGGCAACGGAAAAAGCATGCAAGTTCAGAAGAACGCGAAATCCCGAAGATTGGCTAAAATTTACAGACGCGCGAAATTTGGCATGGACTTCAATGGGAGGTGCCTTTAATAGGCTCCACAACGAAACATTGTCTCGAAATTTGGTAGAAAATCCGAAGAAATTCTGGTCGTATGTAAAGTACACAAGCGGCAAGACGCAGTCAATACCTTCGCTGCGCAGTGGCGAAGGTACTGTTACCGACGACTGTGCCGCTAAAGCTGCTTGTCTTTTGTTGTGTCGCTTCACTTTCCCTGGAGTTATTGCGTGGGCTGGGCGGTCTGATTTCTACAGTTGCACCTCGCTACGAATTTGAATTCCTACGGTCATGCCAGTTTTTATTTGATCTGTTATCATAATTATTTCGTCTTACAAAAGTGTTGTTATTATTGTGCCGCGGGCTCGATGTCCTGATTTCTACAACTTGAATTTGCGCGGTCACGCCAATTTCGATTTTACTCTGTCATCACCACTGCATTTGAAAGAGTCTTTATTTCCATAATGTTTATGTTCACTCAGTCCGCGATCTCTATTCTTGTACTAATAACTCCGACAGTCACGAGAATAATTTCTCGATCACCTGTAATCTGTACTGTAGGGCTGATGTCTCATATCAAGTCTATCTTCGTCGCTTCTCACATCAACTAGGCTATGTGGCGTAATTTGACAGGTAATTTAGTCAAGCAAACGCGGATTAATTCCGACTGACCGTACGCATCAGTTAAATATCTCTTTATGCCCATCATGTTTTGAAACATTGAGAAAGTCGATTCTTCATAATTTTGCATCATTATTTAATAATATTGTGAGTTGTTTCAGAACAGTAAACGGACAAGAATAATAGACGAAAGGAGCTGTCTTTCGACTTTCGTGATCGATCGGTTCACAATATACGAGGCGAACATGACGTTGAAAACAATAACATTCATCTCGAGTAGAGAGAACTGGAGGTCCTGCTTTTTCTTCAACTGCAGTGTACGTTAACTCCCAAATTACGTCGTCTATAAATGTGTAAAGTTTTGCATTCATGTGGACGGGGCTGTGATTAAGGGAGAAACGTGCCGAGAAAAAAAAAAAGAATCCAATAATGTATAATTTCTACAGAGTTCATTAAGGTGTCTCAACAAAACTAGCTATTTTTTACAAACTTTAAAAACTAGTTTCAAGAGATGCTCTCTTATTAGAAAGAATGGGTGGCCATTGTACGAGACGAATTGAAGCATCAGGCCATTTCTCTTACGTCCAGTGAATGCTGCATCAAAACATTCAGTATTTCTCGAATACGCGTCGGTATTGGTTACATGTGTTGTAACAAAACTACGAAACACGTCATAGAGTGGTTAAAGATGTACTTCAATTGAAGGAATTTTTTGTCTGGCAGAGAAGCGTCCTAAAAGAACCCTATCGAAATTTCTTTTTATACCTTATAGATTCCCAAGACTTATTTGGCTTTTAATTCTTTTGCAATGAGTCAATCATTACCATGCTTTTTGTTCTAAGTGGTAGTTGTTTTACCAGGTAATCAACGTGTTTTGAAAATCTATTCGCGTGTTTCATGCTTAATTTATAAATTATTGACAATGTCAATTCACTTCTGAGAGAAAGAGGGGGAAAGATATGGAGGGAGGAAGGGAGCTTTCTTATATATAGACAGTACCCAATAATACAGAACATTTTCTTAAACATGTTGTTGTTGTTGTTGTTGTGGTCTTCAGTCCAGAGACTCGTTTGATGCAGCACTCCAATCCTGTGCAAGCTTCTTCATCTCCCAGTACCTACTGCAACTTACATGCTTCTGAATCTGTTTAGTGTATTCGTCTCTTGGTCTCCCTCTACAATTTTTACCCTCCACGCTGCCCTCCAATACTAAATTGGTGATCCCTTGATGCCTCAGAATATGCCCTACCAATCGATCCCTTCTTGTAGTCAAGTTGTGCCACAAATTTCTCTTCTCTCCAATTCTATTCAATACCGCCTCATTAGTTATGTGATCTACCCATCTAATCTTCAGCATTCTTCTGTAGCACCACGTTTCGAAAGCCTCTATTCTCTTCCTGTCCAAACTATTTATCGTCCACGTTTCACTTCCATACATGGCTACACTCCATACAAATACTTTCAGAAACGACTTCCTAACACTTAAATCTGTACTCGATGTTAACAAAATTCTCTTCTTCAGAAACGCTTTCCTTGCCATTGCCAGTCTACATTTTATATCCTCTCTACTTCGACCATCATCAGTTATTTTGCTCCCCAAATAGCAAAACTCATTTACTACTTTAAGCGTCTCATTTCCTAATCTAATTCCATCAGCATCACCCAACTTAATTCGACTACATTCTATTATCCTCGTTTTGCTTTTGTTGATGTTCATCTTATATCCTCCTTTCATGACACTGTCCATTCCGTTCAGCTGCTCTTCCAAGTCCTTTGCTGTCTCTGACAGAATTACAATGTCATCGGCGAACCTCAAAGTTTTTATTTCTTCTCCATGGAATTTAATACCTACTAAGAATTTTTCTTTTGTTTCCTTCACTGCTTGCTCAATATACAGATTGAATAACATCGGGGATAGGCTACAACCCTGTCTCACTCCCTTCCCAACCACTGCTTCCCTTTCGTGCCCCTCGACTCTTATAACTGCCATCTGGTGTCTGTACAAATTGTAAATAGCCTTTCGCTCCCTGTGTTTGACCCCTGCCACCTTCAGAATTTGAAAGAGAGTATTCCAGTCAACATTGTCAAAAGCTTTCTCTAAGTCTACAAATGCTAGAAACGTAGGTTCTCCATTCGTCTGTAAAGATAAGCTGTGGCTTATTAAACTGATAGTTCGGTAATTTTCACATCTGTCAACACCTGCTTTCTTTGGGATTGGAATTATTATATTCTTCTTGAAATCTGGGGGTATTTCGCCTGTCTCATACATCTTGCTCACTAGATGCTAGAGTTTTGTTAGGACTGGCTCTCCTAAGGCCATCAGTAGTTCTAATGGAATGTTGTCTACTCCTGGGGCCTTGTTTCGACTCAGGTCTTTCAGTGCTGTATCAAACTCTTCACGCAGTATCATATCTCCCATTTCATCTTCATGTACATCCTCTTGCATTTCTATAACATTGCCCTCAAGTACATCGCCCTTGTATAGACCCTCTATGTACTCCTTCCACCTTTCTGCTTTCCCTTCTTTGCTTAGAACTGGGTTTCCATCTGAGTTCTTGATATTCATGCAAGTGGCTCTCTTTTCTCCAAAGGTCTCTTTAAGTTTCCTGTAGGCAGTATCTATCGTACCCCTAGTGATATGTGTTGTGGCGTAACAAGACAGCTACGCCACACTGAAGTAGCCGAAAGGCACGCGTTATTTTAAGTAGGCTTGATAGATGTCTGAAACAGGATACTTATTAATGTTATAAAGAAAGTATGTAGCTACCAGAACACTTAACTTTTATATCTTCATTGGTTTACAACGTTCTTGGTGATACAAGTGAGACTCTATCTTGAGGTACATGCAATGTTACAAATGGCGCCTTGCTAGGTCGTAGCCATGGACTTAGCTGAAGGCTATTCTAACTGTCTGCTCGGCTAATGAGCAATGCATGCTAACTATCTGCTCGGCTAATGAGCGATGCTTCGTCCGTGTAGTCGCTAGCAATGTCGTCCGTACAACTGGGGCGAGTGCTAGTCCGTATCTCGAGACCTGCCTTGTGGTGGCGCTCGGTCTGCGATCACACAGTGGCGACACGCGGGTCCGACATGTACTAAATGGACCGCGGCCGATTTAAGCTACCACCTAGCAAGTGTGGTGTCTGGCGGTGACACCACAATATGCGCCTCTACATCCTTACATTTGTCCTCTAGCCATTCCTGCTTAGCTATTTTGCACTTCCTGTCGATCTTAGACAGTATCAAATAATACAGTACCTTAATAAGGTAGTCCCAAAGGCTTGTAGAAACGTGAAGGTGAAGAAAAAAGGAATTTCCGATACGGCAGGACACGAACCGGGTATACACAGTAGCAACACCACACGCCAGGCCACTGCACAACACAGTAGCAATAGCACGCCTTTTGTACTGTAACCTGTATGTCATGAAAACAAGACAAATATGTCATTATGTGACATTTAATCATATGAAATCGTATCAAGAATGAAGCGTTTTAATCAGTCTTCGATTCGCCATTGCATTGAAGCGACAAGTTACCGTACAAACTTACGGACTCCAAAATGGTGTTTCCCAAGCACGCAGCATCGAAAATTTAACAGAAGTCGATAGCAGTTTGCGATAAGTGCATGTGACGTCAAAATGACGTGTTCAAGTCTT
The DNA here is from genome assembly GCF_023864345.2 of Schistocerca serialis cubense. Classification (NCBI taxonomy): domain Eukaryota; kingdom Metazoa; phylum Arthropoda; class Insecta; order Orthoptera; family Acrididae; genus Schistocerca; species Schistocerca serialis. The sequence goes on from NC_064648.1 coordinate 64,852,023, forward strand.
GTGAACTATAGGTTAGCCTGGCGAAGCATTTGCAGTAATAGTTCTTCGCTTTTTTCTTCTGCAACCATTTCAAATATCACGTCGGGGAACATCCGCAATGGAGTACGTCCGTAAAGCACTTTGCGAAGCTGCGTGTCGGCCTGCCATCTATTGGCGACAAAGGCAACTGTGTGCTAGTTCAATGGCGAACCGTACGAGAGCAGCACACGTAACGAGTTGGTTTTATTTCACTATTTATAGTGGATCAAATCAGATTTCACGATCACAGACTTCGCTAATAAATATTGGGAGTAACAAATATCTCCTCCACTAAATCGATTACTCGTTTCTAGCATGTTAGCTTGTCAGCGAAATTGCTATAAGTACATCTCTTAACTTTCTGTGACCAGAATGCTCCATAATAAGCAACATTTGTACCATATTTCGCAACTTTGACACAGTCATGGGATTTTTGGACACTAATAAGATAAAGTTCCGCTCCAGTTTCCCGAATTTAGACTTCGCGCGTTGTACAGTATTTGGACTGCATGGAGAAGGTAATAGAGATCTGCACCAGTTTCCCGAATTTAGACTTCGCGCGTTGTACAGTGTTTGGACTGCATGGAGAAGGTAATAGAGATCTGCACCGATACGGGGAAAGGAAGCTTAGGTGGAATATGATGTACGTCGTATACGCAACAATCCTTCGGAAATTTTTGGACGGCATGATTAAAGTAATGGAAATCGCGCCGCTATTGCGAAATGCTTAGGTAGAAGATGATGTGCGTCGTACAATATTTCAGCTCCGGCTCGAGGTTAAACATTAAAAATGTTTATTAGTGGTACTGGTAACAGAAGCAACATTATAAGGAAAGACGAGACGTTATGATTAAGTAAATGAAAGGAATTTTAGTGTTACTTTAAAACTGGCGTAGCTGGTTTTCGTGGTCAGTTATGACTTGGGCAATGCCAGACTGTGTATCGGTAATAAAGATTTGAAACGCCAATGCTGATGTGCATTAAAGTGCGTACAACAAATCGTAATCAGGTTTCGTAAATCATGAAAAGATAATGAAAGCACGTTATATGACTGATCATGCAAATTTTTGTATAGGCTGTACCAATGGCGGCCGATAAATTCGATCAGCTCAGCAAGACTTCCACATCCCCCTTGTCTTAAATTAATGCTGAAACAGACAAGTACAGGCTAGGAAAAGATAGATGCAGTAATTCACTTTAAAAAAGAGCATTCCAGAGTTTTAAATGATATATTGATATAAAACAAGCTGACATTAAAAACGCTGCATCTCCTATCAAAGCATGCGTCTACATCGAAAGCTAAGCCAGAAGAGAGACACAGAGACAAAGACTGGAACCATATGTTTCAACAGGTGTTAGTTCACATTTGATGAGCCGAAACTTACGTTTACATAATTTTCTTATTACGTCACCTTTCCATCTGTGGAGCGATCGATTACCCAATTAATTTAGAAAAAAGGGTATCACACGACCCCGCTGAATGACGTTGACACTGTTTATTACCTGACTTGGCGACATCATTCGACAAGTAGTGAGGTGGTGACCGTTAATTGTGTCTTACCCTCATAATCATTTCTCATTAACACAGATCTATGCCAATAATTCTATAACTTACTTTACAATACATCGTACAGAGTTTTCACTTTACGTATATGTGAGTTCATAAATAACAAATGGTAGTTTTATTTGCATAGTTATTTCCATTTTGAGAGCTGCATACTCCGTTCGTTTTGAATACAACGGTCTCATATTGTCTGACGATATTGAATGTTACGTAGTCGTTACGACATCACCAAAAGGAAGGGTTTAGTAAGGAAAGATTAGATTAGATTAGTACTTGTTCCATAGATCATGAATACGACACTTCGTAATGATGTGGAACGTGTCAAGTTAATAAAAGGTGTCTATCCAAGATACTACATTACACAAAATATTACATGATACCTAATATTTTTAATTTTTTTTTGGTGGCGGGGTGGGGAAATTACCCACTTACTTTATCCAAAAATTCAACTAATTTCATTTTAAATGCTATATGGCTATCTGTCAGACTTTTGATGCTATTAGGTAAGTGACCAAAGACTTTTGTGGCAGCATAATTTACCCCCTTCTGAGCCAAACTTAGATTTAACCTTGAGTAGTGAAGATCATCCTTGCTCCAAGTGTTGTAGCCATGTACACTACTATTACTTCTGAATTCGTTCGGATTGTTAATAACAAATTTCATAAGTGAATATATATATTGTGAGGCTACAGTCAAGATAAGTGTCTTTAAATAAGTGTCTGCAGGTTGATCTTGGATGAGCTCCAGTAATTATTTTGATTACACGCTTTTGTGCAATGAACACTCTTTTACTCAATGATGCCATACGAAAGCAGAGAATGAAAACAAACGTGGTAAGCTAATTTACTGAGACGTACATCGCCAAAATTTGCAGTGACCCTAATAGCATAAGTAGCTGAACTCAAACGTCTCAGGAGATCCCCAGTGTTGTTTTTTCCAGTTCAACCCCTCATCAATTTGTGGCGGTTATCCACTGATGGCAATTGGCAACTCATCTTTGAACTAACTTCCTTGAAAAATTGTTTATTGGTGTGTTCGCCATGTTGTGGAATCAAGCGACTGTGGGTTTTCAGTGTGTCACTTCGTGTATCTATTTCTAGTAACAATAAAAGTATTCAGTCGATTAAGTGGTACGTTTCGGTTCTAGAAACCCCTATACGACCCAACAACCACAAATGCATACACATAGAAATTTTGAATATTCTATCTTAGCTACCGATTTCTGATCGAAGTCTATATTTATTAATGGTATCATTCCATTTACTGTGTGGAACTGTATATACTGTGTTTTGTCAAAGTTTAATGAGAGCCTGTTTGCAGAGAACCACTTAATGACTTTCTGAAAAACATCGTTTACAATTTCATCAGTTAATTCTTGTCTGTTGGGTGTGATAGCTATACTTGTATCATCGGCAAAAAGTACCAGCTTTGCATCTTCGTGAATATAGAATGGCAAGTCATTAATATATATTAAGAACAACAGAGGACCCAAGACTGAACCTAGCGGCACCCCATTCTTGATTGTTGCACAATTTGAGAAATCACCGGTCTTTTGCATATTATGTGAACTAAAGAGATGTTGTTGTTTTGGATTCTTCACTAATTCTGTATCGCAGTACATTGTGTGTCTAGACGTAGAACCGTTGTCGACATAGAGACTACGTGTGACGACACAGGATGATGGGGTAACAGTCCAGTCCAGAGACAGGACCCAAAGAAGGAGTTGTCTGTCTGTGGCGGCACATGGCGTTGTGGGATGACCAGGATGTCACTCAGATAGCCCTCAGGTGCTCAGCAGGTTCAGGAATCATAAAACAGTTTCGCAGTAGTATCAGCCAGCGATGAATCGGCACAACGCACGATGGTTACGCTAAAAGGAAGACATCTGATATTAAAATACAAAACTGTCGTTCTTGACACGAAGAACAAACAAAATGGTTCAAATGGCTCTGAGCACTATGGGACTCAACTGCTGAGGTCATTAGTCCCCTAGAACTTAGAACTAGTTAAACCTAACTAACCTAAGGACATCACAAACATCCATGCCCGAGGCAGGATTCGAACCTGCGACCGTAGCGGTCTTGCGGTTCCAGACTGCAGCGCCTTTAACCGCACGGCCACTTCGGCCGGCCGAAGAACAAACACATGAAGTTAAAATGTTCTTCGAATTTATCTTCCAGATCTGCTAAGTTTTCTGCCAAGCGACATAACCTTTCTTCAAGTTTATTATGTCTTACTTTGTTCACTACGTTTCGTCACGGTGTAACCACTCAAGTCGTGCCATTGCGGTACAACACAACGCAGTTTCTGTCATCCAATTCATCGTAATGTTCGTAACACGGACAGCGTCCATGTTACTCCTTCTCTTTGCGTTATGTACATTCATCTGAAATTCTGTAACGGCGCTACTTGCAGAGAATCAAGTCCGTGGTGCGTAGGTACCATTGCCTCCAGGCGTGCACAGTCAGTTGAGTCCAGCCACTGAATGTTTTAACGTGTCCGCATGTGAGAAATGTGAAGATGACGCCGCTATGAAGAGTCCATGGGCATCCGACATCTCACACCGTAGACCACAGGTAGTCAACTGCCATTGGAAATTGCTCAGGCAAGTAAAATGTTTGTTCTTTCTATGAGAAACGGCGAAACTGTCCGTTTGAACGTCGTAACTTATATTATACTAGAACTGACATGTGATTACATTTTCACGCAATTTGGGTGCATACATTCTGAGAAATCAGTACCCAGAACAACCACCTCTGGCCGTAATAACGGCCTTGATACGCCTGGGCATTGAGTCACAGCTTGGATGGCGTGTACAGGTACAGCTGCCCATGCAGCTTCAACACGATACCACAGTTCATCAAGAGTAGTGACTGGCGTATTGTGACGAGCCAGTTGCTCGGCCACCATTGGCCAGGCGCTTTCAATTGGTGAGCGATATGGAGAATGTGCTGTCCAGGGCAGCAGTCGAACATTTTCTGTACTCAGAAAGGCCCGTACCTGCAACCTGCAACATGCCGTCGTGCATTATCCTGCTAAAATGTAGGGTTTCGCAGGGATCGAATGAAGGGTAGAACCACGGGTCTTAACACATCTGACATGTAACGTCCACTGTTCCACATGCCGTCAATGCGAACAAGAGGTGACCGAGACGTGTCATACCATCACGGGTGATACGCCAGTATGGTGATGTCGAATACAATCTTCCAATGTACGTTCAGCGCGAAGTCGCCAAACAAGGATGCGACCATCAACATGCTGTAAACAGAAGCTGGATTCATCCGAAAAAAATGATGTTTTACCATTCGTGCACCCTGGTTCGTCGTCGAGTACACGATCGCAGGCACTCCTATCTGTGATGCAGCGTCAAGGGTAACCACAGGCAAGGTATCCGAGCTGATAGTCCGTGCTGCTGCAAACGTCGTCGAACTGTTCGTGCAGATGGTTGTTGTCTTGTAAACGTCCCCATCTGTTGACTCAGTGATCGAGACGTGGCTGCACGATCCGTTACAGCAATGTGGATAAGATGCCTGTCATCTCGACTGCTAGTGATACGAGGCCGTTGGGATCCAGCACGGCGTTCCGTATTACCCTCCTGAACCCACCGATTCCATATTCTGCTAACAGTCATTGGATCTCGACCAATGCGAGCAGCAATGTCGCGGTACGATAAACCGCAATCGCGATAGGCTACAATCCGACCTTTATCAAAGTCGGAAACGTGATGGTACGCATTTCTCCTCCTTACACGAGGCATCACAACAACGTTTCACCAGGCAACGCCGGTCAACTGCTGTTTGTGTATGAGAAATCGGTTGGAAACTTTTCCTCGTGTCAGCACGTTGTAGGTGTCGTCACCGGCGCCAACCTTGTGTGAATGGTCTGAAAAGCTAATCATTTGCATATGACAGCATCTTCTTCCTGTCGGTTAAATTTCGCGTCTGTAGCACGTCATCTTCGTGGTGTAGCAATTTTAATGGCCAGTAGTGTACTTTCACAAACACGTCACGGCAGATACACAGCCGCAAACTGTTTTCCTATAGATTTCATTCTAGTTCCCATGTAGCATTTTCACTTTTGTAACTAGTTATTATTTCTTACATGGCGCAATAATAACGAAAATTTGTCCCTACAGATGTCTGCAAGAAATAGTTTTAGTTATTGTGTACATTCTGAATAAAACCAGTAACACTTTCCTTTTTCTTATATGAGTCTAACCTTCGCATTTACCAAAGTGTTTAATTTGTATCTCATTACATCATGTAAGGCGCGCGGGGTAGCGGCGCGGTCTTGTGCGACTGGACACGGTTCGTACGGCCCCCCGTCGGAGGTTCGAGTCCTCCCTTGGACATGGGTTGTATTGTCCTTAGCATAAGTTAGTTTAAGTTAGATTAAGTAGTGTGTAAGCCTAGGGACCAATGACTTGTGCACTAATGCCATAGGAACTTACCACAAATTTCCAAATTTTCCATCATGTAAGGGCAAGTAAATAGCAGCTAGGTCCATCTGGGGTTCTAAATACTCATTACGATTCTGGTGAAACGCTATTACTGTTTCAGGCATAACTTATACCCTATATTACGTAGGAAACATCTGCACATGGCAGAGCAAAAAAACTGAAAACGTGCTACAATCGCAGGTGAGCCAAGTCAGAGCAAAGAAAAGCTCAAACATGGAGCATCAGTGGGCAATGTACATGCAATCAACGACACTGCAATGTTCGTCCACTAGATCCTACTAGTTTCTTATTTTACATAAAGCTATTACAATAATGCCATAAACAGGCTTTAAAGTTTCTTACATAAACTTCCATAACAACAAATAAATATATTTAAACTCCTGCTTCAATGTAAACCATTTACATAAAGAAAATTTCTTCGGCGCTCTTCATAAAAGCTCGTGACATGTGGGTAAAGTGATTTAGTCAGCATTGTTCTGCATACAGTCTGCCCCGATAGTTGCGTGGTCAGCGCGGCAGTCTGTCACGTCAAGGGGCCCGTGTTGGATTCCCGGCTGGGTCAGAGACTTTCTCCACTCAGGGTCGGGGTGTTGTGTTGTCTTCATCATCATTTCAGCATCACCAGTGGAAGGCAACGGGAAACCACCGCTGGAATCACTTCCCTAGGCGCTCATGCGGTCGACCCCTCTGATGAGGCTTCCCCCACGACAAGACCTGCCGTAAGGCACAACACAAAGTTTTATTCTGCATACAAAAACTCATACGCCACCACGCACAAACACATTCATATTACTCTTCAAAATAAAATTGTAGTAGGCACTAAGAAAGTATAGATCATGCCTTCTATTTTTCCATAGAGTACGGCAGAGACGTATTACTCAGTTAAATTGCTTGCCTTCCCTAAAGTGTCCACATTGGTTATAAATTAGTATTATGGAAACAATAAATCTTTATCACATACAAATAGCTAAACTGAGATTGCTATCTTAGAACATAAGTGCATGTCTTTTCATATTATACAAAATAATTGAAATACAGAATAGATGTTTGTATATCAGATTGCTCTGTAGTATTTGATACAAGTAATACTTTAATCGAGTATATACAGTACACCGATATTAAAAACTTTTCACAGAATATAGTTGTAGTTGTTGTGGTCTTCAGTCCAGAGACTGGTTTGATGCAGCTCTCCATGCTACTCTATCCTGCGCAAGCTTCTTCATCTCCCAGTACCTACTGCAGCCTACATCCTTCTGAATCTGCGTAGTGTATTCATCTCTTGGTCTCCCTCTACGATTTTTACCCTCCACGCTGCCCTCCACGACTAAATTGGTGAACCCTCGATGTCTCAGAATATGTCCTATCAATCAGTCCCTTCTTCTAGTCAGGTTGTACCGCAAATTGGTCTTCTCCGCAGTTCTGTTCAGTACCTCCTCATTAGTTACTTGACCTCGCCATCTAATCTTCAGCATTCGTCTGTAAAACACCACATTTCAAAAGCTTCTATTCTCTTCTTGTCTAAACTGTTTATCGTCAACGTTTCACATGTTTCTATATATAGTTACAAGCACAAAACCCTAAATCTGTCATGAAATGTCACAATTTACTGGCAATAAATACAGGGTTATTACAAATGATTGAAGCGATTTCACAGCTCTACAATAACTTTATTATTTGAGATATTTTCACAATGCTTTGCACACACATACAAAAACTCAAAAAGTTTTTTTAGGCATTCACAAATGTTCGATATGTGCCCCTTTAGTGATTCGGCAGACATCAAGCCGATAATCAAGTTCCTCCCACACTCGGCGCAGCATGTCCCCATCAATGAGTTCGAAAGCATCGTTGATGCGAACTCGCAGTTCTGGCACGTTTCTTGGTAGAGGAGGTTTAAACACTGAATCTTTCACATGACCCCACAGAAAGAAATCGCATGGGGTTAAGTCGGGAGAGCGTGGAGGCCATGACATGAGTTGCTGATCATGATCTCCACCACGACCGATCCATCGGTTTTCCAATCTCCTGTTTAAGAAATGCCGAACATCGTGATGGAAGTGCGGTGGAGCACCATCCTGTTGAAAGATGAAGTCGGCGCTGCCGGTCTCCAGTTGTGGCATGAACCTATTTTCCAGCATGTCCGCGGGCTACGCGTGAAACTTGCACGCACGCGTTCAACCGTTTCTTCGCTCACTGCAGGCCGACCCGTTGATTTCCCCTTACAGAGGCATCCAGAAGCTTTAAACTGCGCATACCATCGCCGAATGGAGTTAGCAGTTGGTGGATCTTTGTTGAACTTCGTCCTGAAGTGTCGTTGCACTGTTATGACTGACTGATGTGAGTGCATTTCAAGCACGACATACGCTTTCTCGGCTCCTGTCGCCATTTTGTCTCACTGCGCTCTCGAGCAGTCTGGCGGAAGAAACCTGAAGTGCAGCTTCAGCCGAACAAAACTTTATGAGTTTTTCTACGTATCTGTAGTGTGTCGGACCATATGTCAATGAATGGAGGTACAGTGAACTTATGAAATCGCTTCAATCATTTGTAATAACCCTGTAGATGTATCGTTATGATATTTGTCAGCTTGAAAACTCTGTGGTTAGCTATGTAGATACTTCTTTAGATCCTGGTTGGCATAGGAGCCTTTAACTTTCTCTGATCTAGAAAAAGCTAGGTACAGAGCTAGGTATACTAGCGATGTTATATGGAACAGTGTAGAGCAATTGCCATTGACTATTGCAATTATGCAGTGCAGGAGATCTCGAATATGATGTTAGCAAAATAATTTCTCCAGGTGTGTATGTCTGAACTCGTCCTAACTCTCCATCACGTGTTTTCTATAGAATATTGGCATGTTCTGTCACTGCAGTTAGTGTGTGTCTTACCTTTTCTTGTAGAGTGATTTCTCCTTTCGGCAGAGGTGGCAAAATATTTATCCGATCATATGCTTCTTTGTTGTTGCTCAGTAATTCACTATGTGTGTGTGATGGCGGTAAATCGGCAGGTTATTTACTATTTCTTCAAAAGCTTCTGTAAACTGTACCCAGCATGTGTGCTGTGTAGTTGCATACGTTCTTCTAAATCGATTAAACCCCCTAAACACAGTTTTGCCAACAGTGGTTATGTGCTGTTTGTGAATTCTTCTTACTATAGACGATGCTGCTGTTGACTTCAAGGCAAATGATTTAACAAATTTAGAGAAAAGATCATAGAAACCAAGTAAATATACAACACCACCTTGTACAGTCAAAACTGCTCCAACTGTGTAGACAGCATTTGTTTGTTTGCATAGACTTCTGGCACATGAAACAGGTTTTTAAAAGCTGTTCTGTGTCTGTGCATATTTGGGAAATAGCAGTATAAATTCAGTTTCCTCAAGCATATAGTAGCACTGTAGTGACACTAACGGTGGCAAACTCAAGGTTCTATTTATGCACGTGGGATTCATATGCATCGCTTATTACTATTGATACCGAGTCAGTGGAACAATATGTCACTCACAATGTTTTAATTTTGTTGGATGCAACCAGACAGGTTGTCTGAAAGAAGTGTTTATACCTTATGGCACCTACGTTCTAAATCCTGCAATGTTGCCATGTTATTACACGTTTAAATAATATTGTGTTTAGCAGGTGTCTTTCACCAAAAGTATTCTGTAATCCTCGATTTGTTCAGTGAGATCATAAAGTTTAGTTATTTCTTGTGGTAGATGGGGTTAAGCATCAGTGACGACTATGTTCTTACCACGTATATGTATTATTTCAAAGACGTATTCTTGAAATAATGCCATACATATAGCAATTCTAGGTGACTGACATGTTTATAAAAAGCTGATGATCGCAGTACACTCTGATATGTTTTACCATAAATGTAATAAGTAAATTTCTTAAAAGCCCAATCGACAGCTAGAGCTTCAGGCTTGGTAGCAAAAAAGTCCATGTTCATATTAAGACAAAGTTCTGCTTGCAAAACCGATCACATCAGTCTCAGCTTCACCATTTTTCTTTGGAATCTGAGAGAGACAAACTCTGATTCCTGAAAAGGATGCAACAGTGGCAGTACAAAAGTCTAACCTCATGTCTTAATGATGTAGGATATCGGAATTCACAATTGCATCTTTAGTAGCATCAAAATTTGTTTGACAGCTATCTGACCAAAACTAAACTGCATTTTTCTTTAGCAAATCTATGAGTGACAAGCTGTTCAACAGTTGATTGGGTACAAAACGATGGAAAAAGAAACATAAACCAATAAATGCTTTCAACTGAATGTTGGTGTATCGTGCAGGAAAATCCTTGATTGCTCTGATTTTATTGGGATCATGTACTATTCCTTGTGAGGTAATAATATAGCCTGGTAGCATAATTTCCTTTCTACCAAACTTTGTCTTTTGTATAGTAGCTGTCACTCCACTCTGTGAAAATTTGCACAGTAAATCCTGATGTTCTTTCCACATGCCAGTAGCAATTAGAATGTGATCGACATATAACATTACATAATCTGTCGAATCTGGTCCGAGCACAGTATCCAGCGCTGTGATAAATGCACCACTGTTCACATTTAGACCGAAGGGAAAAACACAGAACTGATGCTCCTGCCAGTGTGAACAAAAGCTGTGTATTTTCTTCACTCAGATGATGATGCAATCTCCCAGCTAGAGGATTTCAAATCTAGGTTAGACACCTAGTGTGCATCGTGGAACTTCTGCAGTTGCTCTTCCAGTTTCTAAGGTTTTGTCCATACTTGTGTTATAATTTTGTTATCTGCATATATGTGTAGGGTTAGGCTTACTTATCTATTAGGTTTTTTTTTTACATGTAACAAAAGACTACAATACTGGGAGTGTGAAGACTCAGTAACATTCTCTTAATCTCGCGACCTACAGCCTCACCATTCTACCATGGGGTGGGGCATGTTTTCCTACAAAATGTATCATGTGAATGCATGTAAATGTGTCAATAGTAATTCTTTCAGTTACTGTCATTGTTGCTCATCAAGACGCAGTGATTTAAGTATGTAATCAAGCACACTAGTGTTATCAGGATAATTGTTACTACAGCAAATTGATGTGTCTTCAGTAGGTGCGTTATTAGTCTTTAAAAACCCTAATTTTATTCCTTGATAGTATTTGACGGGTTTAACTGGAACTCATATGAAATCGACTTCCACGTGTTCAATCTCGATGCAAGAGTAGCATTTACCTTGGGAGAAGTCTACTGCTGCATCCTTGTCCTTTAAAAACTCAATGCCTGTCAGACAATCAGCTACGAGATTGTTTAAAATTATAAATGGCCAACACTCCATTACTTATACACTCCTGGAAATTGAAATAAGAACACCGTGAATTCATTGTCCCAGGAAGGGGAAACTTTATTGACACATTCCTGGGGTCAGATACATCACATGATCACACTGACAAACCCACAGGCACATAGACACAGGCAACAGAGCATGCACAATGTCGGCACTAGTACAGTGTATATCCACCTTTCGCAGCAATGCAGGCTGCTATTCTCCCATGGAGACGATCGTAGAGATGCTGGATGTAGTCCTGTGGAACGGCTTGCCATGCCATTTCCACCTGGCGCCTCAGTTGGACCAGCGTTCGTGCTGGACGTGCAGACCGCGTGAGACGACGCTTCATTCAGTCCCAAACATGCTCAATGGGGGACAGATCCGGAGATCTTGCTGGCCAGGGTAGTTGACTTACACCTTCTAGAGCACGTTGGGTGGCACGGGATACATGCGGACGTGCATTGTCCTGTTGGAACAGAAAGTTCCCTTGCCGGTCTAGGAATGGTAGAACGATGGGTTCTATGACGATTTGGATGTACCGTGCACTATTCAGTGTCCCCTCGACGATCACCAGTGGTGTACGGCCAGTGTAGGAGATCGCTCCCCACACCATGATGCCGGGTGTTGGCCCTGTGTGCCTCGGTCGTATGCAGTCCTGATTGTGGCGCTCACCTGCACGGCGTCAAACACGCATACGACCATCATTGGCACCAAGGCAGAAGCGACTCTCATCGCTGAAGACGACACGTCTCCATTCGTCCCTCCATTCACGCCCGTCGCGACACCACTGGAGGCGGGCTGCACGATGTTGGGGCGTGAGCGGAAGACGGCCTAACGGTGTGCGGGACCGTAGCCCAGCTTCATGGAGACGGTTGCGAATGGTCCTCGCCGATACCCCAGGAGCAACAGTGTCCCTAATTTGCTGGGAAGTGGCGGTGCGGTCCCCTACGGCACTGCGTAGGATCCTACGGTCTTGGCGTGCATCCGTGCGTCGCTGCGGTCCGGTCCCAGGTCGACGGGCACGTGCACCTTCCGCCGACCACTGGCGACAACATCGATGTACTGTGGAGACCTCACGCCCCACGTGTTGAGCAATTCGGCGGTACGTCCACCCGGCATCCCGCATGCCCACTATACGCCCTCGCTCAAAGTCCGTCAACTGCACATACGGTTCACGTCCACGCTGTCGCGGCATGCTACCAGTGTTAAAGACTGCGATGGAGCTCCGTATGCCACGGCAAACTGGCTGACACTGACGGTGGCGGTGCACAAATGCTGCACAGCTAGCGCCATTCGACGGCCAACACCGCGGTTCCTGGTGTGTCCGCTGTGCCGTGCGTGTGATCATTGCTTGTACAGCCCTCTCGCAGTGTCCGGAGCAAGTATGGTGGGTCTGACACACCGGTGTCAATGTGTTCTTTTTTCCATTTCCAGGAGTGTAGAAACATTTACTTGAGTTTGCCATTTGACAGGCTGCTACCTTGCGTCAAGACAATTCTGTACTGTGTATATTGGTACTTTGTTTACTTCTTTAATTTTATCAAACAGATTTTGCGACATAAAATTTACAGAGCTACCACTATCCATAATAATCGTAGCAGTACAATAGCATTTATAGATGCTTGCACCATACCTTGCATTTCGTTCAGATCTGTATGCTGGTCATTGCACAGATCTTCTCTAATGTCTTTACCTTCATTATAGCGCAACATGTTAACGAGACTGCCAACATTGCCCCCACCCTGCGATACGACCAACAGCAGTGGGCTTAATGAGGTTTTTATTGAAGCTTCAACATGAAAAGTAGGTGGCAGTTCATGGAATGACCTCAATTTGATCAGCTGTTGCCAGGCGAACCAAGTGGCACCTGACTATATTATGGGTAAGTACTGTTTTCATTTCCCTCGTTCTTATTTACATTGTATGCATGCCTGTAACCATTATTACTGTTTCTGTCATTTCGTCCACCATCATTTGCTTGATACCTGTGACAATACCTATTGTTGTTGTTATTATTATTATTATTAGTATTATTGTACTTCCAGTTATTATTATTTCTGTTCAGATTCCACAGGCGATGATCAAATCGTCTCATATCATATTCAGATGACGTTGGCTGTGATGTCACAGGGGAACTTTTATATGCACTCCACTCATTTTTTGTTACCTTCAATGTACAATAAGTAGCAACAAAATGTGAATAAATAATATGTTAATTAATTTGTTCTCTGTCAGTTGTGTTACATATGTTTGACATAGCATATGTTTTAAAAAAAAATATTGAGTAGTCCACTTTAATAACAAAATAGAATACCTCCATGTTGAAAACCTTTCTACTTTTAAGTAAATAATTCAAAAACATACACACGTATCTTTTTTCTTTTTCCTTACCTTAACATTAGAGCGAGCCTTTCTTGTGATTGAACAGAATTTCTCATTTTAATATTCAGGCGTTGGATTTCATTTTTCAGTTTCTCTTGAAGTTCTTCAAAATATGCTGCAGACATTCCGAGGAAGTTAAACTTACTCCGTTCTTTCTTCAAGAAAGAGTGTAGAATGTTCCCATGTGTTCCCTACTTTAATTAACTTGATGAATCCAGCACTTCCACTTATTCCAACGACGCTTGATACCAAGGTAGAGGAACCACACTACAACTACTCGTTTGGGATTCATTAATTAACTTTTGGAACCGATTTCACTCTACTACGACAATCAAGCAACTGCTCGTTGACTGGTAACATTCTGGCGTGTGAATAAAGAGGGCTCCACCGATAAAATATCCGACGACATTATACCGGCCGTCCAAAATCGGTGCTTGTGCAAGTAGCCTCACCCGACTATGTTCATTAAGGCCTCCAGAGGCGTACAGCCGTCATCCTGGTCGGAGCAGCTAAAAATACGCTTAACGATAGGAGACATAAAAGGGGATAGGAGCTGTATGTGCGAGACAAATGGTCGAGTTCTGTCAAACTCATGAACAGTTCGAATGAGCCTTTTTGTTGAAATGTTGATCTAGAGGTCATCAGGAAAAACTTAGAAACAGGCTTTTAACCCAGAACAATTCCATTCTAAGCAAGATAGTCTCCGTTGCTGTTTCAAAGGAATTTAAACAGAACCCATAACTGCAATGAGCCAATTTCCCACAAAAACGTATTTGTGAATAGTTAATACACATTCTAGAAGACTTTAGGTTCCTTCTGGATTCCACTAACTTCATACAAGAAAATGTGAAGGTTAATAAAAGTCGTAACAACGGCTAAAATAGCGCGCGCACAACAATGCAACAACAGCCAGTGCTACCAACTATGTCGCTACCCTGCGGGTGGAAAGTTTCCAGATGTCTGTAAAATAATTTGATGGGATTGGCGAATTGAAACACAAAAATTTTTATATACTCTTTTTTGTCTCAGAATTTTTTGTTCTTATATATAACAGCTGGGAGTGTCTTTTAAAGTAAACGAAAAAAAGAACACAAAAATAATTTATTCATCGTCTTGGTCGGAACTGTCAATTATATAGAGTAAAGGATGTTGATGTTGTCCCAGAGGTGAAGTTGATAGCTGTGACTCACTGTCATCTTTACTCCTAAATGATTGTAAGTTGTTGGTTCTAGTAACATACCGAACATTTCTTGGTAACCCATGCACAAAACGTTTTTTATACATTCTTCTTAAGGTGCTTTTGATCATCAAAATAGAATTTAGTGAAGTAACACTAAGACAATTACGAAGTTTTGATTTGACCGTATTCATGGCACTAAAACTTCGCTCTACCTCTGCATTTTAATGTCATGCCCATGACGTACAGTAAATGCAAGACTGTACAATTCTGTGAATGGAGTTCGATTTCCAGCATCTTTATGTAATCGAAATTCAATCCAAAAATCGACAGTATTCTCCATGTTTTGCCATCGAATGAAATTGTTATTATTCCATGGTTGTTCATCTTGGTTGAAATTTCAGTATTGACCGGAAGTCTACTTCTAATTCTTTTATAAGTTTGACTTTAAAGTCAATGGATCGTTTTGTTACAAATTTGATAGTGTCCTAAGTTGAGCTTCCTATCACAGGTTTCAGAAGCATAGCCAAGTGTAGTATAAGGACTTTCTTGAACGTATGTAGTTAGGACGTTCATGGCTCGTAAAACACCTTTTATAAACAGATCGCAAGAGATAAGTGAGCGTATCCAGCAATTTTGTGGGATCGGAGTTTCACTTCCAAATGCTTTGATGTTTGTTTGGGGTTTGCCCAAAACACTGTAAGTAAGCTGAGTAGTGCAAATTCTTTGGATTTTCGGGCACTGAATGGAGCAGTTCCACTGTGTAACGATTTTCTCTGATTTCATCTTTAGAGAAATGCAGTTTCAGTTCATCCTGTTGCTGTAAAATACGGCAGATTGCTGGATGTATGGAAAGCCATCACATCACTATTTTCAATCACTATTTTCAATAGTGCTTTGCCGCAATTAATTGTTTCAAATATTTTGCTGTATTTGTCTTGACAATTTGGACAGAGACAAAATCAGTTGTAGGTTTATCTTATCATGTATTCTGTGTTTCGGGGTATAGTGTTTTCTGATGCGTGACTCATCGCCAGTTGTAGAGAATGACCTATGCAACGCATAAGCACGAGATCTGGCAGTCCATAATCAGTTTCTAAAATTTTTGTAGACCATTATTCACTCCTGTCATAACTGACAGGTTGTCTGTACATGTTACAATCAAATTTCAATTTCCAGGGTGTGGTTTTTTAAAGTTACTGCGGTTGTATCTGCCAGACCTTCCACATCGGATTTTTCGATGGGAAAAGCCAATAAAAATGCCCGACACCATTTTTTTGTGATTCACTGTAATATCGTATTGCAATTCCTAGATATTCTAAAACATTTATATCAATGGATTCGTCCGCTAGCAGGCTAAATTGTTCGTTATTGATACCAGCTCGCAGTAATTCCTTGAAATGTTGACCCAACGCTTCACTTATTATGTTTAAATATTTTGTTTAATATAAATGTAAGTCTGTGGTGGAATTACGGTCAGAAGATGTATTTTTCCACAGTTCTCCCAGACGTTCCACTGTTAAAACCGAACAATTTTCAGCAATGAACAATGCAAGTGGTGCTTCTGCTTTACTAGGAGGTTTGATAATGACCATTTTTTGCACTGACAGGGTCTTTAGTGCTGATTTTATGTCAAGTCTCATTTTACATTTCTTGGTTACGCCGTGTTTTTTATATCGCTCAGTTTAGCATAAAATTCAGTTTAGCAGTAGCGACATACAGGCTACCTATAATAGCATTTCCAGGAACTGGTATCAGTCATCCTTTAAATTCAGGTTTATTCTCCCATTCTTTTTCGTATTTTTGTGTGTAACGCTTTCTCTTCACTGATAATTCCATTACACCACACCGTATCGATGCAAGACAAAGAAACAGATATATGCAAAAACATACTTGCACCTAGCCCTAACAGCTGTTCTCTTGTTTCAGTACGATTAAAGGTGAGGTCGTATATACAGAGGGGTAAAAATAAATGTATCCACTGTTTAAAAGTCCAAACTAATTGACGGAGTTGTCTCATTTTTGGTGCAAATGCAGTTTAAGGTCCAACTTAAAGATATCACTGTAGGTGTTCGAAATGGTTACCATTAATATCCACACACAAACGATGCCGCCGAACTGCAGCACGAACTACTGACTGCAACGTGTTCAGTTGGATATTTGTACACGAATGTACGATGGATTCTCGAAGTTCATCCAGTATTCGTGGATTTTGTCGATAAACGACGTCCTTTAGTGTTCTCCACAGTTAAAAGTTCAGAGGAGTTAGGTCTGGGGAACGTGGTGGATACTCCACAGCACCTGTACGGCCTATCCATCTTCCTGGTAGATTTTCGTCGAGATACTCCCTAACACGATTTTGGTAGTGGGCTGGGGCACCATCTTGTTGAAAGTAAACTCTTCCGTCTCCATACAAGTCTCGGATGGCAGGTAAAATGGATGTCTGAAGCTTCTGAAGGTACATCTCACCAGTAACTGCGCCGTCAAAGAAGAATGGCCCAACCGAGCCCCGGTAAGACAACCCACAGCACACATTTACTCCTGGTAAATTCACGGCTTTGTCTACACGGACGTTAGGATTTTCAGTGGCCCAGTAGATGCAATTGTGGTGATTTACTGTACCATTGAGTTTGAACTGTGCCTCATCAGACCACACAATCATCTCTGCAAACTCTTCATCGTTGCGCACCGTGTTAGTAAACCACTCACAGTACTCCATTCTACGATCTGGGTCGTACTCGTTCATTGCGTGTAGCAATCGTCGGATGTAGCACTTCCACTTTTCTGTCTTCAAAATTCGCCGAACACTTGAGCGACTCACTCCAGTTTCACGGGCACACTGTCTCACAGACTTCTATGATGAGCGAGTGAATGGTTGTAACACACAACGAGATTTAGCTGGACTTGTTGCTGTTACAGGACGTCCAGATCGTTGTTTGTGTACATCTTTAACACAGCCTTCGGCTTCAAATTTGTCTTTAATGCGACGAATCGTTAAACGTATCGGTGGCTCTGTTTGATACTCATTTTGCCATTGCCGTTGAACCTCATTAATGTTTTCGTACTTAAAATACCACTTCAAAACTGACTTCCGTTCATCGAATGTAAGCATTGCGCCAGCCATGTTCACTCGAGTAACTAGGTGCAACTAAGAACAAAACACTATCTGGCGACTGTCATCTGACAAAACAACGCTCTTGTGACGATTGCCGGAACTACAAACTATTGCTCTACCAAAGATGAGACAACTCCATCAATTAGTTTGCCAGTTACGGACTTTTAAACAGTGGATACATTTTTTTGGACCCCTTTGTGTACACACCTTATTTGGTATCCCTTCTCGTCTCACAGTTGCAATGGTCGAGGGTACTTCCCATTGTGCTACATACTACACTGTGTTGCTCATCAGAACAAACCTGATGTAAACATTACACCTGATTGAATCTCATTAGGTTTCGTTTCACGTGGCGCAGGAGCCAAGCTGTGTCCAGGACAGTCAAGTACGATCTTAAGGATACGTTTTATGCTGTGTTACACACACACACACACACACACAGACTGAGCGACGCGGGACAACAGCTTTTCAGGCGCATTAAACTTGGACAGCACTGCCCAGCCAGCAGGTCCAATTAACCCGCACTGACGTGAGCAGTTGCAGTTCCGACGTAAAAAGAGACGAGCTGAGAAACAGCATAGTTTCGAATGTCATTTAATTAAAAAAATAAACTCCACCCGAAAAGGCCATGAAGGTCCAACGGTACCGACCGGCCGCCATGTCATCCTCAGTCAACAGGCGTCACTGGATGAGGATATGGAGGGGCATGGGGTCAGCACATCGTTCTTCCGGCCGTATGTCAGTTTACAAGCCCGATTTAATTTTTAAAAAGGATGAAATAATATTCGGCAAAAATCCAACACTACTGCACACTTCTTTGGTGACCAAACGGATGGCATATAATGCTCTCATTCTCACCCAACACACTATCCTAATTACAAACAAGAGTGATGAAAATTCCTAACTTCAACACAGGGTAATTTTTCTGAGCGAGTTACGTGTGGTGCAGAAGCATGCTGCAGGGATTTCACCGTTTTGTTGCATACTAAAGCCACTGAAGTTATTAATTGCAGTCAGTCGTGTGGTAAGCTCCTAGCTCCTTCCTTATCCAAATCTCAGAAATACATTTCAGTCCCGGAACTGTCGTCTGGTGCGTCGATAACGAGTCGATCGACAACAGAATCCACGAAGCGACCCAAGCGCCACATTCTCTTCTCTTGTTTTATGACGTGCCGCCAACGTTCGGCAGTGACATGTGAAAAAGCTGCGTGCGTTATTTCCTATACATCTGGCAGCTTAACAGTCAAAATTGTTATTTCTGGCGACAAATCCCTTAACTTGCCTCCAGACTAATTCTGTTGAGGCCATATTGTAGCAAATGTAAAAATGCAGCATGCTCGATGCTGTGAAAATGATTGTTTCTCATGTTTCTGCGACACTTATCACTCTGGCTCGTAGGAGACTACATCTGTGGAATAAAATCATGGAGGTAAGAATAGAGGGAGACGCCGTGACGTCACAGCTGCGAAGCTATGTGAAGCCGAGGGTAGCCATCTCACGTGCGTCTCGCGGGCCCTGAGGAATCGCTTCATGACGTCATCAGAAAGGCTTAAAGCGTGACAGCGCTGCCTGGTGACTACACCTGTAAACAACTCTGTTGACGCAAGTGACGTCACGATTTGGCCACAGCGTTTATACAGACTTACCTTCAGCTGTTGTTTTGGAACGTCAAATCAATCCAGATTGTTTGAATGAAGCTTCCGTTAACAGAATTAAATGTAGAAAGAAGGTTTAAATGCGAATAATCTGGATTATGGTGACATAATAATCCGCAGCGTTGTCAAAGTTACATATTAGTCTTACATCATTTATTGAAGCCAACTGATTACAAATTATTGATCGAAACGCAGAGCGATTTATACATAACACATATTACGCATTGAGGACACTGTGTTTAAATGTTTTTAACACATTAACTGCAGCTTACTAATGTAGGCTAACTACCACTGAGACGTTTACAGCACGAATTTGTCTTTGAACCCATACCAGCAGGCAGTAGCAAATGCAGAAAAACGAAGCAAATATGGTAAAGGATACGTAGTGGAACCCCCATTGCATTTTTCCAGTTTGTGTACGATATCTGTACGTAATATGCATCAAAACACGTCGGATGATTGTTCATTTTCTAATTATGTTTTTTGGAGATGACCTAGTAGTTATATCTTTTATTATGAGAAATGCGTTAAATGTGGGGAAGTGCATTTAAATACGCCGCAAACAAATATTAGGCAAAGCCACACGTCTGTCTGTTACCATAATCTTTATTTCTCATTCCCTGTGTTCCACAACTGTCAACGAAATTATCGGTTTTCAACCTAATGTAGACCTCAGACTATGCTACAAATAAAGTTATTACTCCAGCCAAGGGAAAAGAGGGGGAGGGGGCGAAATCCAGCACATTGTTCTAGCTCAGATATGTGCTCTTGCCCGGTGTGTGTTACCGGTATGCTTAAATTTTGATCGTTGTTTTTCTGTAAACAAACAGTTATATGCCAATCACATCTTCCTATATGTAGTTTCTCAAAAATCCAGTTTATGTGATCTTAAGATAAAAAGAGCTCAATGAGGGAATATTAATAGATCTAAGCAATACTGACATCTCCAAATTGTAAGACTGCTATAGATGCAAGTCACTGATTGTCAGTGTGTGTCAGTGGGACAAAACATTTGAAGTAAATCACGAAGCTTTAGGTTAGTTCAACTATTACTTCTTAATGTAGTAGGCAGTCACAATTTTCTTCCGTATTTTGATGTATATACATAATACACAAGCAACCAAATGGTACCTGGTGGAGGATACCTTGTACCACTACAAATCCTTTTCTTTCCTGTTCCACTCGCAAACAGAGATAGGGAAGAAAGGCTGTCTACCATCCGAGCCCTGATTTCTCATGCCTTCTAAATTTTCTCAATAGTGTTATACAAAAAGATGTAGTTTTCACTTCAGGGAATCTCACACGACACGAGTTTGCCAAGCACCTTCATTATACTCACACATAGTTTGAAATCTATATAGCATCCAGCCTCTGAGTTGCTTCAATGTGTTGCTTAAATCTGACCTGGATCTCAAACATTGGAGCAGTACTCATGAATGTGTCACGCAAGTGTTCTATATGGGTGTTGTAAGTGATCTTCCCCTCATTTCCAGTCACAAAACATATTCATCTTCTCAGAGGAAGGAAGTAATGACCCTGAAAGCTAGAAATGGTTTTTTCAATTCAAGTGCTGTTTTTCTCTCATACTTCATACAAAGCATTTCATAATTTTACAATGAGTACTGTCAGCCGTACATATAATGGTAGCATTAAATTCCTGTTAATTTGAACCTTAGTGTTAACTATTATGTGCATCAGTGAGTCAAAACATTACGTTTAATTATAATTATAGAAGGAGAGGCTCATAAAATAATTTTTTTACTTTGTTTTTTTTTAATACCTTAGGATTTTCAGTTTTCTGCCTGATGTCTGGCAGCAACCCGTTAAAAACCTCCGATCACAATGTGAAATTCCATTCTGATTCATAGGCTGGGACGCATAGTCTACATGGACATTGTTTTTACTTTCAGTATTTTGCAAGTTCATTTCACTGAACAGAGTAAAATTACCCCTATTATGAACAACAAATACTATTAGGGAGTAAATATGTTGACATGTAAGTGAAAGACTCCAAAGGGCCCTGAAGACTTCTGTAAGAAGCTGAGCTATCGATTTTACACAATAATTTTACTCACATGGATCAAAAGTTCTGTTGACTTACCACATCAGATTTGAATAAAATTGCGAGCTTTTCATAACAGCCTCCATCACCATCACCAGTAATGGTACTGGTATGTAATGGTATGGTGTACTGTAGCAGCACATTAAGTGTTTCAATTGAATTGATTCTGCATTATTTCTCTTCCCCATGTCCTTGACAATAATGCTACCAAGTTATGTTCTTGTACGGTAATTAGTTTACACATTATAACATGTTAAATATAGAAAGTTTAACTGTAACCAAGCAGTAGTTTTCTTTGATGACAATATCAGTCCCAGTGCACAACTGAATTTCAAAATCTGTCTTGTGGGGTGAAAATCCATTACTGCTGCTATCTTGTGCTGACAATGAGATGATTTTCATAGAAATACCAAATTATTTCATTTGTAATACAGTTTCATAGTTTTTGTAGTTGCTCATGATCTTTACTCTTGCGTGCAATGGATGTAGCATCGGCATACAGAACTATCCTTGAATTTGGGGAGCAGAATTTTGTCATTTACATAAATCAACAAAAGAAAGTATCCCAGTACAAAGTCCTGGGTACCCTGTATTACCTATCAGTAATGTTAGATCTGTGTGTGTCACCATCCTTAAGAGTGAAAACTGATTTGTGTTAGATAATGTTTTATTAAACTGTGAACAATTATCAGCATAATTACCCAGCTGTTTTCCCAGAGTATTTACTATATCTCTCTACAAGCAATTGATAGAGATTAGCTACAAAAATATCTGTACTTTCAGATGGAGGTCTTTCTATATCTAAAATTATGTTTCCTTTCCCATCTATAGCTTATAGCAGAAAGTTCAGTAACACCTTCAACACGTAAGGAATTAAATCTTTGAGCACCAATTATTGCCACTTTTTGCAACATCACCATAAGGTTTGATATCCCTACTGAAAGATGAGCAGAAATTCTTTGTTAATGGGTGCATAATAAGATTCTTTTTTGGTATAGCAGTGCTCAGTAATAACTGAAACATCTGGTTTATTAAAACATGCTATTATGTCCAAATCATTGTGCTTATTTCCTAGGCTCGTAAAGTTTTGGAGGATGATCTTGGTTTGCAGGTTGCATTGTATCCACATTTTTTTTTGTTACCATAAATATCCCCATTAAACAAATCAGATGTGCTTGTCAAGCTGGGAAGAGGAAACAAAAAGGCCACACATGTACAAAATAACAATAAAAGGAAAGATCCCAAAAGAGTTCCTGACAGCAAAATGTAAAACTTAATTGTTTTTGGATGTACTACTTCTTATATCCTTCATTCAAAAACTTAAGAAGGTTGTTAGTTTAGTGTCTTCAAGGCATAATGCTGTTGAGCATTGCAACAATCAAGTCTGAGAAAGTAGTGTACTGATACTACCTATGAAGAAATTGATGCACTGGATGTGAAGTGCACAGTTTAGTCTACCCAGCAAGTGTTCCAGAAGATGTCCCTGCACTGTTCTATACCATCATGAATATACCCATCATTGATGATATATTCATCACTGACAGAAAATTGAATAATCACATTTTTGCTTAAAGTTTCTGAAATGGCAGTTGATGAGATCATATCTGAAGAGACAGCTATCAACCCACACTTTCAGCATGAGGTAGGACTAGCAATTACCAGAATTCGGAAATGTGGACCTTGTAAACCTGGAGTTGCTCTAGGAAAACAAGTAAGATGTGACATGTGTCCCAGATCAAAGATGAGAAAATAAAAGGTTGCTGTATTAGTTATAGCATACAAGTATGCAGTGAATAACAAGTTTGAAATGACTGTGCTCGCCGGCCGGGGTGGCCGAGCAGTTCTAGGCGCTACAGTCTGGAACCACGCAACCACTATGGTTGCATGTTCGAATCCAGCCTTGGGCATGGATGTGTGTGATGTCCTTAGGTTAGTTAGGTTTACATAGTTCTAAGTTCTAGGGGACTGATGACCTCAGAAGTTAAATCCCATAGTGCTCAGAGCCATTTTAATCAACCATTTTTTGACTGTGTTCAAAGCTATGTAGACTTGTTTAATTCCTGGTTTAAGAAATTCACATTATTTCATTGCTGTTTCCTGCTGTCATCCATAAATACCTGAATGTCAACAACTACTTTGTTACTTTAAAACCTTCAACATGTTCACTGTGGCTGACACAAAGGTAAATAAGAGCTGCTAACACCGTGCTTTTAAGTGTGATCCGCAGTGAATGTGCAAAACAAGAACATTTTTGCAATTTAATCGAAAGTCCTAATTCCGCTTCCTTTTTCAGGCATCTTTATTTTTAAATATTAAAACTGATGAGAGTTTCATTACTAGACCACTAATTTTGAAATCTGGATGACATCATCCCAGCACTGTAACAAAATGTGCACCATATGCAACAGGTTCAATGCAATCTCTCCTCTCCACAAATTTGCACCTCAGATGTGTTGTATGTCATATAATACTACAGTTAATTTTCCATATATCTGAGCAAAACCAGTTCTTGCGTGTCCAAGTTTATCTCATCTAGGCATTGCACCTTTCCCTTGACTTTAGTGTGCTTTACAATAAATTTTGTATGAAAAGTTTTCCGTGTAAATTACCTATTCTACACCTACAGCTAATGCTTGTGTAACCCAGTGTGCCATTCAGGTGGGTTTACCTGTGTGTCAAAATTGTCAGGTTCGGTATGAAAGGGTTTCTTGAAATATATTCCCACATAAATTTTTTAGTATCTATTCTCATTTGCAAAATATATTACGCACTGTCAGTGCCATTTCAATGCAAACATTTTAAATCATGCTGGGGAATATACCAATAACACAGTTCCAGCCCACCTCACAAATTTGATTTTAGTTGCTTCAACCAATGAGAATCACGGACCAAGTCTTGCACTGCCCTGTTTTGTGTATTAACCCGTTGGCTGGCGGTGCCGGTGGTCACAGCAGACTGCTCTGCTGGGGCCAGCACTGATCTCATGGTAACAACCAGGTATCAGCAATTTTACACTTTAATCTTACTGAGGAAAAATATTTACTTATATTTGATATTCCTTGCCATTTCCAGACTATTTTTGGGTGTGCAGTATTTTTATTTAATGTCTTACAAAACCAAATGTTTAAATGACTACAAAGTTATTCATGAATTCATTTTTAGATACATATTTAACTGTGTAAAGGATAATTCCTGAAACAGTAATTCGCATTCTAGCTGTCTTTTTTAGCCACGACTGTACAGATGCATATACTTCACACTCAAAGTTCCTAAATGCCTGCTTAACACATTGACTACCATGCTGCTCACAGCAGAGCAGGACACTTAATGCTGTATGCCTGACCTGGTGGTGAAACATCCATTACTAATCATGTCAGGGTCAAGAAATGCAGAAGATAATCTCTCAGGGAGTACTATAATCTAAAAACGTAAAATTATAACTAAAAAGGCCATTTCCAATTATCTCCACCAAGCAAATTATGCTTTCAGTCAGTGATTTCTTTTGCCATAAATGACTAGTGAACGCACATGCCAGAGGATGGTAAATATTCATATTTTGCCTAGAAACAGCTATGCACATATTCCAATTTATGTTGAAATTATCACCTGAGTATTTTAATTAAATTTGGTCTACTGTAAGCAACATGATAAAGGAATCAAAAGAAACACACACACACACACACACTGAATTAATTTCTTTATTAACAACGCTCGGATTTCCACATCACCTTAGAGGTACCAAGCTTGACGCGTTACTCGTTTTTTTACCTGGCGAGTTTCCCCAGTAGGCCTATAAACCATAAAACAGACAAAAAGCTACTTCTCGCTGTCTTCTCTTCTTTGAATTTTCACTTCAGAAACTGAAACATCCATTACAAAAACAGATTACATCACTCACAAATCTGGATTCAGTCACTGCAATTCATACCTATTTTACTGTAAAAAATACTGACTATGATGAATGATGTAATTTTAAACATTCAAAATTTTTCAAATGTGCATGTTACTGACGTTGGAATACAGTTGCTATACAATTTTTGATCGGGAAAAAGTTACGATGATTGCAACTTAAATACCGAAGCCATTTGTTATGAGAATACGCCGTTACTACAAATAATTCACATAGAAGCATTGAAAGAAACTTTACTGGGTAACATAATGCATCAGAACATTATAGGCACAAAGAATGAAATTTCTGTAGATTTACCATATACTTTACTTTTCTTGAGCATTATAAGATTACTAACGGAAGTTACTTACCGTCCATTATCTGGAATATAAACTATCCTTTCTCCTCTGCAAACATCTGCTTTTGCAGCAAGTATTATCAATTTTTTCCGTGATTGAAAAGCTTTAACGCACACAAATCACAAAACCCGCCATTATACACAGACACACACCCACAAGGCATTAGCAACGTGCGTCTCGCGCGCCCCGAGGAATCGCTTCATGACGTAATCAACAAGGCTGAAAGCGTGGCAGCGCTGCCTGGTGACTAGACCTGTAAACAACTCTGTTGACGTAAGTGACGTCACACGTTGGCTAGAGTGTTTATTCAGACTTGCCTTCAGCTGTTGTTTTGGAATGTCAAATCAATCCAGATTGTTTGAATGAAGCTTCCGTTAACAGAATAAAATGTAGAAAGGAGGTTTAAATGCGAATAATCTATATTATGGTGACATGATAAATCCGCAGCGTAGTCAAGGTTACATATTAGAGCCGTACGTGATTGATTGAAACCAACTCATTACAACTCATTGGTCGAAAGGCAGAGTGATTTATAGCATAACACATATTACGCATTGCGGACAATGTGTCTAAATGTTTTTAACGCATTAACCGCAGCTTACTAATGTAGGCTAACTACCACTGAGACGTTTGCAGCACGAATTTGTCTTTGAACCCATACCAGCAGTAGCAAATGCGGAAAAACGAATCAAATATGGTAAAGGATGCGTAGTGGAACGCCCATTGCATTTTTCCAGTTTGTGTACGATATCTGTACGTAATATGCATCAAAACACGTCAGATGCTTGTTCATTTTCTAATATATGTTTTTTGGGGATGACCTAGTAGTTTTATTCTTTTTTTATTATGATAAATGCGTTAAATGTGGGAAAGTGCATTTAAATATGCCACAAACAAATATTAGGCAAAGACACACGTCTGTCTGATACCACAACCTTTATTTCTCATTCGCTGTGTTCCTCAACTGTCAACGAAATTATCGGTTTTCAACCTAATGTAGACCTCAGACTATGCTACAAATAAAGTTATTACTCCAGTCAAGGTTTCTAGGGAAGGGGGCCAAATCCAGTATAATGCTCTTGCCCAGATATGTGCTCTTGCCCTGTGTGTGTTACCGATATGCTTAAATTTTGATCGTTGTTTTTCTGTAAACAAACAGCTATATGCCAATCACATCTTCCTGTATGTAGTTTCTCAAAAATCCAGTTTATGTGATCTTAAAATAAAAAGAGCTCAATGAGGGAATATTAATAGATCTAAGCAATACTGACATCTCCAAATTGTAAGACTGCTATAGATGCAAGTCACTGATTGTCAGTGTGTGTCAGTGGGACAAAACATTTGAAGTAAATCACGAAGCTTTAGGTTAGTTCAACTATTACTTCTTAATGTAGTAGGCAGTCACAATTTTCTTCCGTATTTTGATGTATATACATAATACACAAGCAACCAAATGGTACCTGGTGGAGGATACCTTGCACCACTACAAATCCTTTTCTTTCCTGTTCCACTCGCAAACAGAGATAGGGAAGAAAGGCTGTCTACCATCCGAGCCCTGATTTCTCATGCCTTCTAAATTTTGTCAATAGTGTTATACAAAATAATACTCGCACATAGTTTGAAACTACTGGTAACCTGTCTAGCATCCAGCCTCTGAGTTGCTTCAATGTGTTGCTTAAATCTGACATGGATCTCAAACTTTAGAGCAGTACTCATGAATGTGTCACATAAGTGTTCGATACGGGTGGTCTAAGTGATCTTCCCCTCATTTCCAGTCACAAAACATATTCATCTTCCCAGAGGAAGGAAGTAATGACCCTGAAAGCTAGAAATGGTTTTTTTATTCAAGTGCTGTTTCTCTCATACTTTGTACAAAGCATTTCAGAATTTTACAATGAGTACTGGCAGCCCTACATATAATGGTAACATTAAAACCCTGTTAATTTGAACCTTAGTGTTAACTATCATATGCATCCTTGAGTAAGAACATTACGTTTAATTATAATTATGGAAGGAGAGGCTAATAAAATAATTTTTTTACTTTGTATTTTATTAATATCTTAAGATTTTCAGTTTTCTGCCTGATGTCTTGCAGCAACCTTTTAAAGACTTTCAATCAGAATGTGAAATTCCATTTCCTTCCAGTATTTTGCAAGTTCATTTCACTGAACAGAGTAAAATTACCCCTATTATGAACAACAAATACTATTAGGGAGTAAATATATTGACATGTAAGTGAAAGACTCCGAAGGCCCTGAAGAGACTTCTGGTAAGAAGCTGCACTATCGATTTTACACAGTAATTTTACTCACATGGATCAAAAGTTCTGTTAACTTGCCATATCAGATTTGAATAATATCGCAAGATTTCATAACAGCCTCCATCACCGTCACCAGTAATGGTACTGGTATGTAATGGTATGGTGTACTGTAGCAGCACATTAAAAGTGTTTCAATTGAATTGATTCTGCATTATCTTTCTTCCCCATGTCCTTGACATTAATGCTACCAAGTTATGTTCTTGTACAGTAATTAGTTTCCATGTTATTTTATTTATTTATCGTGTCAGAAGCAAACTAAAAAAAAAAATACAGTATTAGAATACAATATTAGATACATTACTACATACATACATACATTATGGTTTATGAATTAAACTAGTCAAGAATGAAATAAATGATTAGACACAGATTGTGTTGTCAAACATAAGGTAATTTTAATCTATACAGTGGATGCCCAAAAATTTGCAACGTCCAGTGCACTTTGTGTAGCGTTTACGAGGTACCCCATGGTGCACACAGTTGGAGGTAATGTGCACTGTAGTAGATGTGTTGATGTCTGCACGGCAGCTTCGCAGTCACACTGGAGATAGTCCACCTGGAAGCCCCACCCCTCCAGATTACTCTTGGATCTTGTGACAGAAGAACGCAGGCGGTTGAGTGATTTCCAAGTGGATCATTTCTCTGTGTGGCCTGGGGGAAATACTTCTTGCGGGATCAGCCACTCCTCCAGATGCTGGCATCTGACCTGCCATCTCTTCTCCCGGTGTTGATGTGGAGTGTCAGCGAGTGGTTCTGTACTGTGAAGGAAGCTCTTTCTAGACACAAGTCTTTGTTGTGCCAGTTGGTGGCCTTGTAGTGGGTGGGCTTCGGATGTTAATGCCTTCTTCATTTCACTCCGTGCTGCTCTATCTCTTCGGATGTCTGGGGGGGGGGGGGGGGGCTATGCCGGATAAGCAGTACATTTTTTCCACAGGTGTGGCTCTTAGACAACCCGTAGTGATACGATGTGTCTCATTCAGAGCAACATCAACTTTCTTTGTATGTGTAGATCTGCACCATACTGGGTAAGCATACTCAGCTGCAGAGTAGCAGAGGGCTAATGCAGATGTGCGCACTGTGTCTGGCTGTGCTCCCTATGGTGTTCCAGTCAGCTTCCTAACCACTTTGTTCCTGGCAGCCACTTTTTGCTTTGTTTTTAAGCAGTGTTCCTTATATGTAAGAGCACGGTCCAGAGTGACTCCGAGGTATTTTGGAGTCTTGCAGTGTTCTAAAGAGGTTCCTTCCCAATCTATCTGCAAGGTTCTACTAGCCTGCCTGTTTCGGAGGTGGAAAGCACAGGTCTGGGTTTTAGAAGGATTTGGTTTCAACTGATTGTCCCTGTAACAGGCAGTTAATTCTTTCAGAGCATCAGTTAGCTTCCACTCCACCCTCTCAAAGCTGTGATCTTGTGCTGTGATTGCTCGGTCATCTGCATATATGAAGCTTTGTGTTCCTTCTGGTAACGGCTGGTCATTAGTGTATATATTGAAGAGGGTGGGTGCCAGTACACTGCCCTGTGGCAACCCATTTTTCTGCTGCCTCCATCTGCTTCTTTGTCCTTGATATTCCACAAAATATCTTCGGTTCTGCAGAAGATTTCTAATTGGACAGGTTAGTTTGTAGTCCTTGGTGAGGTTGTATAGCTTCAACAACAAGAGTCTGTGGTTGACAGTGTTGTAGGCGACTGAAAGATCTATAAACACCACTCCTGTTATCTGCCACCTTTGGAAGCCGTCCTCTATATGCTGTGTCAAATTCAACACCTGTGCTGTACAGCTCTTCCCTTGTCTGAATCCTGCCTGTTGAGGGATCAGTAATGGTTCTATCATATCTGTAATTCTTTGGAGGATCAACCTTTCCAATACCTTATACAGGTGGCATAGGAGGGAGATTGGCCTATAGCTTTTGGGGTCATCCTGGTGTTTCCCTGGTTTATGTATAGCTATAATTTTTGCTTTCCGTCAAGATTTTGGTATCTTGCCGCTCTTGATACAATTATTCATTAGCTTGAGTAGCCAGCACTTTGCGCCTGGACCAAAGTTCTTGATCTGTTCACTTCTTATGTCAGCTACCCCTGCTGCTTTTCTGACTTTGCACTTATTTAGAGCTGAGTCGAACTCATTCAAACTGAATGGTCGAGACAGAGTGTTTCCCTCTTGTTCGGGCTCCCTTTCCAGGGTTCGTCTCCAGATTTTACTGGTATGATCAGGTTTACCATTTTTCAAAAGCTGGTATGCGATCTGGTCTGCCTTCACATTTGTATGCGTATTGGGTTGGGAGGGATCATTGTTAAGGTGTCGTAACAATCTCCAGGCCTTTTGACTACTTCTACTCATCTCACATTCTGTCGTCAGTTTAATCCACTGTTCTCTCTTCGCCTCAGAGATTGAGGAGAGAGTATTTTGCACGGCCAGATAAGTCTCCTTGCTATAAGGGTTTTCTTCATATAGTCGATAGTATCCGTACAGCAGAGCAGCTGTTTCAGGTGTCACACCCTGCAGATACATTGTCCTACACCCTCCTGGAATTGATGCCCTGGAGCAATGTTTGACAGTTTGAACAAAGCTGTCATACTCTTCAGGAATAGGTCGCACAGACTTAATCTCCTTGTCCAGCATCTTAGCAAATTTTTTCCAATCAGCTTTCTTGAAATTGTATCTCCGTTTGAAATTCACCTCCTGCGGCCTTATTGCTGGAAGAACTTGACACAATAGTGGCCTGTGTTGCGTCTTTGGTATGGGCGAGCACACAGATTTGGAGCAAAGCTGTGTGATGTCTTCACTCACAAAGAGGAGGTCAGGGTTAAATCCATGTTACCACCTGCCACTGTTGAAGGAAGGGGGGTAGCTTGCTGTCGTGTATAAGAGACAACTGGCAGGATTCAGCCCAGGAGAGGACTGCCTCCCCATTTTCGTCATCTTCAGAGTATCCCCACAAATGACTATGGCTGTTAAAGTCACTGATTACTACAGACGTCTTGCCGTTATGGAAGTTCCTGGGTGGTGTGAAGGAAAATGCAGCCGAAGGGGGCTTATACACAGAGGTAGCCACACAGTTACTCAGCTCCACTGAAATGACTTCAATGTTATTTTTTACGGTGCAGTGAGCACTGATTATCTGAAGCCCTGGTCTTACAAATATAGCACTTCCATACTGAGAGTGCGGTGTTTCTGCAGCTAGTTTCATGCCCGGTATTTTTGGTCGTCTCTGTCGCTCATCTCTATGCGTCTCTTGTACACACAGGACGTTGCATTTTTTGTCACGGCATAGGTTGGATAACAGATGTTCTTTGGCTGATGATATGCCTTCAATATTTATAGATATGATAGTTAAAGTTGGCTCTGATAAGGACCGTTTATTTCCATGTTATAACATGTTAAATATAGAAAGTTTATATTTGATATTCCTTGCCATTTCCAGACTATTTTCGGGTCTGCTGTATTTTTATTTAATGTCTTACAAAACCAAATGATTAAATGACTACAAAGTTATTCATGAATTCATTTTTAGATACATATTTAACTGTGTAAAGGATAATTCCTGAAACAGTAATTAGCATTCTAGCTGTTTTTTTTAGCCATGACTGTACAGATGCATATACTTCACACTCAAATTTCCTAAATGCCTGCTTAACACATTGACTACCATGCTGCCCACAGCAGAGCAGGACACTTAATGCTGTATGCCTAATCTGGTGGTGAAACATACATTACTAGTCATGTCAGGGTCAAGAAATGCAGAAGATAATCTCTCAGGGAGTACTATAATCTAAAAACGTAAAATTATAACTAAAAGGGTCATTTCCAATAATGTCTACCAAGCAAATTATGCTTTCAGTCAGTGATTTCTTTTGCCATAAATGACTAGTGAACGCACATGCCAGTGGATGGTAAATATTCATACTTTGCCTCTGACAAGCAGCAAAGCCATTAGAAACAGCTATGCACATAGTCCAATTTATGTTGAAATTATCACCTGGGTATTTTAATTAAATTTGGTCTACTATAAGCAACATGATAAAGGAATCAAAAGAAACACACACACACACACACTGAATTAATTTCTTTATTAACAACGCTCGGATTTCCACATCACCATAGAGGTCCCAAGCTTGATGCGTTACGCGTTTTTTTACATGGCGAGTTTCCCCAGTAGGCCTATAAAGCATGAAACAGACAAAAAGCTACTTCTCGCTGTCTTCTCTTCTTTGAATTTTCACTTCAGAAACTGAAACATCCATTACAAAAACAGATTACATCACTCACAAATCTGGATTCAGTCATTGCAATTCATACCTATTTTACTGTAAAAAAATACTGACTTTGATGAATGATGTAATTTTGAACATTCAAAAGTTTCCAAATGTGCAGGTTACTGACGTTAGAATACAGTTACTACACACTTTTTGATCAGGAAAACGTTACGATGATTGCAACTTAAATACCGAAGCCATTTGTTATGAGAATACGCCATTACCACAAATAATCCACATAGAAGCATTGAAAGAAACTATACTGGGTAACATAATGCATCAGAATACTATAGGCACAAAGAATGAAATTTCTGTAGATTTACCACACACTTTACTTTTCTTGAGCATTATAAGATTACTAACGGAAGTTACTTACCGTCCATTATCTGGAATATAAACTATCCTTTCTCCTCTGCAAACATCTGCTTTTGCAGCAAGTGTTATCAATTTTTTTCCGTGATTGAAAAGCTTTAACGCACACAAATCACAAAACCCGCCATTATACACACACACCCACAATTCATTAGCATGTCATGTTCAAAGAATATCCGCGTTTCGAAAACTACCAGCGATATTGGCTAGCGTGAGAGACGACGTCATGTCATGATGTGACGTCATGATTCCTCGGGGACCGCGAGACGCTTCTAGCCATCTCAGTCCGACCAAAACATTGCTGCTGTAAGCTTGTGTGCATAGCCTTGTCGCTCGCTTTTGGACGGATTTTGTGCTATTATGGTGACTTGTGTGCTGTTCGAATGTACGAATCGTTCTGATTGTGATGCGAAATCGAAGGGAATAACATTTCATGTGTAAGTTGTCTCGTTAAGTGTGATTTTACAACTTAATTGTGAATGAGTGTGTGCTACAGCGGTACTTGTACTATAGCGTGTTTTTCTCCTGTATGATTTTAGATTTCCTAAAAATGAAAGTCGGGAAGATCTGTGGGAGAATGCCGTGAGGAGAAAGAATTGGCGTGCGTCTAAATGGAGCACTATGCACTATATGTTCTCAGCATTTCCGAGAAGAGGACATAGGCCGAACTTCCCTTTCAACAGTAAGTCTCCGAGAAAATGCTGTACCATCAGTTTTTCCTACACACCCAAAACATTTGCAAAAGGTATGTTAATTCAAAGAATTAAATTCTTAGTTTTAAAGTTCACGTTTCAGTATAATACGTATGTATCATCGATAATCGAAGTGTTGAGTAACTCATTTTGTCTTCGTCATGTACCAAATTAAAAGCTAACACTACATTAACAGACGTAAAGTATAGGCCTAAACAGGACACTGTGTAGATGTGCCATTCTATATACCGTATTTCAGTAAATATTGGTGGTAATGAACAGTGTTTCCCAGTAGTGTAACGTAACTGAAATGCCCCAGTACGTATTACAAACAAGATGTATTTATGGGGCTTTGGAGGGAGGGTATAGCTAACTTAGTTTTCAGTTTCTATTATTTAGCTCTAACTCCGAAAGTAATGGAATACACGTGTGAAGTAAATTATATCAGTTATGTGAATATTTAAGGCAG
Organism: Schistocerca serialis cubense; assembly: GCF_023864345.2. Lineage (NCBI taxonomy): Eukaryota > Metazoa > Arthropoda > Insecta > Orthoptera > Acrididae > Schistocerca > Schistocerca serialis. The sequence goes on from NC_064648.1 coordinate 64,886,103, forward strand.
TAGTTTGTGAACACCTCACTTTGTCTGGTCTGCTGTGTTGTACAACATTTTTATTGCACTGTCTTTGCTAGTTAATGGCAGTAATGTTTTAGGAGTAATTGATACAGCTCTAGTTTTACTTATATGTTGATTTTGGGAGGATTCCTTCAGGTCATTTGAATACATTAATTTCACTTTCCACCTGATTAGGTCCTTACACTTAGCTTTTGTATAGGAATGATTCCATGCTGTATATAGAATTTTAGAGGGGAGGTGCTGGAACACTGAAGTGTTTCTGCAGCTACACAGTATGTTATAAAGAGATAATCTGGTACTCCACATTGTCATGTAGAAACAAATTTATGAAACTCCTTTTTGATGAGCGTCAGCCTCTGCTCACAAGAGAATATTTGAGAAGAAAATTCAGGTTCGCTGTTTAGATTATGAGACTACTGAAGCTAACAAGTTTGTCTGGTATAATTATTTAGTGAAGTCACAGAAATTAACACTTGGGATGTGTTAAATATAAGTCTGTATTTGGGTTAAGCACAGCAAATGAACATTTCTTTTGTTTGCTGCACTATTGATTGACATTCTCCATTGAAATATATCATTGATTAAAAAGCTTTGGCAGTACCTTCTTGCTAACATTATCCACTACTGTGGAACATTGAATATGCACCAACCACTACTGCAAAATTAGATACAACACACAATTTTATATCATTAACTGTTGGACCGGGTCGACAGAAGCATCCGATCCCACGCGTCGGCTTTGACCCGTGACGTAAGGGTGTTGTCGTGTGTGACGTCATGACGGTGTGGAGTTTGGTTTGAGTGTGGCTGTCTCCAGTTCTGTTTTATCTTATTTTATTTACTTTTCTGATCTGTTCATTCTATCTCGTGAGATTTTTTTTTTAAATTTAAAAACACTTATTACTTATTTTAATTATCTGTTTCCTCCAATTTCTGTTTTAGTTTATTATATTTATCTTTCTGATCTGTTCGTTCTATCCCGTGAGATTTTTTTAAAAAAGACAAAAAACACTAATCAGCTACTGAAGCATCTTTATCTTCTATGGGTTGCAGGGGTTACGACCCCTGGGGAGGTGGTTGGGTATTCATGCATGGCTGTCTTCACTTACACGTGAAGGCGTCTAAATTTGTTTATATTTAGTTTGCCCCCCACCCAAAACACCCCATTTCCCGCCCTTGTCCCGTTAGTGTCATTAGGCTTCTTGTGAAAAGTGTGTGTGTGTTTGTTTTTGTTTACGCCATATTTGTGACATCATGGATCAAAGCAGATGGGCGGGATCGGACGCTTCCGTATTTCTGTTGGACCAGTTGTATTGAGAACTTGTTAACTGACAGCACCCATAGCGATACAGTGTGATAGTTAAACAAGACACCGCAGCAGAAATATTTTACATGTTCAAAGTTTATATTTTTTCAATAAGTGTGTATTAATTGTAGCTTCGCACATGGGAGGCATTTCAAGTTGTCTGCTGAACACAACAACGGTTTTTGTTAGAGTAATGAGTATTTTATGAACAAGATAAATAGTTGCTGGAAAAATAGAATTTATATTTCTGGAAAGAATAGGAGTAATTAGTGGGCTGTAACATGCTGTTCATGACAAAGACTGTAACACCTTCAACCATCTTCAGTTTTGGCTGCCGTCAGCAGAGTGCAGGATGAAGAAGTTTCTGCTCTTGTTCCTGAGTACACTGCAGGACCACCAGAACGTAGTCAGATATCCTCTGAAAGTGAGGAACTGAAGACAGTGTGAACACCTCATAAGAAAAACTGATCAGTACAAAAAACAAATTAAAACTCTTCAGCAGTCTATGCGACGACTTAAGAAGAAAGTGGCTTCTTTGAGTGCTATCATTAAGGCACTGAAAGACAAGCATCTTGTGGATGAAAGTTCACTAAATATACTAGAAAGCATACCTGGAATGCAGAGAGACTTGCTGCAGCGACAAACTGCGAAAGCTGGGGCACCGGCTGTACCTAGGTCATACAGCCCAGAACTGGGCTCCTTTGCCTTAACGCTGCATTTTTATTCCCACAGGGCGTATAATTATGTTAGGCGCTGTTTTAATACATGTTTGCCACACCCCAGAACATTAACAAAGTGGTACCAGTGTGTGAGTGGAGCACCTGGCTTCACATCCGAGGCGTTTAAGGTAATTACGGCAGAAGCTTGTCACCGTGAAACAAAGTTTCCAACTCTATGTAGCTTGGTAGTTGATGAAATTGGCATCAGGCAACATGTAGAATTTGATGTTACATGCTATTACGGTTATGTTGACATGGGGTCATCTGTAGACACAGATAATTTGCCCATTGCCAAAGAAGCATTTGTGCTCATGCTTGTGGCTATTAATGCTTCTTGGAAGCTTCCAGTTGGGTATTTCCTGACTGCTGGTATAACTGGTGAGCAGAAAGCCGAGATAGTTAAACAGTGCATTGATATTACCAATTCAAGTGGTGTGAAAGTTGTTTCGCTCATATGTGATGGTTCAGCTAGCAATTTGTCAATGGCTAGATGTTTAGGCTGCAATCTCAATTGTGAAACTTTGAAAAGTACTCTTTCAGTTGAAGGGAATGATCATGAAATGTCATTTTTCCTAGACCCTCCACTCCACATATGTTGAAACTTGTGCGCAACGCTTTAGGAGATAAAAAATTTCTTTGGGATGAGCAAGGTGGTGTCATTTCTTGGCACTTTGTGGAACTGTTACATAAATTACAGGTCAAGGAAGGGCTCCACATAGGCAACAAGATCACTGCCAGTCACCTTAATTTTTTTAAAAATAAAATGAAGGTGAAACTGGCTACTCAGCTGCTTAGCAATTCTGTGGCAGATGCCATACAGTACTGTTGTGACATGAAACTCCCAGGTTTTGAACAGGCATCTGCAACAGCAAAATTTATACGCATTTTCAACTGTCTCTTTGATGTCTGCAATTCCAGAAAACCCAGAACACTTTTACAAAGTGGTTTCAAGCAGGCATTAAATACAGCAAATTTTTGTGCTTTAGAGGGATTTCTTTTAAAGGCACAGAGGTACATCAAGGAACTCACTGTTGGTCCAAATCCTCAAGCAATGAGAGTTGTTGGCTCAAATAGAAAGACAGGGTTTATTGGATTCCTGGTGTGTATAACCAGTGTTTTACACATGTATAGCAAAGTAGTGGGGACACAAACTCATGCTCCTCTATTGAAGTTTCTGCCTCTTTACAAATGTTCTCAGGACCACTTGGAAATATTTTTTAGTGCCATCCGAATAACAACCCCACTGCTCGCCAGTTTGTTGCAGCATACAAGAGGCTACTAATTCATAGTGAGATCCGTGGATCAGAAAGAGGGAATTGTATAACTTTGGAAGATATTCCCATTCTTACTTTCAGCAGTTCCAATGTTGAACACACTTCGGAACGGTGGCAGTTACTAAGCACAGAAAATAGTGCAGCGACAACTGACAACGACCACGATTACTTTGCTACTGGAATTTATCTCTCTGAAGTGGCAGTCCATATTGTAGTATATATAGCTGGATTTGTGGTGCGTCACTTAGAGAAAACCTTAAAATGTGAACCATGTTTATCCGTGTTGAGAGGGGATGGTAGCCATGTTGCTTATTCTCCCATTCATTGAAAGAGTAGGGGATGGTTGGTTTTACCATCGAATGATGTTGTTGACATCTGTGTGTGTGCAGAAAAAGTGTTCAGGTGTTATACTACAGGTAATTCTAAAGTTCCTTTGAAAAATCAGTTTTCCAAATGTGTGTCTGAGGTGCTTAGTGAATTCATATTCAAGCCAGTGTTTAAGGAGTTAGCAGACCACATGAAAAATCAGCACCCCTTGGACAATCATACGATACTGCTGATTAAAGCAATTGCCACACGATACCCCCTGACACGGCAAAAACATGCAGCCAAGAGAATAAGTGATGCATTGCATGAAAATAAAATCAGGCCAACCTATACAAAACTGGTACTCTTTAAAGGTCAGTAACTGATATTTGTACACAGAGGTCTAGTGCATGAGGCATCTTGTATAAAGCACTCATTATATTGAGACAAACTGGGAATTTAACCTTATTGTAATTAATAAATGATGCACATTCTTCCTTTTCCGTTATGGCTATGTTGTTATAACCAGCTACAAAATGTTTGTGATGTCTGTATCTTAAAACTATTAGTACTAGCATATTCAATGTATCTATGAAAATTTGTTCCTGGTGTGTGATGGAGTCAGACAATTATAATTTTATGTGTGTGTGTAATACCTTTCAAATACATCTTCCTCAAACCAACATCTGGAACTACATTATATGTAGAGTGTTTCCAAGTGATTGATACTCCACCATACCAGTATGCAGTACTGGTTCTGCAATAGCTTGTGATCTGTGTGCTTCCAAATGGGACATACATTTCTTTTTGAAATATTTAGCCATTGTTTGGCAGAGTATGCTGTAGTATATTCTAGCCAGTGTTGTTAATTAAGTTTCCACGAGTGACAACATATTAATGAGAAATAGAATTGCCTCATTTTTGGCACATTGAAATACATTCCCATCATTGTGTGGTATGTTATGGTTTTGCTTGTGTGTCATTACAAATTATATTTTTTTATGATCTAGTCCAAAAGTGGTTTAGCCTAAAAAAAAATGAGATATAGTAGTGTTCGCAGGTGAGCGTTATTGGTTTTCACTACTTCATTGGGCACCAAATTTTCTAGCGGTCTCTCCCCTAATCCATTGAAATGTAACCCATGTGTTGTACAGAAACTACAGCCCACAACATTTATATCTGTAGTAAGACATATTTTATAAATGATTGCATATTTTCTTATGTTTGTTTGCTTGACTACTTTCCTGGTTTATGCAAGACCACTGTGATAAATCATATGTATGTGGAATGGTAAATAGTATTACATTTGTATCAGTCAGGAGACTGAGACATTTCTTTCATTCTCAACAAGCAATGATGTGGACTTTGTTACAATTTCATATAATTTTTTTTTTTTACATAGAACTGTGTTATTTTTAAATTCCACAATCTTGTGAAAAAGACAGTTAACTGAAAAGTCACATTGTAATAATTTTTCTGTATACCTGTAACAAGCAGTTCAACAAAGTGGATAACAACAGATCAAGAAAAGCTTTTTTGCTGGAATAAAATTCTGAATATAGTACCTAATATTTATGCTTTATTTCATTCCCAGTTCCCATACTTTTTATGAATGAGTAAGGAATATATAGCCTATATTTTTATTAGGACAATGATTTCAAAAGCAAATCCTAGTTTCAATGTTAGTAAAACTTTGTCATTGGCAAGCAATGAAGCTTCTGCTTATTGAGACATTCTATACTTCTCAAACTATGATGTAAAGTTTTGCTTCATGATCTGTCTCAATCCCTTCATCATTTCATTTTGTACCACTGTAAATACCTGTCAGCTTGACAAGAAAGGCTTGCATTTAAAAGAATGAAAATTATAAAATAGGGAATGACATAAACGAAGCTCAATGTAGAATGGTTTATGCCTAAGCTACCTAAAAACACTGGGACAGTGTTGCCCTGTTAAGAAATCTCTTCCATACCAAAATAATAAATTGGAACCTAAGGTAAGTAAGCAATAAGTAGAACTCCTTACTAATATTAAAATGAGTCCCATAGCAGATGAAAACTGGAACACTGTTATACTGCCTTGGCTAACAGACATGTCATTTAAGTGCTGCTGCTGCAGTTGATTTGTTAGTTACTAAAATAAGTGCCCTAGTCTCATATTAGAGCTGCTGCATATCACTTAAGAGAAGAAATGTGGGTTTGTATTGAAGTGTGTATGAACTGTATGGCAAAGAGTTTTGTTTTCTTCCTCAGGGTCAATGTTATCCAAACTGAAAGTACCTGTTTTGTGTACAACAAACACCTAATTTATATTTCTTGGGATTCTCCGCAGTTATATTCCACTTAACAGAATGAAGTTGTGCACAATGTGACAGCAGGTTGTTGGCTAAACATTGAGTTATTTTATCAGACTTATTTATCTGCTGCTTCATTGTTTAAATAATTAACAACAAAGACAGATCATTTGGTTAGCTCTTCAGATATAGGTGGTGGTCAGAACCGCAATCAGTCTGTTACACATTAGTAAATAGCTGCTACAGTACATCATTCTGAACTCAAACAACTGAAAAGATTTGGATTGTATGTCACGAAAATCGGAGAAGACGTCGTCACTTTTCGTAAATCTGGCATTGCTTCGTCCAATCAGATGATCGTAAGAATAAGTAATGAAAGAACTCTAGTTTGTGATACACGTTGATTACTGAATTAACAAAATTGTATCGTTTACATTGAAGACTAGCTATTCGTAATATTACATTAAAAACTAGTTTTAATCAGAAGAAACGCGGAATTTCGCCTTCACGAGATTTTATTTTAAACAAAAACTTTGAAACAATCAATCTGAAGATGTTACATGCGTATATGGTGCAATTAGCGACATTAATACACGCAGCGCTATAGCACACTGGCAATGTTTTGGTCAGAGTGTCATGGCAGCGAGCCACGCCCCCATGGCTTCAAAACGTAGTACGGCTGGGATACGTAGCGCCATCTCCCCTTATTCTTACCTCCATGCATAAAACGATGCACATGGTCCAAATAGCGTCTCTAGTTTTTCATTTTTGTCGTAAAAAATTAAAATGTTGTGTTTTCTTGATTTAAGCAACTTTTACTAACATTCTTTCATAAAATGTCGGTAATTAAGAATTTATATTTGACATGAAAACAGGAATTTCGCGCGTAAAATGTAATTAGATAGAAGACGTGCACTGCTCATAAAAAAATATGGTAATCTTTTTCAATTACGAGATGTAGATATTTCCAATTCAACGAAAACAGAAAAGATGACTAAGAGGAGACTTGAACCAGCGATCCATTAACTGCATCAAATAATTAATCCACTATGCCACCGATTCCTCTGTACATCCAATTTGTGTCTCAGCTGTATCACACAGCCCCTCGGAAAACTTCAAAGCAGATTTTTTGTTGTAAATTTAGGAAAACCAATAAGATCAACCTATTTCTCGGTCACGTTCTAACCATGTTCCACGAGTGTGTTCCACTACGGAACAGGAAGCAGCCTCAGCCATTTTCATACTGCGTGTTAACAGGGAGACAGTCAGAGCACAAGAGTACAGAGACTGTGACTGTATAAGATTTTTGAAATAAAAAGTACGTAGCTAAAGCGTGATAAAGAAAAACGTTGATGGCTACTAATACATTAGAATATATTAATGTTTCATTTAGTGTAACTTTGTAATAATATATGTAATACATAAGTAGGACCAACTTCCAAGAGCGTAACAACGCCAGTGCACGTGTGCTACAGCTTCTCACCAATCATCGCGTTTGTGTTTGTTTACATCAGGTTTATTCTTATGATGAACAGTGTACAGTTACGTTACTGGACATTAAAATTGCTACACCACGAAGATGACGTGCTACAGACGAGAAATTTAACCGACAAGAAGAAGATGCTGTCATATGCAAATGATTAGCTTTTCAGACCATTCACACAAGGTTGGCGCCGGTGGCTACACCTACAACGTGCTGACATGAGGAAAGTTTCCAACCGATTTCTCATACACAAACAGCAGTTGACCGGCGTTGCCTGCGGAAACGTTGTTGTGATGGCTCGTGTAAGGAGGAGAAATGCGTACCATCACGTTTCCGACATTGATAAATGTCGGATTGTAGCCTATCGCGATTGTAATTTATCCTATCGCGACATTACTGCTCGCGTTGGTCGAGATCCAATGACTGTTAGCAGAATGTGGAATCGGTGCGTTCAGGAGGGTAATACGGAACGCCGTGCCGGATCCCAACGGCCTCGTATCACTAGCAGTCGGGATGACAGGCATCTTATCCGGACGGCTGTAATGGATCGTGCAGCCACGTCTCGGTCCCTGAGTCAACAGATGGCGACGTTTGCAAGACAACAACCATCTGCACGAACGGTTCGACGGCGTTTGCAGCAGCATGGACTATCAGCTCGGAGACCGTGGCTACGGTTACCCTTGACGCTACGTCAGACAGGAGCGCCTGCGATGGTGTACTCGACGACGAACCGGGTGCTCGAATGGCAAAATCTCATTTTTTTCGGATGAATCCAGGTTCTGTTTACAGCATAATGACGGTCGCATCCGTGTTTGGCGCCATCGCGGTGAACGCACATTGTAAGCGTGTATTCATCATCGCCATACTGGCGTATCACCCGGCACGATGGTATAGGGTGCCATTGGTTACACGTCTCGGTCAACTCTTGTTCACACTGACGGCACTTTGAACAGTGGACGTTACATTTCAAATGTGTTACGACCCGTGGCTCTACCCTCCATTAGATCCCAGCAAAACCCTTCATTTTAGCAGGATAATGCACGACCGGACGTTGCAGGTCCTCTACGGGCGTTTCTGGATACAGAAAATGTTCGACTGCTGCCCTGGCCATCACATTCTCCAGATCTCTCGCCAACTGGAAACGTCTGGTCAATGGTGGCCGAGCAACTGGCCCGTCAGAATACGCCAGTCACTACTCTCGATGAACTGTGGTATCGTGTTGATGCTGCATGGGCAGCTGTACCTGTACACGCCATCCAAGCGCTATTTGACTCAATGCTCAAGCGTATCGCCGTTATTACGGCCAGAGGTGGTTGTTCTGGGTACTGATTTCTCAGGATCTATGCACCCAAATTGGGTGAAAATGTTATCACATGTCAGTTCTAGTATGATGTATTTGTCCAATGAATACCCGTTTATCATCTGCATTTCTTCTTGGTGTAGCAATTCTAATGGTCAGTAGTGTATATAATGTTCACCAATCTGCCCTCCTTTAGTAGCGGACCATGTTGTCCTTCTGTCCATTTCTGAACCAGCCCTGTAACTGAAGTTTAATACACTTTTAATTCCATTTTTAAACCGCGTCGTTAAATTTTTAAGCATTGCAGTCATTTTATGACGTTACAAATATTACTCCGGAAATTGAAGTTCTTACAAATCTGAAAACATGTCCGAAAGTACAACGCACTCATTTACCTAGAAACAAGTACTCCATTGAAATTTTAAAGCGTTGCAATCCAGAGAATGTTGTTAATGCTATCTGTTACATTATTTACTACACACCAGCAGTGACGTACATAGATGATGCTTTCATAGTGTGGCCCCATGGAGAAGATAACTTAATGGATAAACGATAATTAATTGAAACCCTCAGCTGTCGACAGGTGTTGCTGACGTACTGTGATGGGGCCAGCTGAAAACGTGTGCCCCGACCGGGACTCGAACCCGGAATCTGCTGCTTACATGGCAGACGCTCTATCCATGTGAGCCACCGAGGACACAGATGAACAGCGCGACTGCAGGGACTTATCCCTTGCACGCTTCCAGTGAGACCCACATTCCCAACTGTCCACAATCTACACAATCTACATACGTAATGTTCCTAATAGATACTTTGCCCATCCACTGGACAGTTGGGAATGTGCGTCTCACGGGAAGTGTGCAAGGGATAAGTCCCTGCAGTCGCGCTATTCATCTGTGTCCTCGATGGCTCTGATGGCTAGATCGTCTGCCATGTGAGCAGGAGGTCCCGGGTTCGAGTCCCGGTCGGGGCAAACATTTTGAGCTGGCCCCAATAAGGTATGTCAGCAACACCTGTCGGCAGCTGAGGGTTTCAGTTAATTATCATTTACTCTAGAGAAGCTGCACGGTCATCAATGGTATCTGTTCTTTCGAGAATAGTTACTATCTTCATATAACTTAATGGAATTTTTACATCTATGAGGACATCCGATTTCTATGGAATTAGAGATAGATGGTTGTCTCCCATTCCTGGATGTTTTAGTCAGACGGAAGACGGACGACTCTCTCGAACATTCTGTTAATCATAAGCCCACTCACACTCACTTTTCAAGTTGCTGTCACCATCCCAAACCTTGAATGTGCTTAAAATCCTTATACAGAGGACCCATATAGTGTCGGATGGAGATAGTTTGCGTAAAGAGCTTGCATATTCAAAGACAGTGTTCACAGACAATCAATACTCTACCCGGAAAAGTAACAGGGCATTCTCAGCTAAAACCAAGAACAGGGAAGTGGATAAAGAGAAGAATGCGCCAGCGAAGTCCATAGCTTCTCTTCCCTTCCTTGGAAAGATTTACTTTAAAATAGCCTTAGTAACTTTCAGGTGAAAGCGATTTTCTGCGCAGTATCTAAGATTTCAGACCTGCTGGGATACGTGAAGGATAATTTGTTATTGCGTAAGGCTGGAATTTACACGCCCAGTGGAAGAACGTTACACAGAACGTAAACGTTGATCCGCCTTCTGCAACCCATCAAGTTTGCAACTGCGGGACATTGCATTTCCAACGGACATGCAGTGGAATATGACAAAACATTAATTTTGGCCACAGCAACATCTTTTTGGGTTCAAATGGTTCAAATGGCTCTGAGCACTATGGGACTTAACATCTGTGGTCATCAGTCCCCTAGAACTTAGAACTACTTAAACCTAACTAACCTAAGGACATCACACACATCCATGCCCGAGGCAGGATTCGAACCTGCGACCGTAGCAGTCGCGCGGTTCCGGACTGAGCGCCTAGAACCGTTAGACCACCGCGGCCGGCCATCTTTTTGGGTCCCCATTACAAAAGAATCCGTTTAAATACGCGTCGCGGAAAATCTAATGAACCATAATAGTGGCTACCAGCTGGATAATGCGTGGAAACCCGTGATCTCCGAGATTTGCTCGGCACGAAGACTGCAGAACGATGAGCTGGCCGGTGTGGCCGAGCGGTTCTAGACGCTTCAGTCTGGAACCGCCAGACCGCTACGATCACAGGTTCGAATCCTGCCTCGGGCATGGATGTGTGTGATGTCCTTAGGTTGGTTAGGTTTAAGTAGTTCTAGGTGATTGATGACCTCAGATGTTGAGTCCCATAGTGCTCAGAGCCATTTTTGACTCCGATGACTGCGGCGAGCGGCAAAGCGGAAGACAGGTGGTCCTCGCAGTTCCACCAGCGAGGGCGCTGCCGCCGGGCGGTGTGGTCCTTGTCTCGCCGTGACTCTGACGCATGCGCAGCAATACTCTCAGTGCGCTATATAAGGTTGAGTGGAGATGGCCCACCTGCATTCGAGGGTTGGATTCCCTCTCTTCTTCATCGAAGAGTTTCACTGCCTGGGCTACTCTCAGGGTGCGCCTTCGACGTGGAAGATCCCTGCCGTGTCGTCTGTTTGCCGCCGCCGCCGCTTGGTCGCCGCCTTCCGGTCCTTGCAGCCGCCGCCGCCGTCGCCGCCTGCCGGGGCTCGCCGCCCCCGCCTGGTCGCCGCCTGCCGGGGCTCGCCGCCCCCGCCTGGTCGCCGCCTGCCGGTGCTCGCCGCCGCCGCCGCCGCCGCCGCCGCCACCGGTGCCCGCCGCCGCCGCCGCCGCCGCCGCCATCCGGTGCCGCCTGGTCACCGCCATCGCCGCCGTCCTGACCCTGGTCTACGGCCGTCTTCGTCTTCATCCGTCTTCGTCTTTGTCTGTCCCCAGTTTCTGTCCTCTCCTCTTCGTTCTGTTCGTTCTTGTTTCTCTCTCCCGTCATGTCCGCCCCCACCACCACTGTCACTACTACCACCACCGCCATTGTCTATACCTCCCCTTCCGCCGCCTCCACCACTATAACTTGGTGTGCCCAGTCCCACCCCCCTCCTTCCATTCCACCTCTCCTCACTCTCCCTTCACCCTCTATCTTTGTCGCCCCCTCTCCCGCTTCTTCCTCCCGCTCCTCTCGTTCTGATCCCTTCCCCCCACTCCCCCAGCCTGTCACTGCAGCTCCAGCTCGGGTGATGGCCCGTCGGGCCACTGCCCACGCCCAGCTCTCCCCGTCACCTTCGCCGTCACCGCCGCCACTGCCACCGTCATCGTCATCGTCGCCTTCACCGTCACCATCTCCGGCGCCGACTCCGGCCCCGGGACCTGCCCCTCCCCGCCACATTCCCGTTGTTCCCATCCCCCACACCTCCTCCACTGCCGTCAAGCGCCCCGGTGGCACCCCTGCTTCCTCTGCTTCCAAAAAGGCTGCGCCTCATCCTCCTTCCCCCACCCATGATGCCATGGAAGTCTCCCCGCCTGTCCCTGCCCCCTCATCCTCCTCCTCTCCCCCTTCCTCCTACCGCTACCTCCTCTCTCGTCCTGATCCCTCTCTCCTTGAAGCCCGGAACCTCACCCTCTTCCTTCGCCAGCATTGTCCTGGTGCCCCCATCTCCCTCCTCACTCCTCGCCGAGATTCTGTTCTCATCTCCTCCCCCGCCCAACCCTCCATACTGACATCCTCTCCCGTCTCCCCATCACCCGTTTTGGTCCCAACGCATCCCTTACCCCTGCTCCTTCTCCATCTCCTACCCGCCAACCCCAACCCCCGCGTCGCCCGCCGACCCTCACCGCCGTGATCACGCGGCTCAGTCCGTCGATCACGGAGGAGGAGGTGTTGGCGGAGCTCCAGGCCCATCCCACGCTGGAGGTGCGGGCGGTCCGCCGCATTTTCAACTCGGCCGGCCCCACCCGCCTTATGCGGGTTTTCTCTGAGGACGCCCCCTCCTGAAGGAGGGTGCCCTCCTCTTTCACCAGCGGTACAAGTTCGACCCTTCCCGTTCCCCTCCTCAATCCCTGCGCTGCCAGAGGTGTCTGCGCTATAATGCACACCCCACAGCTGAGTGCCGCGAGGCCCCCACCTGCCCGCATTGTCGGCAGGCGCACTTCCTCCGGCAGTGCCCTAACCTCCAATCCCCTCCCTCCTGTAATACCTGCAATCTCCCTCATCCCACCTACTCCCAAAAGTGTAAAGCCCGACCCCCTCCAACCACTCCTGAACTCACCGTACCTGTCCGTCCTCTGGACGCCCCCACCCCTCCTGGCAATTCCCTTCGTCCCCCACCCACCGCTGAGGACATCATCAGGTTCCTCACCATCGTCCTCCAGAATGTTCATCCCTTTCAGCGCCCTCACACCCTCCAGCAGATGTCCCTTGCTGCCCGTTCCATCTTCCAACTCAAGATGTACGCCACCTACTCCAACAACCAGGCCCATTTCACCTTCTCCCGTCTTGACACCCTCGTTTAAATCCCAGTCATGGCGCGACAGCAACGTATCCTTTTCAACAACATACGCTCCCTTCCCGCCAACAAAAACCTGTTCCTGCACACCCTTGCCACCCACCGCGTGGATGCCTTCCTCCTCAATGAAACCTTCCTGCAACCCCACCACACAGTCCACACTTCGCCCTACCTCCTCGACCGCTCCGATAATCCCCTCCCGATTGCGCGTGGCGGAGTTGCCATTGGTCACCACCGCCAGATCCCCGTTCAGCTCCAACCTCTCCTTCCTGACCCCACCGAACACCTGATCCTTAGTCTCTTCTTCTCCGGCCTTACCGTTACCTGCGCCACCATCTATGTCCGCCCCAACGCTCCTATTCCCTTCGACTTCCTCTCCCACGTCGATCGTACCTTTTCCTCCTACGTGATCGCCGCCGACCTCAACATCCATAGTCGTTCCGCTGCCCAGTTACGGCGATGGCATCGGTTCCTCTCCACCCTTCAAGGTGACCTCGTCCCCATCCCCCGGCATACCCGTCCTGAATCCAACTCCACTCCTGATGTTATCCTCTCCTCCCCCAACCTCCTTGGCCGCATAACGGTGGATGTTCTGGAGCCTATTGGTAGCGACCATCTCCCTGTCCTCCTCACTGTTTCAGACGGTCGTCGCCCTCGCCCCGACCCTCGTACTGACCCTCCCCCTAAGTATGTCCACGACTATTCCCGAGCCGACTGGAATGCCTACCGGGATACCCTTTCCACCCAGGTCGATAGCCACCCTCTCACCTACCACCACCCTGACGATGTCACCCATGCCGCCTCCTTTCTCCAGCGGACCTTGTCTGAGGCCGTGGAGGCCCACGTTCCTACTGTCGCCATCCACCCCCACCGTCCTACCTTACCCCCACAGGCCGTTCTCCTCCTCCGTGAATCCTGTCGTCTCTACCGTGCCTTCCTCCGCACGCGTGACCCGGACACACTACGACGCCACCGGCAACTCCAGCGACACGTTCGTAATCTGCTCGCGGCTAAGAAACGCCGGGACTGGCGACAGACATGCACCCGTTTAAATGCAACCCTACCAATCAACTCGTCCAAGTTCTGGTCGGCCTTCCGTCGCCTTACCGGAACTAAACCCTCCCCTTATTATCCTCTTCTCCATGATGATCACCCTTTCCCTGACTCCCTTAGTAAGGCCAATCACTTTGCCTCCTACCTCTCCGATGTATTTTCCGTCCCCGATGATCCCCAGTTCGATTACTCCCTCTTCCCAGATATCCGCGATCGAACTGACACCTCTTCCCCTCCCCTTGCTCCTGGCTTCCAGTACTTGGACAACATTACACACACGGAACTCAATGCCCCTATCACTACACAGGATCTCATTGCTACACTCCGCACAAAACGCACCACCGCTCCTGGTCACGATCGTGCCACCTACCGTCACCTTCGTGAAGCTCCTGTCTCTTTCCTCTCCACCCTGGCCAGGCTCTACAATGTAGTGCTGTCCACCGGTTACTACCCCGACCTGTGGAAAACCTCCCGTATCCTCATGTTCCTTAAACCTGGCAAACCGCCGTCCGCCGTCTCCTCCTACCGTCCCATCAGCCTTACCTCGGTCTTCAGCAAGGTCCTAGAATCTATCCTCACCCGCCACATCCACCAGCATCTCCGCCAGCACCGCCTCCTTCCCGTCACCCAGTGTGGCTTTCGGCCATCCTTCTCTTCCGACGATCTTCTCCTTCACCTCACTCATCTCCTTTCCGAACAGCTTAATTCCCGTCGCTCCGCCATTTTCCTCTCACTTGACCTCGAACGCGCTTATGACCGCGTCTGGCATTCCGGTCTCCTCTTCAAGCTCCAAACCTTTGCCCTTCCTATTAACTACGTCCGTCTGATCGGTTCCTTTCTCTCCCGCCGTCCTTCCTATGTCACCATCCATAACACCGATTCCTACACCTTTTTCCCCTCCACCAGTGTGCCCCAAGGCTCTGTCCTCTCCCCCCTTCTGTACCTTTTGTACACGGCGGACATGCCGCCGCCGTCGCCCCGCGTCCACCTCCTCCAGTTTGCCGATGACACCGCCTTCCTCGCCCTTGCCCCCACCCTGCAACGCTCCCAACGCCTTCTCCAATCCCATCTTGACCGGTTCACCGCTTGGTGCAACCAGTGGTTGCTCAAGGTCAATCCCTCCAAAACCCAGGCGATTATTGTAGGCAAAACCACCCCTTCCTTCCGCCTCCTTGATTTCTATCTCACCGTCTATAGCCGTCCTATCGCCCTCACTCCCACCCTTAAGTACCTTGGCGTCACCCTCGACCGTCGCCTCTCCTGGACTCCCCATCTCCAGACAATCCAAGCCAAGGCACGTTCCCGACTCCGTCTCCTCAAGCTCCTTTCCGGCCGCACGTGGGGTCTGGACCCCTCCACAATCCTCCACACCTATAAATCCCTCATCCGCCCTATCCTTTGTTACGCCCATCCAGCCTGGATCTCCGCCCCCCCTACCTTCTATAAATCCCTCCAAATCCTTGAACGCCATGCTCTCCGCCTTGCCTATCGCATCCGTCTCCCCTCCCCCACGCGGATCCTGTATGATCTCATCCCCTTCCCCCACCTCCTCCTTTTCCTTGAAAGGATACGTATCCTGTACACCTCACGTAAACTTGATCCTCCTCACCCGCTCATTTCCCCGATCCTCTCCCACCCCCGCCCGCTGCCGCGCCTGTATTCTCACGTCCCACCCGGTCTCCATCTCTCCACCCTCCATACCCTCTCCCAAGGTGGCTTCCGCCAGCTCCCTCTCCCTGATGATGTCCTCGTCCCCTCCATCTACCCCTCCTATCAACTTTGACCCTGCCCCGCCCCCCACTTCCCGTGTCCTTTCCTTTCAGCACCCTCCCTCCCTTCTCTTCTCTTCCCTTCTTTTTCCGTCTCCCTGTCCCCTCCCTTCCCCCTCTTCCCCCGGGCTTCCTCTCCCCCTTCCTCCCTCCCCCCTATCTCCCCTGCCCGTGGCATCTCTGCTCTCCCCTCTCGCTCTCCCACTCCCCTTCCTCCTCCTCCTCTCTTGGCAGGTCCCCGGACTCGCACACGTATAGTGAACATTCGCGCGCCGGAGATCGTCGCCTTTTGTGTCTCGTGTGTGTGACGTTGTATAGTGTTTTTGGTGTCCGCCGTCCCACTCCTACGTTCACTTGTGCCGTCGGCCTCATCAGTGTTTTGTGCGCCGTGCCGACGTGTTTTCAGTGTTGTTATCGTCACATGTGAACGACTCCGTGTTTTTTTATGTCTCTGTGACCTCTCTCTTTTGCCCGTCACTTTGTTCATTGTCATTCACCATGTTTTATACTCTTGTAAAACGCTATGGCTGAAGAGCGGCGTAGTGTGCCGCTGCCAGCCTACCTGAGTTGTACAGGTTTTAACATAACAATAAAGTAAAAAAAAAAAAAAAAAAAAAAAAAAGAATGGCCCACCTGAAGATGACTGGCAGGTGTCTAGTTGAAATATCGTGGAGTGAAGTTTACAACGACTGGCTGCTATCCCGAAATCTCTTTCAACATTCAATTCGCTGGGAAAATTTTAAATTTCACAAATAAAAAATTAAATTTCACAAAATACGTTTTGACTATCAGTTTAATAAGTCACGGCTGTAAAATACTAACGCGAATTCTTTACAGACGAATGGAAAAACTAGTAGAAACCGACCTCGGGGAAGATCATTTTGGATTCCGTAGAAATATTAGAACACGTGTGGCAATACTGACCCTACGACTTACCTTAGAAGCCAGATTAAGGAAAGGCAAGCCTACGTTTCTAGCATTTGTAGACTTAAAGAAAGCTTTTGACAATGTTGACTGGAATACTCTCTTTCAAATTATGAAGGTGGCAGGGGTAAAATACAGGGAGCGAAAGGCTGTTTACAATTTGCACAGAAATCCGATGGCAGATATAAGAGTCGAGGGGCACGAAAGGAAAGCAGTGGTTGGGAAGGGAGTGAGACAGGGTATCCCCGATGTTATTGAATCTGTATATTGAGCAAGCAGTAAAGGAAACAAAAGAAAAATTCGGAGTATGTATTAAAATCCATGGGAAAGAAATAAAAACTTTGAGGTTCGCCGATGACATTGTAATTCTGTCAGAGACAGCAAAGGACTTGGAAGAGCAGTTGAACGGAATGGACAGTGTCTTGAAAGGAGGATATAAGATGAACATCAATAAAATCAAAACGAGGATAATGGAATGTAGTCGAATGTAGTCGGAAGTATGTTTTTTAACACAAAGCTACGTTTTTTTAAATGGAACCATGTTAGTTTTGTTAGCACATCTGAACATATAAACAAATACGTAATCAGTGCCGTTTGTTGCATTGTAAAATGTTAATTACATCCGGAGACATTGTAACCTAAAGTTGACGCTTGAGTACCACTCCTCCGCTGTTCGATCGTGTGTATCGGAGAGCACCGAATTACGTAGGGATCCAAAGGGAACGGTGATGGACCTTAGATACAGAAGAGACTGGAACAGCACATTACGTCCACATGCCAACACCTTTTTATTGGTATTTTTCACTGATGCACTTGTACATTACCATGAGGGGTGAGGTACACGTACACACACGTGGTTTCCGTTTTCAATTACGGAGTGGAATAGAGTGTGTCCCGACATGTCAGGCCAATAGATGTTCAATGTGGTGGCCATCATTTGCTGCACACAATTGCAATCTCTGGCGTAATGAATGCCGTACACACAGCAGTACATCTGGTGTAATGTCGCCGCAGGCTGCCACAATACGTTGTTTCATATCCTCTGGGGTTGTAGGCACATCACGGTACACATTCTCCTTTAACGTACCCCACAGAAAGAAGTCTAGAGGTGTAAGATCAGGAGAACGGGCTGGCCAATTTATGCGTCCTCCACGTCCTATGAAACGCCCGTCGAACGTGTACCTCACCCCTCATGGTAATGTACATGTGCGTCAGTGAAAAAGACCAATAAAAAGGTGTTAGCATGTGGACGTAATGTGCTGTTCCAGTCTCTTCTGTACCTAAGGTCCATCACCGTTCCCTTTGGATCCCTACGTGATTCGGTGCTCTCCGATACACACGATCGAACAGCGGAGGAGTGGTACTCAAGCGTCAACTTTAGGTTACAATATCTCCGGATGTAATTAACATTTTACAGTGCAACAAACTGCACTGATTGCGTATTTGTTTATATGTTCAGATGTGCTAACAGAACTAACGGGGTTCCATTTAAAAAACGTAGGTTTGTGTTAAAAAACATACTTCCGTGCATTTTTTTTTGCAAGTTTGTTTATTTACCTTTATACTAATTTTCTTTATTATGATTTTTTGGCTGCATATCCTTCGCCTTCATACATTAAGTCGAACTGTTATTCGTATCCCTGTAGAGCTCTCTTCAGATAATGGAAATGCTATCCACACTGCATCCGCAAGGCTGTAATCTTCATCCTCGCAAATTAGAACCTGTAGACCATTTCAATCAGTTCGCTACGCCAGAGCTGTGGTAGCTGTCTTGCGCTTAGCCAGAATTTCCGTCTGTTGGAAGTCAGACCTCGTAACTGACATTCCGTTCACTAATTACATACAAGTCGCTGAAGAACAAATTATAGTGCAGCATTGAGTCTCACATTCATGATACGTTCTGTCGTAATTACTTAGATTTTACAAAAATTTTCTGCGAACATTTCTGCAACATTGCTAACAAGGGAATGGTCAGACTTGTCATGCCGAAACATGTATTGCTTTTTTTAGCACTGTTATTTAACTGTGCAAAAGGTCCGTATGCAAAATTGTAGCTGCTGACATGAACCGGAAGTCACCTAAAAAAAATCCCGAACATGGCTGTGTTTCCTGCTTGGCGCTTGCAGTGACGGCTGGCCACCCCTGGAAATGGCGAGTCGCGAGCGTTGTGGGCATGGTCGGGAAGTGCGGCCGTCTTATCGCGGCGTTCACTAAAGAGGAATATCGCTGCACGGTTTTGGTGGAAAGGGAAAACGAATATTCGTTTCTGTGGCATGCACGTCCTTTTAATTTCTGGTACGTGTTTCGAAACATACCGTCCTGAAACTGGTTAGAGTTGTGAAAGATGTTCTGTACATGTTCATCTATACTCCGCAAGCCACTTGACGGTGAACATTCAGTCTCCCCTCACAGGTGATGGTGAACCCTGCTTGCCATGGAGATATACCACAGACGCCAAATGAAGCAATCAACAGAAAACACGCGTGAAGACTATGTGTTGTGCGACATGGTTGTTAAACTTCTAAATGAGCATGTAAATGGCGCAGACATGTGGCTAGAAACAACTGAAACACTCGATTTTGCAGACTGTGAATCTACAGACGGCGAAGACACCGACGAAAGTTGCACTCATGAAGACTCTTCGAGTGATAGTGCCACGAACCATCATCAATTATCTCCGAAAGTAACACCAGCAACTACAATTACCTTATCAGGCAAAGAAAAAGCGGTGACGTATTGGTTGAACGGAAGTGGTAAGAAACGCCTCCGTGTCAGTACTGTTCAAAATAAGTATCGCTTTGTCCGTTCTGAACGTGAATTGTATACATGGAAAAAGGAAGTCGCTGGACGACGTAAGAGTCGACTGGAAATTGCGACGGAGATAAATGCTCGACTTTTTGTGCTATTTACCGATGCCAGACAACAGTTATTTAGTGTCAGCGATACAACTTTGCGTGATTGGGTGTTAGAGATTGCCAACGCGACAGGCGCTATAGAATTTACAGCTTCTCAAAGTTGGATTAGTCGCTTCAAAAGATCACATAAAATTGTGGCAAGAAAAATAACAAAATTTGTATCGAGAAACAGGTCGGAAAATGAAATGACACAAGTCGAAACGACAGCTTTTCTTACGAATGCAAAAAATAAGATCGCTAGTTTTAGTGAGTCGTACGTGTACAATGCAGATCAGTCAGGTTTTCAAAAAGAAATGTGTGCGAAAAGAACACTTGTCATTCAAAGGGGAAAAACATATTGAGGCGATTGCGCAGTCCACGACTGCACTCACCCATTCATACACTATAATGCCCATAATTAGTTTGGATAGTTCATTGCTGCCTAAACTATATGTGTGTCTTCAAGAACGTTTTGGACCACGTGTCAAAAGAACAATGTTCTACGCAAACCATCTTGTGGTAGACGCATCGAAGTCTGGAAAAATGGGAAATGAAAACGTTACACTTTTCATGCGTCATGCTTTTCTTCCGTTCTGCGGGAACAAATCTCTTCTCCTTCTAGATTCGTGGTCAGGTCATAAAAGGTCTGATTCATTAAAAGCTGTATTTCGAGCCCACCCTGACAAAGAAGTAGAGATACTTCAGATTCCACCCAGCACGACGAACGTAATTCAACCTTCAGACAGAGAATTTTTCCGTCAGTGGACGGCATTTTACAGAAAACTAACAGAGAAAATAATTGTGTGCAGATCACTGCAATTTCCTGTCTATCACCGTGACAATATTCTCAAGCTGCAATGAGTAGTACATTATCAATTTTCCTTCCCACCGTTTCAGAATTTGATTAAATATGCGTGGCACTCCTCGAAATATACTGATACTAGGCCTGATTCATTCCTAACGCCAGTCCAGTTTTGTCTACGGACATCTAACAACGTCTGTGATTCGCAGGGCTGTCATATGTCGTCTTTGCTTATATGTTCTTGGTGCACAAAAAACCTATGTTTTGAACATTGTATGAATATTTCACATTTCCGCGGTAATTACAAGAAATAAAATTTGGGCGTGTTCTAAACCGTATATTTGTGTCTATTTCATAGCTATTTCGAAAGAATGTTGTAGATAACATATCAGCCGTATTTGTCAACGAACCTTTAATTATCATACGATCGCTTTCACTGGGGGAATCGGCTCTCGCACTACTGTGGTAAGAGAGCGACGCGTAGCTAACGCCGCCTTGTCCCTAGGTGGCGTCGGTATAACGTAGCGAGAGAAGTCAGGGTTGTACAAGAGGCAGTTATAAGCGCGTAAACCATGCGACAATAATGTCTTACTTCATAAAATTGTTTACAGATTTCCACGTCATGTCTGCAGCTAAAATTCTGCATACAGACTTCTTGCAATGTTAACTCACAGCGGTAAAAAAAAGCAACACAGATTTCGACATGACAAGTCTGACCATTCCCTTGTAAGTCACATAAAGTCGTTACAACCTGTTTTCACATTCAATCAAATATTTGTGATCTAGTTTGCATGTCGAATGTGTGATAATTCATCGAATGTACATACATCAACTAAATGTTAACATGCTACACGTCTCAATGTTATAAGCGATGCAAAGTGTTCGTATCACATATTTACCAGTACAAGAAGAATCAATAAATTCATTGGTTTCAAATCGTACATTGTATATGTCGCAAGTGAAACACGTAGAGAAGCCAGAATATGAGCCGACCTGTGTCGCGGAGAGGTTCTAGGCGCTAGAGTCTGGAAACGTGCGACCGCTACGGTCGCAGGTTCGAATCCTGCCTCGGGCATGGATGTGTGTGATGTCCTTAGGTTAGTTAGGTTTAAGTAGTTCTAAGTTCTAGGGGACTGATGACCTCAGATGTTAAGTCCCATAGTGCTCAGAGCCATTTCAACCAGAATATGAAGCGAAGCATTAAACTCTCCTACAATTACTGATTAATAGCAATGTTATTTATAGTGCAGAACTCCAAATTTTCCGGTAGCGAAAAATCTCATAAAGCCTCTCATCTTTCTTCAGATAAGGACGATCCCAGGGAGCAGTTTCAACCTTTCCGCTTTTGCTGTCAGTGAAACAGCGAACTCTGCTTTTATCACGAAACAGAAGATGTAGTTCACTCACCTGTCAACATGATAAAAAGGTTAGGGTTCGTATTATAAAGACGAACTAGACCTTGTGAACTTCTGTAATCATACTCAGTACCTGACAAATATTATTGACAGTCGTTCCATTGCTGAAAAATTTGAAACCAACGAAAGATAAAATTTAATTCGTACATACGGCGGACTGGTTTGTTGGTATGACATTTCCTCTGTGCAGCAAACGTGTCCACTTCTCATGTAACTTTTTGTTAGCTTCCTAAACGAACATGCTAAGTTTGCGACCCGACAAGCAACAACATTTACATGCCAGAACACTGTTCTTCGCATCCCAAGGTTCAGCACATACAGCTAGTAGTGCCGGGTAATGATACCAATACACCCCAAGTAATCAATATTACAATTAATTCGTTACTCCTCCGCATTCTTCACATCTGTACTTGCTGGTAGTGTTACTTAAACGTCGATAAACTATCGATTAATCCATATGGTTTGTGCAATCGTCATTTGCGATAGTCTGGTTTACATATCGATAGTCATATCGTTTACAATGCAATTCTTCTTGAATTCAGTGTTGCCAATTTAGCGACTTTGTCGCTAGAAATGGCGACTTTTGCCCTCGTCTTAGCGACAAAAAAAACTTTTTAGCGACAAAAATCATTTAGCGACTAATCTTGCGACTTTTGGAGTACTGACGACTTTTGAAGCACAAATCAAAGCTATTTTGGGCCAGTACTTTCATTAACAAAACTAGGATTTTAACGATAGAATGGGTACTACACTGACTTTGTTCTAGATTTACTAAGTTAAATTAAGTTCTTAGCAGATCATGTAGCATTGTTCAGCATTTAGTAAACCTGAATGTGGGAATTGCCTACAGAGTAAGAAAACCGTGACTATAGAACAATTCATTATTCATTACCCATTAGCCTGTTATCGTCGATAGCGTATCGATCTATAATTCTTCAACTTTTGAACTCCCTTTATTTTTCGAATTGACGAAAAACATACGTAATATTGAGTACAATAAAATACATTTCTGTCCAGCAAACTCAATTTTCGAAATGTTAACTCGCAGTCAAATTATTACCACATGCACAGTGGTAACGCAAGAATAATTCGGTGGGGGTATCTCAGACATTATTACGTTTTAAACTATAAACAATATGACTGATATCGAGTTACCAAGTGAGTAGATTGTTTCTTGACCTCTAGTTCGCCTGAGTTTTAATGTATTTTCAGTGATTATAAATTGGTGAAACCTATGTTGTGGTGGTTTACATAATGGATTTACCGGAGAAGAAGAAGCAGTACGCTCAAAAATATCGGGATGTGTGGGAAGCAGAACCTGAATTCAATGGATGGCTGAAACCAGTCGTTGGAGACATATCCAAGGCAAGATGTCAAGTATGAGCAACAGAGTTTTACGCTAAATTGTGTGATATTAGAAAGCATTCGAAAACTATTATGCATAAAAAAAATTGATTTAAAAAGAAACACAAACCACCTTACCTGTGAAAATTGTTCCGAAAACTACAGTTCGAATTGCAAGCGGGGCGGAAGGCGCCCTTTATTTATTGCTGAAAATCGTTCTATTTTAGCTGTAGATCATTTAGGAATACTGTGCAAGAAGGTGTTTTCTGGTGATGAGGGCGCTAAAAACATGCAATTACATCGTACAAAGTGCACTAACAGTATAACTTAAGTTTTGGCTCCCTATTTTACACAATTATTGGTTGAAGATATAGGTAACCAAAAATACAGTGTACTAATAGATGAATCCACAGATGTATCAATATCTAAAATTCTAGGTATCGTTATACGGTACTATATTGTAAACAACCAAACCATTAGATCAGCATTTCTCAAACTAGCTGTAGTAGAAACTGCAGATGCAAGAAATCTGGTTGCTGTTCTTGTGAATTCTTCGAAAGATCTCAAACCTCCAGTCGCTAATATGGTAGGACTTGGCACATATAATGCTTCTGCAATGGTTGGAATAAACAATGGGCTTTTCGAACAACTCAAGAGAGAATACGGTTTGAAGCATTTGGTATTGATCCGTTGCATTTGTCACTCTTCAGCTTGCAGTTTCGCACGCCTCAGTGAATACCATACCTAGAAACATAGTTTCTTGTACGGGAAACCTACAATTGGTTCTCCATTTCACCCAAAAGACAAGAGGAATATAAAAAGGTTTATGAGACAATAAATTGTGGAAAACAGCCACTAAAAATTTTGGCGGTCTGCACAACATGTTGGCTTTCAATTGAACCAGAAATACGAAGAATTCTGGAGCAGTGGGAAGAACTAAGGAACATTTATCACTTGCCATGGTTCAAGACAATTGTTACACTGCCGATCTTTTGTACAAGATGTATTGTGACGACTCAAATCATCTTTACATGATTTACCTTAAACATGCTTTAAAAGACGTACAAATAGCAATAAAAGCTTTTGAAGGAGAAGACAATGACCCCACTAAATTACTAGATACACTTGTATTTCTCATGCAGTCACTCGGACAGAACATAGTTTTTTCAACTGTTGATTTGTTGACAACACCAGTTTCAAGCGAATGTATGTACGCAAACCCGAACCTTGGCTTTATGTTTGAACAGAAATTGTCTGAGTCAAGTTTGTCTGAAGAAAACAAAGTTTATTTGAAGAAGAGATGCATTCAGTTTAGTCTGAAACTCATAAAAGAAATTCAACAAAGACTGCCAAGTAACGTTACGATCCTGAAAAAGTCAATGCTGAATGTTGAAGAAACACTAAAAGTGAATAAAAATAATGCTGTAGCGGATGTAGCCAAAGAATTGGGTTTTAGTGGCGATTTCATAGACGGTATGCTGCAAGAATAGCATAATATCAACTTCATTATGTGGAATAACACTACTAACACTGTTCGATTTTGGAGTGAGGTTGTGCAGTATAAAAATGCCGCAGAGGAGAATCCCTTTTCTTTGATTTCACAGCTAGCAATGACTGTTCTATGCCGACCGCATTCAAATGCAGAAGTGGAAAGAATATTCAGGTCTATGAACATTATAAAAACTAAACAACGTAACAGATTATCGTTAAAGACAATTAATGCTTGATCATATTGAGAGACCAGCTGAAGAAACAAAATAAAGATTGTGCATCTTTTGACATACCGTCAGATGTATTGGAGCTTATTGGAACGAACAAAAGTTATTATTTTGCGACAAAACCAGTCGAACTGCAACATCATCTTTTGAGCGACATTCAACCCTCTATATGAACTACAGTTCTGTCAGAGCATGAAACAGAAGAGTTATTCGATCTTCTGAGTGACGACGATGAATAGCACACATACCGGTATGTATATATTTTTTAACCTAATTGGAGTTCTTGCTTTCTTTTGTTACAAATATAGTTGTTTATTTCTAGTATATTTGACTAATCTGATTGAAACAACAATTTAGGTGTTGCGTCAATTATGATAACATGTTTAGTTAAACGTTAACGTATTTTATATGTATGTTGTTGCAAGCGATGCGTCATTTAATTAAGACAATATAGCAACTACGTATGAGAATTTTTATTAATATTTTATTACCACCCCACCCTCCCCCCCTCCCTCCCCCCCCCCCCTCCCCCGCCCACTGGCTTATTGCACCATTCACAGCATGAAATTTTCATCACACGCCTAGTAAAACCAGTTTTAGCGACTTTCTAGCGACTTTTGATATTGAACCTAGCGACACGGGTTTTTTAGAGTTGGCAACACTGCTTGAATTGGAGCGAGAATAATTGTCGGATTACCTTGGCGTGTGGAGTGCAGAGGGAAAGTAGATTGTATGGAGATATTTAATGAACGTCAAATATGGTGGCGTCTTTGCCAATCTATGCTGTTTATAAACGTATATTGTTAATATATTGGCCGCTGTGGGGGACATTACGTATGAGAAGGAATTTACTTTTTTTTTTCTTCCAGTGATGTCAAACAACTCACCGTCGTGCGTATCTCGTACCGTTCAGATGCTCATGGTAAAAATTTCACACATAAATAACGTGGATTCACGAATGTGCGTTGTACAGATTGTCATCTTCAAATGTGTAAGCATACTAACCTCTATCAAGGAATGCAAATGTGAGTAAGGCTGTTTTAATATAGCATTTAGTAGAAGAAAAATGACATTTTAAAGATCTGTTGAGCGTTTGTGACTGTACTACATAACGCATTTTAAAATAAACACGATTACTATCGTTATTAATAAGACACACCTGCTATTGTCCTTTTCTGTTTCCGAGTCCCCATTCTGTTTACAAGTGTCTTCAGTAGTGCATGTTAACGTATAAGGTTATTAGAAACTACAAAACATCGACGCACTGCTAACGCTCCTGTGTTCACTTCTGCTTTTGTAGGAGCACAAATATCCTTCATATGTTGACTGCCTGTGTTGTGTCCGATTAGGGGAGCTCGTTCCTTCGGGGATGCACCAGTTCCCACAGTCGGCACGAAGTGTTCCGAATGATGCCGACATGAAACGATTAGTACTTCTCGCTCGCCACCAATAGCCTCTGTTGGCCGAGGAAATCCCGCGCCTCGAAGGTTGTTTATGTGAGAAGTGCGTAAATAAAGAGTTCTTTTTTATTGTTTTGAAAATGAATAATAAAAATCAGTCATCTGTGTGGAAGTTTTTCAAGGAACTGGGAGATAATGGTCAGTTTGTGAAGTGTACCATCTGCAGTAAAGAATATAAACTTTCGGAGAAAACGACCAATTTAAGAGACCACTTAAAAAGATAGCTTGGTGAAAAACTAGAGAACCATGGATTAGTAATAGAACTAAAAACTGACGGTTCAACTTGGATGCTAGATCAAGTGCAAGAGCTAAAACAACAACAAAAAAGTCAAGAAGTTCAACAAAAAATTATTTTAATAGAAGTCAGTTGTAAGACGCCAGCTCAAAAGAATAAAAACTTGATTCTCTTTACGCACAAATGATTACTTTGATGTGCTGCAGTACAGAACTTCCGAACATTATGGTTTGAAAAAATTTGCTCATGCCTTAGACAGCAGATATGAGTTGCCAGATAAAACCACACTTAAATGTTCACGGACCCAAAATTACAAGAGGAGATAAAAAATAAAGTAGGAAAGGCCGTTACAGAATGTAATTTTCTGAGTTACAATGAATATGTGGACAGGGCTACGCAAATGAAGGTAGACTGGCATTGACTAGCTACTTTATAATGGACGATAAATTAGTTCCGCCCATATTAAAAGTGACACCTGAGAGATACATTTCAAGTCTGTACCGCAGTCTAATAAATACAGGAGCGAAACTCTCTGGTGTCAAAGTTGTTACAAGTTGCTACCGTTTGAAACCTGGAGCGACACTAGCGCACCAAGCGGTGAGAAAGCAGACAGTGACATGTGTCGAAGAATAATTATGTTTTATTTATTTTTCTAAGTGAGGAAATAATTGTTATACTTTCGCGTTTCATGAGGTACGAAATTACCAAGGGACATGAATTATCGCGAAATAAATTTAAAAACATTCAAATTTCACTGATTCAGTGAAGTAAGCTACAATTTGTTCATGAAGAAATACCTTTCAATTTGTGAATAACTGCAGCTTACTTCGCTGACAACAGGAGAATATAAATACATATTTCATGCCCAAGAAACATATATTTCTGTTGTCTGTTCTTATCGTGATGCGCACTTCGTGTGACAGTAAAACAAACAATTTATGGAGTCTAATGATTCGCCCATTCTTAGACTTCATTCGTCTTTCTTATACCCGTTTTTTTTTTTTTTTTTTTTTGTTTAAACGTGATTACTTTTACTTCAGACGGGAATATGTTGAAAATTATTGCCATTTGTGGCTCAGATGTAGCAAAAATTGTGGAATTGATTTCTTCCCTGCTGAGGAACAGTTTTATTGCTTTTTGACATTTTATTATGGCGTCTGTGCGGTTTTCCCTTCAGCTTATTTGGCTTATTTGGTACTCTAAATAATTTAGGTTATTACCTTTCATCGCTGTATACTACGTTCCACATTCACAGATTTGGCTGCAAATGTAGCAAACAAAACTTATGGCTGTTGGTTAGATCTATGACGTCTTTCCATAAAAGGTCAGGTCTTCCGGTGTTTACCGGCAATTTTTTGTTAGTAAGGGAGAATGACATTCTTCAATGAATATCTGTACGTTACAAGAGAATCATAAAGAAACAGTCCTGTATCTACAGTTTCACTCCTCCCAGGGTCCTAAAGAAAATAAAGAATAACAAATGTAGTGTCATTTTTTTAGCTATAGTCGATTTTATGGCACTATATACGCTCACTATTGTAACAACTTTGTCACAGATCAATATAAATCATAGTGTTCGCACCCATCCGATATCGTACTCAGAAGTGTGACCAGCTGGGCGCTTGGCGCTCTGCTATGGCAGTGGGTGAGAAAAATGAGACGGAGTGTCGCGACTGTTGTGCTAGACCGTGATGTATACGATAACAGAGTAACAAGTAAGAAACGAACGCGAACCCCAACATCGTCATAGCTAAAATTAGCACAGCATAGCAAAATCAGCTGGTCGTGGCATTATAATTACAGTATTGCCGTATTCCGAGTATACATACAACCTGCTAAGAACTATAGGGAAAAGATACATGGAAAAGGATAAAGAAATCTTTGCTGTTTTTATAGATTTAGAAAAGGCTTTTGACAGAGTTCAGTGGAACAAGCTAATGGATATTTTGAAGAGGAAAGGAGTAGACTGGAAAGAGAGATGACTGATACAGAATATACACTCCTGGAAATTGAAATAAGAACACCGTGAATTCATTGCCCCAGGAAGGGGAAACTTTATTGACACATTCCTGGGGTCAGATACATCACATGATCACACTGACAGAACCACAGGCACATAGGCACAGGCAACAGAGCATGCACAATGTCGGCACTAGTACAGTGTATATCCACCTTTCGCAGCAATGCAGGCTGCTATTCTCCCATGGAGACGATCGTAGAGATGCTGGATGTAGTCCTGTGGAACGGCTTGCCATGCCATTTCCACCAGGCGCCTCAGTTGGACCAGCGTTCGTGCTGGACGTGCAGACCGCGTGAGACGACGCTTCATCCAGTCCCAAACATGCTCAATGGGGGACAGATCCAGAGATCTTGCTGGCCAGGGTAGTTGACTTACACCTTCTAGAGCACGTTGGGTGGCACGGGATACATGCGGACGTGCATTGTCCTGTTGGAACAGCAAGTTCCCTTGCCGGTCTAGGAATGGTAGAACGATGGGTTCGATGACGGTTTGGATGTACCGTGTCCCCTCGACGATCACCAGTGGTGTACGGCCAGTGTAGGAGATCGCTCCCCACACCATGATGCCGGGTGTTGGCCCTGTGTGCCTCGGTCGTATGCAGTCCTGATTGTGGCGCTCACCTGCACGGCGCCAAACACGCATACGACCATCATTGGCACCAACGCAGAAGCGACTCTCATCGCTGAAGACGACACGTCTCCATTCGTCCCTCCATTCACGCCTGTCGCGACACCACTGGAGTCGGGCTGCACGATGTTGGGGCGTGAGCGGAAGACGGCCTAACGGTGTGCGGGACCGTAGCCCAGCTTCATGGAGACGGTTGCGAATGGTCCTCGCCGATACCCCAGGAGCAACAGTGTCCCTAATTTGCTGGGAAGTGGTGGTGCGGTCCCCTACGGCACTGCGTAGGATCCTACGGTCTTGGCGTGCATCCGTGCGTCGCTGCGGTCCGGTCCCAGGTCGACGGGCACGTGCACCTTCCGCCGACCACTGGCGACAACATCGATGTACTGTGGAGACCTCACGCCCCACGTGTTGAGCAATTCGGCGGTACGTCCACCCGGCCTCCCGCATGCCCACTATACGCCCTCGCTCAAAGTCCGTCAACTGCACATACGGTTCACGTCCACGCTGTCGCGGCATGCTACCAGTGTTAAAGACTGCGATGGAGTTCCGTATGCCACGGCAAACTGGCTGACACTGACGGCGGCGGTGCACAAATGCTGCGCAGCTAGCGCCATTCGACGGCCAACACCGCGGTTCCTGGTGTGTCCGCTGTGCCGTGCGTGTGATCATTGCTTGTACAGCCCTCTCGCAGTGTCCGGAGCAAGTATGGTGGGTCTGACACACCGGTGTCAATGTGTTCTTTTTTCCATTTCCAGGAGTGTATATTTACGCCAGAAAGTAAGGATAAGGATTGGAAATGAAATGTCAGAAGGAAGCAGCATTGGACAAGGTGTTTGACAAGGTTGTTGCCTTTCCCCGCTGTTGTTTAACGTATACCTTGAAGAGATTATTGCGAAAAGCTTAGATGGGTAAAGAGGAATATGTATTGGAGGAAAGAGAATAGAATGTATAAGATTTGCTGATGACATGGTATTAGTGGCAGAAAGTGAGCGGACAGTGAATACCATGCTCAAAGACCTGAATGAAGCTTGTTGGAATATGGGATGCAAATAAACACAGCAAAAACAAAGAGTATGGTCGTCAGTACAAGACGCAGTGTGTCCAATATTAAAATAGGACAATCTACCATTAGCCAAGTAAGTGCATTTAAATATCTTGGAAGCACAGTAACTGAAGACTTGAGATGTCACCAGTAGGCGAAAGCTCGAATTGCCATAGCGAAGGAGGCATTCAATAGTAAAAGGAGACTCTTACGTGGCAAATTAGATAAAGGACTAAGGAAAAGGCTTGGCAAATGTTTTGTCTGGAGTGTTGCACTATATGGGGCAGAAACATGGATGCTGAGACGAGAGGATGAAAAAAGGTTAGAAGCATTTGAGATGTGGATGTGGAGGAGAATGGAGAGAATAAGTTGGATGGAAAGAATGAGTAATGAATGAGTATTGGAAAGGGTTGGTAAGAGAAGATGTCTGCTGAAGGTTGTAAGAGAAAGGAAAAAGAACTGGTTGGGACATTCACTGAGAAGGAAGTGCTTGCTAGTAGATGCTTCGGAAGGATTGGTTTGTGGGAGAAGACTGAGAGGAAGAAGGAGATACAAGATGATAGTCGACATAAAGGGAAGAGGAAATTATGCAGACCTGAAGAGGATGGCAGAAGACCGGACAGCCTGGAGAACTACCATGTGGAAACCTGCCTTTTGGCAGAACACAGATGATGATGATGATGATGATGATATACAACGTGCTTTGGTGCGTGCTTCCATTGTGTTCTTATGCTTGTAAAATGCCGTCAATGTTAATGCACATCTTGTGCCAAAAAAGGCTAATCGTAGCTAGTTGTAAATATAGGCTGTATCAGGAACTTTCTAATGGTAATGAAAAACTCTCAGTTATCGTGTAATGGGAGCTGTTGTATCGCAGCTACAGTGAAACCGACGAAACGCTATCTATCAAGATATCTCCAGGGCAAACTCTGAGCGGCCCTGGTGTATTATAGGAATACGTCGGTATGATGGGTGAAGGTGCCAGTACTGCTGTCTCTCCCCGCACCTTCCCTTACCCCTCATCACTACTGTACTCTTTATACTGCTCAGAGCGCTTGCTTCAGTGAAGGCGAAAATCCAAGAAAACTTCTAGAAGCTATACCTTTCATGTCTACTGTATCAACATCACGAGAGCTGCCGACCTCAGCGATGTGGTAGCTGTAGGGTGATGGCCTTATTGTTTTGTATTGACTGTCAGCTCAGCTGGGAAACAACGTAATGTGTGACGAAGTGACCCCTGCTCTCTTCAATGCGCTTTCACTAGACCTTGTTACTCCCGTGTGCAGTTTATACCATATCCGCTACCTTATAGTAGGGCCCCTTTATACCCAAACCAACCAACCATTTCTGCTGCAGTTCATCAGCAAGCACGCACACTTAAGACAGCAGCATTGCATGGGAGACCAGTAAACGTTTCCCTCTCGCGTCCCTATACCTCGTGGTGCCCTTCTTCTTCTTCCTGCTTTCCCTGTACTTCGACGATGCTGAAGCTCAACTTAACATCGACAAGTAATATATTGGCCTGATTTTTTATAAGAATTACTTTATTATATATGAAAGTCATTTTTCAGATAACAACATGTTGAAAGAAAGAATTTTTTTGAGAGTATTATACAAAATTTTGGACGTATTGGCAGTTGATTTTAACATTACATTTTTTTCAGGTCGCCATCCAATCTTACTAGAATACAATATTTGTTCAAATGGCTCTGAGCACTATGGGACTTAACTTCTGAAGTTATCAGTCCCCTAGAACTTAGAACTACTTAAACCTAACTAACCTAAGGACATCACACACATCCATGCCCAAGGCAGGATTAGAACCTGCGATCGTAGCAGTCGCGCGGTTCCAGACTGTAGTGCCTAGAACCGCTCGACCACTCCGGCCGGCTACAATATTCTGATGAGACAATGGTACTGGTTACAGAAAACGCTGCAATTATGAAAACAGCTGCTGAAATCTTAACGATTCGACATTCACCCAATTTTGCTCACTGCGTCAACTTTACAGTACAAGATTGTTACAAAGGAGAATCATTTTCCGAAATGTTATTGAAAACGAAGGCTATTGTTACTTTCTTTCATAACTCTACGCTAGCCAATGACAAACTGCGCAAAAAAGAGCAAACAAAAAAACTGAAACCTGATACAAGAGGTGCTGCCTCGACGGAACAGCTCCTGAGCTTGTAATTGCGATCAATGAAAGTTCGAAAGCACCACCTCCCCTCACAAAATAAAATTACTTAGCTGTATAAGAGATAATAGATCTTCTTGAACCTTCTGAAGTAGCAACAATAGCAAATTCAGGGGAGT
This sequence comes from Schistocerca serialis cubense, assembly GCF_023864345.2. NCBI lineage: Eukaryota > Metazoa > Arthropoda > Insecta > Orthoptera > Acrididae > Schistocerca > Schistocerca serialis. The sequence continues at coordinate 64,918,869 of NC_064648.1, forward strand.
CATACGTCACTGCTTCATTAATTATACCTCTTATACGAGATATTTCTCCAAAGTTGCTAGTCTTGGAAAGCACCTTAACAGCTTAACAAAGCACGAAGTGTTACAGATGTCTTGTTGAAATCTGTCAATGAAAGTCTGAAACCATTTAACACTTTGACTGTTAATACGCTTGCGACATTATTAGATTGCAAGTTTAAAAATTTGACAGGCAGACAACGCCTTACAGTTAATTCAGAAAGAGTGTGTTGCTGTCATCGCATTAACAAAGAGAATAATACCTGAAACAGAAGCATCACGAGCAGCGCTAATACGCCTATCAGTTTGAAATCGGATGATCTATTTTTTTGCCCAATCGGCAACAGCGTAACGTAGATGTCGGGAGTGAGACAGGGTTGTAGCCTCTCCCCGATGTTATTCAATCTGTATATTGAGCAAGCAGTAAAGGAAACAAAAGAAAAATTCGGAGTAGGTATTAAAATCCAGGGAGAAGAAATAAAAACTTCGAGGTTTGCCGATGACATTGTAATTCTGTCAGAGACAGCAAAGGACTTGGAAGAGCAGTTGAACGGAATGGACAGTGTCTTGAAAGGAGGATATAAGATGAACATCAACAAAAGCAAAACGAGGATAATGGAATGTAGTCGAATTAAGTCGGGTGATGCTGAGGGAATTAGATTAGGAGATGAGACACTTAAAGTAGTAGATGAGTTTTGCTATTTGGGGAGGAAAATAACTGATGATGGTCGAAATAGAGAGGATATAAAATGTAGACTGGCAATGGCAAGGAAAGCGTTTCTGAAGAAGAGGAATTTGTTAACATCGAGTATAGATTTAAGTGTCAGGAAGTCGTTTCTGAAAGTATTTGTATGGAGTATAGCCATGTATGGAAGTGAAATGTGGACGATAAATGGTTTAGACAAGAAGAGAATAGAAGCTTTCGAAGTGTGGTGCTACAGAAGAATGCTGAAGATTAGATGGGTAGCTCACATAACTAATGAGGTGTTGAATAGAATTGGGGAGAAGAGGAGTTTGCGGTACAAGTTGACTAGAAGACGGGATCGGTTGGTAGGACATGTTCTGAGGCATCAAGGGATCACCAATTTAGTATTGGAGGGCAGCGTGGAGGGTAAAAATCGTAGAGGGAGACCAAGAGATGAATACACTAAGCAGGTTCAGAAGGATGTAGGCTGCAGTAGGTACTGGGAGATGAAGAAGGTTGCACATGATAGAGTGGCATGGAGAGCTGCATCAAACCAGTCTCAGGACTGACGACCACAACAGTTTTAAATTAACAAAATGTGCATATCTACTATAATAATTAATAAGAAATTCTTAGTTCTTTTTCATTTCAAGTACTTGCCCAGGATGAGCGAAGGTCAATGGGGGAGTCGATAACTTCCGCATGTAAATCATTACTGTAAGTAATGTTCTGATACGAACACTAAAGTTTAAATTAGGATATTTGATGGCGCGGAAAGCATTTGCAATCCGAGCCCTCCAAAAATAACCCCTAGACATAAGACTTGAGCCAATAAGCAGCTTCAGAAGCAACGCTAATTATAAACCATTTGTCATGAAGCATGCAAACGAGTGTGAAAAATATCTGGTCGTAAGTAGGTCAAATTTACGTTCGCCTACACATGTAAACAATTTAAAAGTACAAAAAATAAAGTTATTGATATGAATATTAGGTCAACTGCTGTCCAACAAAACATGGAAAAAAGAAATTACGACTCCCTCTCAGGCTGCTATCAATCGTGATGTTTGGTGTCAGCGACAGATGGCAGCGCAGTAGCCAGTCTTATACCGTATTTACTCGAATCTAAGCCGCACCTGAAAAATAAGATTCGAAATCAAGGACAAAAAAATTTTCCCGAATCTAAGCCACACCTGAAATTTGAGACTCGAAATTCAAGGGGAGAGAAAAGTTTTAGGCCACACCTTCAAATCGAAACAAATTTGGTCCATTGTAATATGAGACACAATTTAGGTCGAATGAATGACGATACAGCTACAGTAGTTTGGTTAGACTCGTAACCTTAGCAGTTAAGCTTTACCAGGTAGCCATTGCTATGCGTCAGGCGCTCTGTCCGTATTTATACGGGTACCCTTCGTTTTTCACGTGCTTCGTCTGGTTTGAATTGATTGCTTATTTTTCTTTGATCTGACTAGTGCCATTCTCTTTGTTATAGGTGTTTACGTCACTCTAAGTTGAAAATGCTTTATTTTACTGTGTCATGCATTGTTTGTCTCATTCTGATAATGAGTGTTTATGGCCTGTCGCCGTTCGCGGCTAGGCTTGCTTTTGTGCGCGCTGCCGCTGCTTACAATTTAAAAAAAAGAATAGAGGAATCGTCTCATTAGCGAAACAATGTCAAGAGACTGCTGTTTCTTGATACTTACACTGCTGTTTTCTTTGGCAATGATCAACAAGAACCAAATAATAGACTGCGTATGATAGAAGATGTTCTGAACGAGAGTTTAGCGAAAATTTTTCTCCGTTTGAAAATGTTTGCAGACGCCTCTTTCGCGCATTACATTCTGCACAGAAATTAGTCATCTTAGATTTAAAAACCTACTCAACTGCCGTGCTTCATTTCTGACTGTATCACTATTAGACATAAGAAAAATACGAATATAAACATGACATGATATGCATATTCTTCCGCCTTTGCTTTTGTCTCACTCTAGTCACGTAGTTTATTAGGCAGACAGGATTTAAATGAGATAGCAGCAAACATGAAAGAATACATGGCAAAAGTTTATATTCGTATTACTCTTATGGTGAAGGGGATACCGCATCTGATTCACGATTCATAAAAGTTCCTATTAGCAACCATCTCTTCTCACAGGTATGAAAAAAATTCAGAACGTAAAGCTGGCCATATTGACAAACATCTCAAACAGTCTTGCCAGTCGGATTTTGGTAGTACATTGAAATGCTGCTTCATTCAAAGATGAACAATGCGGAATTTGTATTTACTTTGTTGCATAATGTATGAAAATGCAGTGTATGAAAATGCAGTGGTCAAAACTCGAGGCGGAGAAAAACGCTCGTCTTCCACCTCTCTTTTTAATTTATTTACTGACGCAGAGGTTTTGGCGCCAGCAAAGCGTGCCTGTGTAGCGCTACATATATTCTACGGCTGAAGTTAGTTGCGGCGGCACCTACCAACATTTTTCAGAACTTCCGCTTACTTTGCACTCGATTCTAACAAGGGAACCTCCCCATCGCACCCCCCTCAGATTTAGTTATAATTTGGCACAGTGGATAGGCCTTGAAAAACTGAACACAGATCAATCGAGAAAACAGGAAGAAGTTGTGTGGAACTACGAAAAAATAAGCAAAATATACTGAGTAGTCCATGTGCAACATAGGCAACATCAAGAATCATTGGAGCACAAGTGCGCCGTGGTCCCGTGGTTAGCGTGAACAGCTGCGGAGCGAGAGGTCCTTGGTTCAAGTCTTCCCTCGACTGAAAATTTTACTTTCTTTACTTTCGCAAATTATGATCTGTCCGTTCGTTCATTGACGTCTCTGTTCACTGTAGTAAGTTCAGTGTCTGTGTTTTGCGACCGCACCGCAAAACCGTGCGATTAGTAGACGAAAGGACGTGCCTCTCCAATGGGAACCGAAAACATTTGATCGCAAGGTCATAGGTCAACCGATTCCTCCACAGGAAAACACATCTGATATATTCTACACGACACTGGTGACAGCATGTGCGTCACACGACAGGAATATGTTGTCGACCCACCTAACATGGCGAATGGGTAAAAAGATTCTTCTACCTTGCCCGATTTAGGTTTTCTTGTGGATGTGATAATCACTTCCAAAAAATTGATGAAAACATAAGAGTGTGTCACATAAACTTCAACAAATGAATGCAACAGTTTCACAGTCGCACAGTTTTCTCTGTGCTCTGTCAAAACACATGTTTTTAAGGTTTTTAAATTTTTCCGTGTGTAGACCGTCAAACCCTGCATATGTCCAAGCAAATCTGAACATGTCCTGGAATTTTGCACAGCGAAGTTGGTTATGTGTGAGTGCCGGAACTCTGATAATTGTCTGAAAATAAATACTTTTCAACCGAGGGAAGACTTGAACCTAGGACCTCTCATTCCACAGCTGCTGACGCTAACCACAGGACCACGGAGCTCTAGTGCTCACATTGTCCTTGACATTGCTTATGTTTCGCATGGACTGCTTAGTTTGTATATTTTGCTTATTTTTTCATAGTTCCACACAATTTCTTCCTGTTTTCTCGATTGATCTGTGTTCAGTTTTTCAAGGCCTATCGACAGTGCCAACTTATAACTGAATCTGAGGGGGGTGCGATGGGGAGGTTCCCTTGTAAGCCGCAGGCGGTTCTTTGGATTACAAAAACCGGAAAAAAAGTGCGGCTTAGATTCGAGTAAATACCGTACTCGCAGTGCGCGTCCGTTCTCAGTTGCTCTTTTAGAAGACTTGCATGTGTGAATTAGCCTCTACAAAGTCTTCACTGGGCGTCAACGACAGATAAAGATAATAGCTTCGTATCGTGTGTATTACACGTCGACAACTGGCGAAACTCCGGTGCCGAGAGAGCGCTTTTGCGTGTAGCAAGCAGAGAGGAAATCTTGGTGGCAGGCTTGCATTTTGCATAGAACTGCGGCGTTACCTAAAGAAAAGCACAGTTTAGAATAGGAGAGAATATTAATTAGTCTTTCAGCATGATTATCAGTAATCGACTTCTTCAGTGTTACTTTTATATTCATACAAATATATTTACACACAAATATAAAGGGTATTCCGAAAGCAAGTTGCGAAATGGAAGCCACTGTGAAAATCAAACTGTTTCATTTGCAACAGCTGTCTACAGCTACCAGCTACCTATCTAATTAGTCACCGCTCCGACTTAAGACATTCGTCATAGCGTTGTACCAACTTTCCAATACCCTCGTCATAGAAGACAGCCACCAGTGCTTTCCGCCAATTCTCTACGTCGTCCACAGGTCGTTGTCTGTGCCCAAACGTCGCCTTCATACCCAGCTGTTCATGTGGGCAGAGAAGGAACAGTATTGCGGGTGATCAACTTCGACCATAGATACTAGTAGACCGGCCTTGCTGTGCAGAAGCTATAGGGCTGGTGTGACTCCAACATAAACCACGTGACTGTTGGCAAAACGTGGCGGGATTTCAAATCAGCGGTCTGCCATCCTATGTTTGTATCGTATTTTACACACATTTCTCAATTGACTGCCAAACGCTTCCAACAAAAATTACTTTTTTATTTGCGAAAAATTGTATCAGAACTACATTTGACCTGGATATGTTCACAGTACCACTTATAAAATCTAACAAATACATCGAACGCCCCTCTGGTGGCCAGCGGGACGAAATTACTGTAAACTATCAATTAAAGTAAAATGTCGTTAAAATTCTTCTAAAAAGTAAGAGCGGGCTCGTGTCAAAACTTTAAATATTGGATTCGCCGCGTTTTGAGCTCTAGTCACTTATAAAAGAAAATGGGATCTGGGAATTATGTCAACTATAGGTGCCAAAATTGTCGACTTTAGGAGCAGGTCCATTTTAGAGTACCAATTTTAGGTGCACTTCAAAGGTTCAGTTCCTACTATTTTTAAAAAAGTTTCAACTATCAGTTTAAAAAAAAAAAAAAAGATATTTTAGATGAAAGGTGACACTTTGAAGCTTCAGAAAATAATTTTGGAGCCTACATTTATTTAATAGTATTAGAAGGTAGAAAAAAATTCTCTTCATGTGTCGGCTATAGGTGCTCTTACCTTATTATAATCCCACTTGTATATACAAAAAGGCGCGTATGTGCAGATGGCTTAAAGTTTTTCCGTTTCATGGACTGTATCCAAATCCGCCTTCGGTTTTCATCCTTAGGGAACCTATGAGTAGGAACGAGGAACAGTTATACTTACTTCTGTAACCGAATTATCACAGATACTTTCCAAACTGTAATATGAGTCTGACTTTACAGGCATCACTTTCAACACTTTAATTTACGTGATACTTTATTTCAAGTGTAAAAAACGTATAAAAGTCACTGCAGCAGATTTCAATAAACGCATCTGCACCATCATAGAAACACACGTTAAATGTAATGCCATTTCCCCCGCCAAACGCTGAGTACAGCCATAAGCGCAACACGAAACAACCATGTTTTGCCAACATTCACGTGACTTTAGCCCAGAGATGTTGGAGCCACGAAAATGACGTCAGGGCCAGTCTATTATATTTATTGTCGAAGGTGATCAAATACTTCCCATCGAAAACGCTGCAGGGGCATCTCCCGTGTCCCTGCAGAAAGCAGCTCTTACAGTCTTACAGAAGGAAACACCTGACAGTATCTTACGTCGGCTAAATAGCTTCAGGCGAAATTTCTCACCAGGCCCTCATACTTGGCGGGAGACAATATTTTCTAAACAGCTTCACGTGCTCATTGTGCACTCAGAACTGAAAAGGGTGACGTGGCATGTGTACTAGAGACACTGCCCACCACATCCGTGCAAAGCTTCATCTGGTTTTCTCAGACGTTCTCATTTCTGTGCTAATCGGAACTTGCTTTCCAAATAGCCCTCGTATATACTTTTCACAAGCGTATCACATTACATGTCTGTCTACATAGATGACGACAACGGCCTTGCCGCTGTGGGTACACCGGTTCCCGTGAGATCACCGAAGTGAAGTGCTGTCGGGCGTGGTCGGCACTTGGATGGGTGACCATCCAGGCCGCCATGCGCTGTTGCCATTTTTCGGGGTGTACTCAGCCTCGTGATGCCAATTGAGGAGCTATTCGACCGAATAGCAAGAATACCATCATAACGACCGGGCCAGCTGTGAGCTGACCACACCCCCTCCTATCCGCATGATCAATGAGGATGACTTGCCGGTCGGATGGTCCCGATGAGCCACTTGTGACATGAAGACGGAGTGCTATATAGATGAGCAAGTACAATATTCCTCCTTTTAGTTTGACATTATATATCATATATTATTTTTGTAAGTGTAATCAGTACACAAAAGACTTATGTACCAGGAATTAGTGGCCTTAGATTAGCACTTACGTCATCAAAATTAATTTGAAGGAATTCTTCGGCTGTGTAGTATGCTTAATATTTGATCCAATAAATTCATACTTAGATATTTAAAACTCATGTGTAATACAATGATATTACTAACTAAAAATTTGTCCTATACTATCCAAAAACACTGAATGAAAAAAACTGCAACAACAAAAAAATAATGTGAAGAAATTAAATTTCGGGAATAGATTTATCTACGTAACCTACACGTTAAAATTGCTACACCACGAAGATGATGTGCTCTCTCTCTCTCTCTATTCGTTTAGTCGGTTCCGACTCTTCGTGACCCCATGAACCAAATCACGCCACTTTTTCCTGTCTTGCACTTTCTCCCGTAGACCTTCCAGGTTGGAACACATTGCTTCTGTGTTGCCATCGATCCATCTCATCCTCTGACGTCCTCTTCTTCTAGTTCCTTCAATCTTCCCCAGCATTAATGTTTTTTCCAGCGAGGCATGCCTTCGCATTGTGTGTCCAAAGTAGGTCAGCTTTTGTTTTAAGATTAGACCTTCCAGGGAGAAATCTGGTTTAATTTGCTCCAATATTGATCTGTTGGTTCTCTTTGCCGTCCATGGAACTCTAAGAAGTTTCCTCCAACACCACAATTCGAAGGAGTCAATTCTTCGCCGTTCAGCCTTTCTAATGGTCCAGGTCTCACATCCATACATCACAACTGGAAAGACCATAGCCCTCACAATACGGATCTTTGTTGCTAGTGTTATATCTCTGGACCTTATAACCTTGTCAAGGTTTGACATCGCCTGTCTACCGAGCAACAGGCGTCTCCGGATTTCATGGCTGCAGTCGCCGTCAGCAGAGATCTGGGAACCGAGATAACTGAATGTGGTCACTACCTCCATGGATTCTCCTGCTATATCCCATGAATTGGTAAGTGTAGTTGCCATAATTTTCGTTTTCTTCACATTCAGCATAAGACCAGCCTTTTCACTTTCGTCTTTCACCTTCAGTAAGAGTGTTCTCAATTCTTCTTCACTTTCTGCCAACAGGATCGTATCATCCGGGTACCTGAGGTTGTTTACATTTATTCCAGCTATTTTAATTCCTGTTTCTCCTTCATCTAGCCTCACATTCCTCATGACATGTTCTGCATACAGATTGAATAAGTACGGTGACAGTATGCAGCCTTGCCGGACCCTTTTCTGAATCTTTATCCATTTCGTTGTTCTATACATAGTTCTCACCGTGGCTTCTTGGACAAGGTATAAACTCCGTATCAGATGAATCAGGTGAGCTGGTATACCCATGTTTTTCAGTACGTTCCATAATTTGTTGTGATCGACGCAGTCAAAGGCTTTGGCGTAGTCAGTAAAGCAGAGGTACACATCTTTCTGGAATTCTCTCGCTTTTTCCATAATCCACCGAATGTTAGCAATTTGATCTCTAGTTCCTCTTCCTTTCCTAAATCCAGCTTGTTCTTCTGGCAGCTCTCGATCTAGATATTGGCGAAGTCTATTTAGTAAGATTTTCAACGTAACTTTGCTAGTATGTGAAATAAGTGCGATTGTTCGGTAATCTGAGCATTCTTTAGAACTTTTCTTCTTTGGAATGGGGATGAATACTGATCTTTTCCAGTCTTCTGGCCACTGCTGATGATGTGCTACAGACGCCAATTTAACCGACAGGAAAAAGATGCTCTGATATGCAGATGATTTTTCAGAGCATTCACACGAGGTAGGCGGCGCTGGCGACACCTACAACGTGCTGACATGAGGAAAGTTTCCGACCGATTTCTCATACACAAACAGCAGTTGACCGGCGTTGCCTGCTGAAACGTTGTTGTCATGCCTCGTGTAAGGAGGAGAAATGCGTACCATCACGTTTCCGACTTTCATAAAGGTCGGATTGTAGCCTATCGCGATTGCGGTTTATCGTATCGCGACATTGCTGCTCGCGTCGGTCGAGATCTGATGACTGTTAGCAGAATATGAGATCGGTGGGTTCAGGAGGGTAATACGGAAACCCGTGCTGGATCCCGACGGCCTCGTATCACTAGCAGTCGAGATGACAGGCATCTTATCCGCACGGCTGTAACGGATCGTGCAGCCACGTCTCGATCCCTGAGTCAACAGATGGGGAGGTTTGCAAGACGACAACCATCTGCACGAACAGTTCGACGACGTTTGCAGCAGCACGGACTATCAGCTCGGAGACCGTGGCTGCGGTTACCATTGACGCTGCATCACAGACAGGAGCGCCTGCGATGGTGTACTCAACGACGAAGCTGGGTGCACGAATGGCAAAACGGCATTTTTTCGGATGAATCCAGGTTCTGTTTACAGCATCATGATGCTCGCATCCGTGTTTGGCGACATCGCGGTGAACGCACACTGGAAGCGTGTATTCGTCATCGCCATACCGGCATATCACCCGGCGTGATGGTATGGGGTGCCATCGTTTACACGTCTCGGTCACCTCTTGTTCACATTGACGGCACTTTGAACAGTGGACGTTACATTTCAGATGTGTTACGACCCGTGCAAGGAAAGCATTTCTGAAGAAGAGAAATTTGCTAACATCGAGTACAGATTTAAGTATCAGGAAGTCGCTTCTGAAAGTATTTGTGTGGAGTGTGGCCATGTATGGAAGTGAAACATGGACGATAAATAGTTTGGACAAGAAGAGAATAGAAGCATTCGAAATGTGGTGCTGCAGAAGAATGCTGAAGATTAGATGGGTAGATCACATAACTAATGAGGAGGTATTGAATAGAATTGGGGAGAAGAGGAGTTTGTGGCACAACTTGACAAAAAGAAGGGACCGGTTTGTAGGACATGTTTTGAGGCATCAAGGGATCACAAATTTGGCATTGGAGGGCAGCGTGGAGGGTAAAAATCGTAGAGGGAGACGAAGAGATGAATACACTAAGCAGATTCAGAAGGATGTAGGTTGCAGTAAGTACTGGGAGATGAAGAAGCTTGCATAGGATAGAGTAGCATGGAGAGCTGCATCAAACCAGTCTCAGGACTGAAGACCACATCAACAACAACAACATACGACCCGTGGCTCTACCCTTCATTCGATCTGTGCGAAATCCTACATTTCAGCAGGATAATGCACGGCCGCGTGTTGCAGGTCCTGTACGGGCCTTTCTGGATACAGAAAATGTTCGACTGCTGCCCTGGTCAGCACATTCTCCAGATCTCTCACCAATTGAAAACGTCTGGTCAATGGTGGCCGAGCAACTGGCTCGTCACAATACGCCAGTCACTACTCTTGATGAACTGTGGTATCGAGTTGAAGCTGCATGGGCAACTGTAGCTGTACACTCCATCCAAGCTCTGTTTGACTCAATGCCCAGGCGTGTCAAGGCCATTATTACGGCCAGAGGTGGTTCTTCTGGGTACTGATTTCTCTGGGACAATGCACCCAAACTGCGTGAAAATTTGATCATATGTCAGTTCTAGTATAATATGTTTGTCCAATGAATACCCGTCTATCATCAGCATTTCTTCTTGGTGTAGCAATTTTAATGGCCAGTAGTGTACAACTTTGTTTGTTTTAGTGTGCAAATGTACACTACGACTCGAGGTAAATTTCTTTGTTCTCTTTGACATATACAGGGTGTTTCAAGAAAAATATACGTATTTCGAATGCATATATTTATTAAACCTTAAGACATATGAATATGAAACTTTACAGACATATTTACGAACCTCTCAAGTTCATATTACAGATGTCCAATGTGTCATCCATCAGCGATACGAACAATTTCCAATCGAAACTCAAATTCTTCCCATACTCGGGAAAGCATGTCCTACGTCGCTGATGTTGTGGCAATATGGATGGATCCCGTTGTTCAACTCCAGTTTCTGTGGGAGTGGTTCCACATAAACGTCGTCTTTAACGAAACCCCACAGGAAGAATTGTCAAATCCGGTGACTGTGGAGTCCAGCTGAGACACGCTAAGTCGCCAGCTCCTTGACGACCAATCCAACGGTTCGGTAGAGTTTCGTTCAGATATTCACGCACTTGGCGACTCCAGTGAGGGGGGCCCCGTCTTGTTGAAAAATGAAGTTTTTTCGTGCAGCCTCGGAAACAACCAGTTTTGTAACATAGCGAGACACTGCTGACCGTTAACCGTGTTTTCATCAAAGGAGAATCGTCCGTAATCGGAATATCGCATAAAACACATTGACTTTGGGCGAATCTCGTACATGTTCAATGGCTGCATGTGGGTTCTTTAGGCCCCATATTCGAACATTGTGTTTTTTTTATCTGACCACTGCCGGGCGCGGTGGTCTAGCGGTTCTAGGCGCTCAGTCCGGAACCGCGCGACTGCTACGGTCGCAGGTTCGAATCCTGCCTGGGGCATGGATGTGTGTGATGTCCTTAGGTTAGTTAGGTTTAAGTAGTTCTAAGTTCTAGGGGACTGATGACCACAGATGTTAAGTCCCATAGTGCTCAGAGCCATTTGAACCATTTACCTGACCACTAACATGAAAAGTCTCTTCATCACTGAATCCGATGCGTTATGCATTGTCAATAGCATCAAGACTATCATCACAAAATGCCACACATTTGCGTTTGTCATCAGGACGCAGAGCTTGTAACAGCTGTAACTTGTACGGCTTCATCACCAACCGACGTCTCAAAACATGCCAAATTGTTTTTGTAGGCAGTTGTATCTCCTGTCTGGCACGACGAAATGATTTTCAAGGACTACGTTGCAAAGCAGTTTGAATTCTTGCGACATTTTTTTCAGGTAGACGAGGGCGGCCAGGACTTCTTCCTTTACAAACTGTAACACCCCAGGAAACCCGAAAACCCATATGTCATGATAATTTAAAGAAGGGAACAGTATTATCCTGACAGGTACGACAACTTTGACCTTAAAGTTTTGATGAACACCAGTTTCAATAATCACTGAGTATGTCGTGATATAAAGGTAGAAAGAGAGAAAGGTTATTTTAATTAGCTATCAAACATCTCAGTAATAACTGCCAATCAGTACGACGAAAGTTAAGTGCAAAGAAATATGTCGGTCAGAGATAACATTTATTGTGAAAGAGAATTGTAAACGTGGCGAAAAGGAAATTCAATGCATCTACAATGCTCGATCATGGATAAGTTCGTCGCATGCTAGATTGCTTGCTATGAAGTCGTGAGAGAGCATCGTTTGTTATAGTACTACAAACAGAACGCTACGAGATTGTTTCTATTCACAAATAAAGTAATATTGCGTGATAGAGATGCGCGAACTTTATTATCAGTTATTCTGACTTGAGAACTTGAACTGAAGTGATATTCTGATCGTGTACGACGAGTTAATGAACTCTAATTATTGGAGATATTATTGTTGGACTCAACCTTCATCAAAGTGAACAGTTACACGAAGAATGGACATAGTATCGAAGACTGCAATACCTGATTAGCCTTGAGTAGGAAACATTAATACAACCACACGAAGATAATACAAATACGCCGATTGTAAAAGTTTTCGTAATTGTCACGATCACCGAACTGAAAAGAATCGTACTTGATCTGATCCATCGGTGGGCGTGTGATGATTATAAACTAATTGCTAAGCAGGAACAATGAAATTGTTCGTCAGTAATGGAAATCTCACGTGTTGGCTCCATCATTAATTGAACTGTGTAATAGTTGATAATCAAAATTAATTAACTGTTAACATTCTAATTGAAAGAGTGACTTCGTGAACATTGAGCACTGAAAGGAGTGTTTTGCCGAAATAATATCACGACTCACGAAAGCAAGATAGCATTATAGGTTATCTCTGGATTTGCGTCGTGCCGTAGTGAAGAACTCTGCCTGGCAACGTAACAACAACTACTGCTACTGAACCGCAAATGAATTTTTCCTCACTTCAGTGCTGTGAAACGACGCCGGTGATGAATGATCACTCAATACTGCAATAAATAACTAACCGGGCATAACGAATTATCATAAAAGCATCGTTTGTTGTTGTTGTGGTCTTCAGTCCTGAGACTCGTTTCATGCAGCTCTCCATGCTACTCTATCCTGTGCAAGCCTCTTCATCGCCCAGTACCTACTGCAACCTACATCCTTTTGAATCTGCTTAGTGTATTCATCTCTTGGTCTCCCTCTACGATTTTTACCCTCCACGCTGCCCTCAATACTAAATTGGTGATTGCTTGATGCCTCAGAACATGTCCTACCAACCGATCCCTTCTTCTAGTCAAGTTGTGCCACAAACTCCTCTTCTCCTCAATTCTATTCAATACCTCCTCATTATGTGATCTACCCATCTAATCTTCAGCATTCTTCTGTAGCACCACATTTCGAAAGCTTCTACTCTCTTCTTGTCGAAACTATTTATCGTAATGTTTCACTTCCATACAAATATTTTCAGAAACGACTTCCTGACAAATCAATACTCGATGTTAACAAATTTCTCTTCTTCAGAAACGCTTTCTTTGCCATTGCCAGTCTACATTTTATATCCTCTCTACTTCGACCATCATCAGTTATTTGGCTCCCCAAATAGCAAAACCCCTCTACTACTTTAAGTGTCTCATTTCCTAATCTAATTCCCTCAGCATCACCCGACTTAATTCTACTACATCCCATTATCCTCGCTTTGCTTTTTTTGACGTTCATCTTATATCCTCCTTTCAAGACACTGTCCATTCCGTTCAACTGCTCTTCCAAGTCCTTTGCTGTCTCTGACAGAATTACAATGTCATCGGCGAACCTCGAAGTTTTTATTTCTTCTCCCTGGATTTTAATACCTACTCCAAATTTTGTTTCCTTCACTACTTGCTCAATATACAGATTGAATAACATCGGGGAGAGGCTGCAACCCTGCCTCACTCCCTTCCCAACCACTGCCTCCCTTTCATGTCCCTCGACTCTTATAACTGTCATCGGGCTTCTGTACAAATTGTAAATAGCCTTTCGCTCCCTGTATTTTACCGCTGCCACCTTCAGAATTTGAAAGAGAGTATTCCACTCAACATTGTCAAAAGCTTTCTCTAAGTCTAAACCATAACAGACAATTATAATCAGCAGCTCGCATCGCTGAGTAGGCTGTGCGGACTCCCAAACGGACTTTCATAGATTACGAGAGGAACAGTTTTCTTTACAGACTTTCAGGTGTTGTTCCACGTTACCCGACGGGGTCAACCATCACTGCGCGTCGCGTCTCCATTCCACCGACCGAGCTGTAGCAGTAGCAGCTCAACATCAACAGCGGCAACAAAAAGGGGACAGGGGACGTCACAATACACACTCTGTATCTAGAAAGTGTCGATACCAGCTGTGAATGGTCCACCCATTCGGAGGATCAATTTGGTACCTCAACCTGAAACGTCTTTGCTCTGTAATCACGGATTGCACTTCGCAAACTCGAAAACACAAAATGATTTCTGCTGCGAAGTAGCCATTTTAAACATATGACGGTTGCGAGCAAAACAGAAGACAACTGACATCTAGCGGCTATTAATGTAAACTAGACTATGTATTCGTTTCCCCAATCGTCGAGTCGCAGCGGTCTATAGTTTGGACATAATACTTTGTAATACGTATATTCTCTTTTGAAACGCCCTGTATATTAGGCAATTATTTAGATACGCCCTTCCGAGTGTCAGTTTTTTCAATTCTTTCAAGTGGTCTTTACAGGATTTCTCCTTCAAACAACTGTTGCTAAACTCACTTAGCAGAAAATTCCAACAAAAGATTTTTGAAAAAAATAATTTAAAAAACAAATTCAAAAAGTGGAATGCACAACAGAGGTGTTACATGTAGTTCTTAAGTGTGAGGGCGCCACCTGTAGCCTGAACCACTTGTTGTGAGATGGACTGCACTTAAGACAGCCTGTATCTGTATACCAAGGGAGAGAAGAGACCAGCCGAGCTCCTTGCAGGTTGTGGAGGAGGACCACAGCTGGGCGAGGACAAGTCTCCGAGATTACTGAAGTCAGAGGGATGTGTTCTGTAGCTCACAGTCAGTTTACAGACAGGCGGTCTGTGGAGAAATCAGGATATAGCAGGAAGTTCTCAGAAGTAGAGAGAGTTTGCTACGTCAGAACATTACGTGACTGAAGGGAAAATGTAGATGAGCTTATTGTGTTTTCAAGATGTTTACATAATTCTGAGGAGGCAGATGCTGTGTGCCCGTGTGAACAACACATAGCTACAGCGGCTGAGTAGCTACACATAACCCGTCATTAGCTGACTTTTCACGCATAGTCAGTATGGAGGAGGAATTACTTCATATATTGCAGTTCAACACAAAGCCTAAAACAGTGACCCGAGCTGTTTTTGTTTTAGATAAGAAGGTGGAAGTACGTGCTTACGAGCAGCTGCGGCAGAATACTCCTGTCGTGATTTCAAGTCTACAGATACCTTCTGGGCAACTTTCAGCTGTTTGTCAGGTGTCTAGATTCGTTGTTGAGCTATCTTTCAGAAAAGAAAAAAATTAACAGTTCCTAGAAAATTTCTCCAAATCACTTGAGATGAACGCTGAGATGGTTTCCAAGGTATAGATTAATACTACGATTTATTTATTTATTTATTTTTATTTATTTATTTATTTATTTGCAGACCCAGCCTGTGTTCTACCCTGAGCGATTTTGAACCACAATCTTCCTTCCTACCAATCTTACTTTTTTATGTCGCCGTCTTGAAAAAAATCGATAGAATGAAAGCAAAATCAGAATGGTAAGTAATTTTACAAGTCCCCTATCTAAGATGCTGTTGTAGGCGCAGGCGCTGACTTTGAAAATTTCTGTGGGTGCTTATCAATGCAGGAACATGGTATGCATTTCAGGGGAGTGTCTACATTTTTAAAATGATAATGTTTTATTTGTAATCACGTATGAGCAGTGCCTATGTCATAAACGGCTGTGCTGTCGTAAAGTACACAACTGGCCATTAAAATTGCTACACCACGAAGATGACGTGCTACAGACGCCAAATTTAACCGACAGGAAGAAGATGCTGTGATATGCAAATGATTAGCTTTTCAGAGCACTCACACAAGGTTGGCGCCGGTGGCGACACCTACAACGTGCTGACATGACGAAAGTTTCCAACCGATTTCTCATACACAAACAGCAGTTGACCGGCGTTGCCTGGGGAAACGTTGTGATGCCTCGTGTAAGGAGGAGAAATGTGTACCATCACGTTTCCGACTTTGATAAGGGTCGGATTGTAGCCTATCGCGATTGCAGTTTATTGTATCGGGACTTTGCTGCTCGCATTGGTCGAGATCCAGCTGATAGTCCATGCTGCTGCAAACGTCGTCGAACTGTTCGTGCAGATGGTTGTTGTCTTGCAAACGTCCCCATCTGTTGACTCAGGGATCGAGACGTGGCTGCACGCTCAGTTACAGCCATGCGGATAAGATGCCTGACATCTCGACTGCTAGTGATACGAGGCCGTTGGGATCCAGCACGGCGTTCCGTATTACCCTCCTGAACCCACCGATTCCATATTCTGGTAACAGTCATTGGATCTCGACCAACGCGAGCAGCAAAGTCGCGATACGATAAACCGCAATCGCGATAGGCTACAATCCGACCTTTATCAAAGTCGGAAACGTGATGGTACGCATTTCTCCTCCTTACACGAGGCATCACAACAACGTTTCCCCAGGCAACGCCGATCAACTGCTGTTTGTGTATGAGAAATCGGTTGGAAACTTTCGTCATGTCAGCACGTTGTAGGTGTCGCCACCGGCGCCAACCTTGTGTGAGTGCTCTGAAAAGCAGCATCTTCTGCCGGTTAAATTTCGCGTCTGTAGCACGTAATCTTCGTGGTGTAGCAATTTTAATGGTCAGTAGTGTATTTGCGTGTGTTAGGAGGAATTTGAAGCACACTGGGGTGGCAGTGAGAATTTGGATCGAGGAGAGAAATGTGCCAGGGTAATTTGTGCAGTTGTGTGGACCACTGTGCTGTGGTGGTTTATTGGGTACTAGCGCACCGGCCTAGAAAACAGGAGACCCCGGTTAGATTCCTGGCCTTGGTACAAATTTTATTCGCTGTTCCAGTCTATATACATAGAACAATTCTATATGTAACCAGTAAAGTCTCTGAAACTGTGTCATTTCATTTACATTAAAATGAAGGTAAACAGTTCCGATTGCAAGAAACCTTTTTGTTACCGGTTTAGTTCAGTTACTGACCATTTTAGGCCGCATACCACGATGGTTAAGGAGGTGCCAGAGAACGAGCAGTTGACGTTCATGGTGATCGTATGCCTGATCCGTTCACTGCCGCCACCTACCATCGTGGTATGAGGCCCTATGATGCTCAGTAAATGACCAAAACCTGTTGTTGTTGTGGTCTTCAGTCCTGAGACTGGTTTGATGCAGCTCTCCATGCTACTCTATCCTGTGCAAGCTTCTTCATCTCCCAGTACCTACTGCAACCTACATCCTTCTGAATCTGCTTAGTGTATTCATCTCTTGGTATCCCTCTACGATTTTTACCCTCCACGCTGCCCTCCAATACTAAATTGGTGATCCCTTGATGGCTCAGAACATGTCCTACCAACCGATCCCTTCTTCTGGTCAAGTTGTGCCACAAGCTCCTCTTCTACCCAATTCTATTCAATACCTCCTCATTAGTTACGTGATCTACCCATCTAATCTTCAGTATTCTTCTGTAGCACCACATTTCGAAAGCTTCTATTCTCTTCTTGTCCAAACTATTTATCGTCCATGTTTCACTTCCATACATGGCTACACTCCATACAAATACTTTCAGAAACGACTTCCTGACATTTAAATCTATACTCGATGTTATCAAATTTCTCTTCTTCAGAAATGTTTTCCTTGCCAGTCTACATTTTATATCCTCTCTACTTCCACCATCATCAGTTATTTTGCTCCCCAAATAGCAAAACTCCTTTACTACTTTGTCTCATTTCCTAATCTAATACCCTCAGCATCTCCGGACTTAATTCGACTACATTCCATTATCCTCGTTATGCTTTTGTTGATGTTCATCTTATATCCTTCTTTCAAGGCGCTATCCATTCCGTTCAATTGCTTTTCCAAGTCCTTTGCTGTCTCTGACAGAATTACAATGTCATCGGCGAACCTCAAGGTTTTTATTTCTTCTCCATGGATTTTAATACCTACTCCGAATTTTTCTTTTGTTTCCTTCACTGCTTGTTCAATATACAGATTTAATAACATTGGGGAGAGGCTACAACCCTGTCTCACTCCCTTCCCAACCACTGCTTCCCTTTCAGGCCCCTCAACTCTTATAACTGCCATTTGGTTTCTATACAAATTGTAAATAACCTTTCGCTCCCTATATTTTACCCCTGCCACCTTCAGAATTTGAAAGAGAGTATTCCAGTCAACATTGTCAAAAGCTTTCTCTAAGTCTACAAATGCTAGAAATGTAGGTTTGCCTTTCCTTAATCTAGCTTCTAAGATAAATCGTAGGGTCAGTACTGCCTCACGTGTTCCAATGTTTCTACGGAATCCAAACTGATCTTCCCTGAAGAGGACTTCTACCAGTTTTTCCATTCGTCTGTAAAGAATTCGGGTTAGTATTTTGCAACTGTGACTTATTAAACTGATAGTTCGGTAATTTTCACATCTGTCAACACCTGCTTTCTTTGGGATTGGAATTATCATATTCTTCATGAAGTCTGAGGGAATTTCGCCTGTCTCATACATCTTGTTCACCAGATGGAAGAGTTTTGTCAGGACTGGCTCTCCCAAGGCTATCAGTAGTTCTAATGGAATGTTGTCTACTCCCGGGGCCTTGTTTCGACTCAGGTCTTTCAGAGCTCTGTCAAACCCTTCACACAGTATCGTATTTCATCATCATCTACATCCACTTGCAATTCCATAATATTGTCCTCAAGTACATCACCCTAACCTATAACCTCAAAAAAAGGTTTATTGCGGTCGAGACGGTTTATGCTCATTTTAAAGTACTAATAGAAATCGCTGTTCTCCACGAGAAATGCTCTCAAAAATAAGTAGGCCTATTTCATTTACAAGTGTTTGTGTATGTGTAGTTGCGATGTTAGCTTATCTTCTGCCTCTATGTGTTCCCCACGAGTTTCCTGAATTCAGTTTAAGCCAGAGTCGATACTTTCCTCACCAGACACTTTCTTTCGTCATTCGATTCATCTTTATTTCAAGTATCACACATTTTGCGTACCTCCATTGCTCTCTTGCCTGCTTTTGTTATTACAAAATAAATATTTTCCTCACAAAATAGAATCAGTTCTTTCAGCTTTTGAACACACTAATCATGTCCGAAACAAAAGATGCTGTGTATTCATATCATTAATTCACCTTGATGGACAATGTATCGACAACCTTCAGTGCAGGTGCACATTTCTATTCAACTTCCCGCAGGAATCTAAGATTAGCGAGGATAAGCACGGGGACTGCAGATGGGTGAGTCTCGGTGGGTGCAGTAAACACTGTGTATAGGCGGCAATGTGGTTAAGGCAGCTGCCTGGGAGGCAGGAGGTCGTGGGTACAACTCCTGGTCCAGCACACATTTTCGACCATCGCCACGGATTCCGCATAATGTCTCGATGAAGCTGATATCATTAATTCTTTACCTTCCGTTTTCTTTCTCCCCCTCCACCTTCAATTTATATAATATTAAATAGTCGTAAAACGCATGTAAACAGATAATAAAAACACAACTATTGTAATAGGTAACTAGTAACATATTAGTCGGCACGGTGGAACTACTAAAAGAAAGAAAGCAGTTGAGGCTACAATGGGCGGCAGTACGTATTTACGAGTCAGGACAGAAACGGCAAACAGGATAGGATGTGCACAGTGAGTCCTGTACCTGCACAGAAGTCACTGTCAGGATGAACAGTGAGTGCGGTTTTACCCTATCTACATCTACATCCACAATCCGCAAGCCACCTGACGGTGTGTGGTGGAGGGTACCTTGAGTACCACTATCGGTTCTCCCCTCTATTCCACTCTCGTATAGTTCGTGGAAAGAAGGATTCTCGGTATGCTTCCGTGTGGGCTCCAATCTCTCTGAGTTTATCCTCACGGTCTCTTCGCAAGATATACGTAGGAGGGAGCAATATACTGCTTGGTGAAGGTATGTTCTCGAAACTTCAACAAAAGCTCGTACTGAGTTACTAAGAGTCTCTCTTACATAGTCTTCCACTGGAGTTTATCTATCATCTACGTAACGCTTTCGCGATTACTAAATGATCCTGTAACGAAGCGCGCTACTCTCCGTTGGATCTTCTCTCTTCCTATCAACCCTATCTGGTACGGATCCCACATTGCTGAGCAGTATTCAAGCAGTGGGCGAACAAGCGTACTGTAACCTAATTCCTTTGTTTTCTGATTGCATTTCCTTAGAATTCTTCCAATGAATCTCAGTCTGGCATCTGCTTTACCGACGATCAACTTTATATGCTCATTCCATTTTAAATCACTCCTAATGCGTACTCCCAGATAATTTATGGAATTAACTGTTTCCAGTTGCTCACCTGCTATATTGTAGCTAAATGATAAGGGATCTTTCTTTCTAAGTATTCGCAGCACATTACACTTGTCTACATTGAGATTCAATTGCCATTCCCTGCACCATGTGTCAATTCGCTGCAGATCCTCCTGCATTTCAGTACAATTTTCCATTGTTACAACCTCTCGATACACCACAACATCGTCCGCAAAAAGCCTCAGTGAACTTAAGATGTCATCCACAAGGTCATTTACGTATATTGTGAATAGCAATGGTCCTACGACACTCCCCTGGGGCACACCTGAAATCACTCTTACTTCGGAAGACTTCTCTCCATTGAGAATGACATTCTTCGTTCTGTTATCTAGAAACATTTCAATCCAATCACACAATTGGTCTGATAGTTCATATGCCCTTGCTTTGTACATTAAACGACTGTGGGGAACTGTATCGAACGCCTTGCGGAAGTCAAGAAACACAGCATCCACCTGTGAACCCGTGTCTATGGACCTCTGAGTCTCGTGAACGAATAGCGCGAGCTGGGTTTTACACGATCGTCTTTTTCGAAACCCGTGCTGATTCCTACAAAGTAGATTTCTAGTCTCCAGAAAAGTCATTATACTCGAACATGATACGTGTTCCAAAATTCTACAACTGATCGACGTTAGAGATATAGGTCTATAGTTCTGCACATCTGTTCGACGTCCCTTCTTGAAAACGGGGATGACCTGTGCCCTTTTCCAATCCTTTGGAACGCTACGCTCTTCTAGAGACCTACGGTACACCGCTGCAAGAAGGGGGGAAAGTTCCTTCGCGTACTCTGTGTAAAATCGAACTGGTATCCCATCAGGTCCAGCGGCCTTTCCTCTTTTGAGAGATTTTAATTGTTTCTCTATCCCTCTGTCGTCTATTTCGATATCTACCATTTTGTCACGTGTGCGACAATCTAGAGAAGGAACTAGAGTGCAGTATTCCCCTGTGAAACAGCTTTGGAAAAAGACATTTAGTATTTCGGCCTTTAGTCTGTCATCCTCTGTACCGGCAGAGGTTCGAGTCCTTCCTCGGGCATGGGTGTGTGTGTTTGTCTTTAGGCTAATTCAGGTTAAGCAGTGTGTAAGCTTAGGGACTGATGGCCTTAGCAGTTAAGTCCCATAAGATTTTACACACAATTGAACATTTGAACGCAGTCGACGATAGAGGTAAATAACTGATGAGATTGGGGCGAATACCATTTATTAACAAAAACATCCCTCAGATGCAGCCAGTACTCTTGGATGGCTACAGAGCTGCGGGCCTCACTAAAGCAAGACCGTCAGCTCAGGGTGACGGACTGAGCTCCACGGCTTCTCCACTCACAATCAACGATCTCAAACTGCAGCTAAGACAACTACGAGGTAACCGCCCACTTACAATGTTCCCAGAGCCTTTAAACACAACGAACACTAGTTAATCCAACAGCGATGGAGACAGACTACGGAAGTATTGCGAATAGTTAAAACTGAATGCAAATGACGAACAATTTATTTCATTTCCTTCAAACTCTCGATAACTTAGTTAAAAAAATTTAAAACATCTATCCTGACAAACTGATCGAAATTACCATCTTTAAGGTGTATCCGTTCCTCTTCTTCTTCTTTTGTTTCACCCTCTGGATCAATCATTTCTTTGTGCGTTGTTCTTTTCTTAGGGCCAGTATTTCTTGATTCTTTCTGATCTTCTTCTCTTCTCTTTTTCCGAGATGAAGGGTTTGGACTTTTGTGTGGATTTGTCTTGGAACCTTATGTTTTCATCTTTAGTAATTAATTTAGCAGTTCGATCAATAAGTGAATTTTCTGAAATCTTTAATTCCACTAGGTCTTTCTCAGTTTCTTTAAACCAGTTGGGATTCGTTTTTCGGTTACGGAAGAAGTCGAAGATTTGTTTAGTTAATCTGTTGGAATTCATTCTGAGAAGATGACCATAAAAATTTATTCTCCTTTTTCGCATAGAATCTGAAAGTTTTTCAATTTTCTTGTAGAGTGTTTCATTTTTGAAGTATATACTCTTATTGTCTTGAAATTGTGGCCCAATGATTCTTCTTAAAAAAATTTCTTTTCTTTAGCTAAAGTTTCTCCATTTGGCCTTTGAAATTCATGTTAAGTGTTTCTGCTGCCTACAGTGCTTCTGGCTTAATCACTGTCTTTTAATGTGTAGTTTGGACCCCCATGAAAGGGATTTTTTGTTGTACGTATTTTTTGTTACTTGGAAGGCCAATTGAAGTTTATTTTTTCTGGATTCCATTGCTTTGCTTTCCCCAGCATTCCAACTAATCCATTCTCTGAGATATTTGAATTCTTTTACTATTTCAATCTTCTGTTCTTGAACTTTGAGGTATTTACATGAGTGCTTGATGTTTGTCAATATCTTAGTTTTTTCAAGGGAGATGTGAAGACCTATTTTAGCTGCTTGTTTCTTTAGTTCAAGGATTTGCTCCCGTGCTTCTTCCATTGTTTCTGCAAACAGGGCCATATCATGTGCAAAATCAATGCAATTTACTTTAAGGTTCTTCTTTTTGCAACCCAGTCTTATACCACTCTTAATATTTGTGTTCCATTCTCTGACTACTTTCTGAAGCGCACTATTGAACAGCAACGGTTTTACTCAATAAAACATCCGAAATAAAATCTGGGTTAAATTACTTTTGCTCCATGGACGAGAATCAAAATATAAACCAAATACAACGTACACACAATTACTAATGCCCACTGCATTCGCTTATCATTCAGTATTGCGCTTTAGCTCGTTACGGCCTAAACACCACAACCCAAACAAATCACGCAGCGGTATCTGATGGCTTAGCGCCGCTTAAGATAAAGTTACGCTGAAGAGTACTTGCTCAAGAGCCCTACTTCTGATTTAATCATCTTAAACCTAAAAAATGTAAACACAATAGCTTGCCGTGGTGCATCACTTCTGAGATGAAAGAGGTGGTCCCTTGAGGCATCAGCGATTCTACACAGGTTGGTCCATTGATCGTGACCGGGCCAAACATCTCACGAAATAAAAGTCAAACGAAAAAACTACAAAGAACAAAACTTGTTTAGCTTGAAGGGGGAAACCAGATGGCGCTATGGTTGGCCCGCTAGATGGCGCTGTC
Source organism: Schistocerca serialis cubense (assembly GCF_023864345.2). NCBI lineage: Eukaryota > Metazoa > Arthropoda > Insecta > Orthoptera > Acrididae > Schistocerca > Schistocerca serialis. The sequence goes on from NC_064648.1 coordinate 64,942,521, forward strand.
ATAGGTCAAACGGATATCAACTGCGTTTTTTATAAATAGGAACCCACATTTTTATTACATATTCGTGTAGTACGTAAAGAAATATGAATGTTTTAGTTGGGCCACTTTTTTCGCTTTGTGATAGATGGCGCTGTAATAGTCACAAACATATGGCTCACAATTTTAGACGAACAGTTGGTAACAGCTAGGTTTTTTAAATTAAAATACAGGTCGTATAATTACGTTTGAACATTTCATTTCGGTTGTTCCAATGTGATACATGTACCTTTGTGAACTTACCATTTCTGAGAACGCATGCTGTTACAGCGTGATTACCTGTAAATACCACATTAATGCAATAAATGCTCAAAATGATGTCCGCCAACCTCAATGCATTTGGCAAGACGTGTAACGACATTCCTCTTAACAGCGAGTAGTTCGTCTTCCGTAATGTTGGCACATGCATTGACAATGCGCTGACGCATATTGTCCGGCGTTGTCGGTGGATCACAATAGCAAATATCCTTAAACTTTCCCCACAGAAAGAAATCTGGGGACATCAGATCCGGTGAACGTACGGGCTACGGTATGGTGCATCGACGACCAATCCACCTGTCATGAAATATGCTATTCAATACCGATTCAACCGCACGCGTCCCGGACACCCATCATGTGGGAAGTACATCGCCATACTGTCATGCAATGAAACATCTTGCAGTAACATCTGTAGAACATTACGTAGGAAATCAGCATACATTGCACCATTTAGATTGCCATCGATAAAATGGGGGCCCATTATCCGTCCTCCCATAATGCTACAGCATACATTAACCCGCCAAGGTCGCTGATGTTCCACTTGTCGCAGCCATCGTGGAGTTTCCGTTGCCCAATAGTGCATATTATGCCGGTTTACGTTACCGCTGTTGGTGAATGACGCTTCGTCGCTAAATAGATGGCGTGCAAAAAATGTCAGCGTTCCGTAATTTCTCTTGTGTCCAGTGGTAGAACTGTACACGACGTTCATAGTCGTCGCCATGCAATTCCTGGTGCATAGAAATATGGTACGGGTGCAGGCGATGTTGATGTAGCATTCTCAACACCGACGTTCTTGAGATTCCCGATTCTCGCGCAGTTTGCCTGCTACTGATGTACGGATTATCCGCGATAGCAGCTCACACACCTACTTGGGCATCATCATTTGTTGCAGGTCGTGGTTGACGTTTCACATGTGGCTGAACACTTCCTGTTTCCTTAAATAACGTCACTATTCGGCGAACGGCCCGGACAATTGGATGATGTCGTCCAGAATACCGAGCAGCATACATAGCACATGCCCATTGGGCATTTTGATCACAATAGCCATACATACACACGATATCGACCTTTTCCGCAATTGGTAAACGGTCCATTTTAACACGGGTAATGTATCACGAAGCAGATACCGTCCGCACTGGCGGAATGTTACGTGATACCACGTACTTATACGTTTGTGACTATTACAGCGGCATTTATCACAAAGCGAAAAAAGTGGTCCAACATTCATATTTCTTTACGTATTACAGGAATATTTAGTAAAATGGGGGTTACTATTTTAAAAAAACGCAGTTGATATCCGTTTGACCTATGGCAGCGCCATCTAGCGGGCCAACCATAGCGCCATCTGGTTTCCCCCTTCAAGCTAGACGACTTTCGTTCTTTGTAGTTTTTTCGTTTGATGCTTATTTCGTGAGATATTTGGCCCGGTCACGATCAATGGACCACCCTGCCACACCACGCCAGAACCCCTCGGTTTTATATATAACCATGCGGGACAGCACTATCATATCCTTAATGTTCAATCCTTATGGGATGCAACACCTTAACCAATGTTATGATTACAGGGAAAACTGTCGCTGCATTGCCGATGTGGGGCCAAACGCAAACTATTCAATAATTTAGCAAAACCGGATAGTCCTTTGCTCAGAAAACACATATTCCCATGTAAGAGTGTAAAGCAACACTGCCGGTCCTTTCTGCAGTGAGCAAAATTGAAGAAAATGAACAAACCACAACTTTCCGTAAATTCGTCATACCAGAGCAGTCGCAGCAAATGACCCGACAGCCACGGTACAGCTAAAAGGGCCACACTTCGTGATACCACTTCGGATAAGACTCAAAACAACACTAACCTCGTTCCGTGCCGCTCGGAGCTGCGTAACACCCGTAGCACCCACCAGCAACTGTCAACGCTGGCTACCAGTAATATAGTCAGCCCACCTTGCAGTGCCGATCCCGATTCTACGTCAAAAATTAACGCTCTGAGTCCCTATGAAACTAAGGGCTTCAGTAACGGATCACAATGTTGTAAATGCATCAGTACACCTCACCTGATATCACCTCAGGAGTCGTGTCTGAACAAATGATCGACTGCTGCAACGATATTAAGAGCTCTCACCGACAAACAGTATAAACCACCAGTCAACTGTTGTTCTCGTTGTGGTCCTCAGTACAAACGCTGCTCTGATGCAGCTCTCCATGCTACTCTATCCTGTGCAAGGCTCTTCATCCCCGAGTGCCTACTGCAGCCTATTTCCTTCTGAATCTGCTTGATGTAATCATCTCTTGACCTCCCTCTACGATTTTTATCCTTGTGGTGTGGGTACTGTAAGACCTTCGGTACACACACCATCAGATTATTTGACTTGTCGCTCTAACGACGTAGGCGAGTATCAGCAATATGTCTCGTGGTCCTATCGTGGCGTGTTTATCTTCTGACGTTAGGTCAGACGATAGAAATGCCACTTGCACTCTTAGAGTAGCAGATTGACGGTGACCAACTTTAAACAGCACTTGATTAATTTTCACACACATTTATTAAAATAGTAACAAGCATAAACCTTACGTAACTTGATTCTGGATGCTATTTACAATTGACAATCTACAGTTCCTTTGGTCTAGATACGTTAATCTTATTCTCACATATCTCTGATACTTGACAAAGTGTCTATACATTTATCTTCATGGCTATGTACAGGAATATGGTAATCTTATTACGCACAGACTGAAACTTGACTACAGACTAATGCAGTCTGTTACAGACTGGTGCAGAGAAATGCAGACTGGTACAGACAGGTGCAGACAAATGCAGACTGACTCATTGGAGGTCTGTACACTCATTATAATACCTCGCACGTTCAGGTGTCACTGCGCGAGTGTGATCCGCGAGGAGAAAAGGTTCTACGTTATCAGCAATCTCAATGGCTGCATGACATATTAATACGTGGATCGGCGGAAGCAGAGTTTGGTCTGTCTCTAAGGCAGCGCCATCTCGTAGTGCGGAGACGGACGAGCGCTGCATCTGCGCTGTTGTGCTTAGCGGGGCGCGCTCTAGTGGGAAAGTTGTCTACGCGCTGACTACGCGGAACTATGTACACAACAATCCTCCACACTTCCCTCCAGTACTGAACTGGGGATCCCTTGATGTCTCAGAATCTGTCCTACCCTTCTTCTAGTCAGGTTGAGCCACAAATTTCTTTTCTCTCAAATTCTATCCAATACTTCTTCATTAATTATGTGATCTACCCATCTAATCTTCAGCATTGTTCTGTAGCACCACATTTCGAAAGCTTCTATTCTCTTCTTGTCTAAACCATTTATCGTTCATGTTTACTTCCGTACATGGCTACACTGCATCAAATACTTTCAGAAAGGACTTCCTGACACATAAATCTGTGTAAGATTTTAACAATGTCATAACTGAGCGCCAAGTATGGGAACCAATGTCTGTCTGACTTCAAAATTTCATTAACTAAACTGTTTTCTATAGTCCACACTGTCGACTGTAATTTCTTATTATGCATTCAAACTTTCTTAATGGAAGTAGCATAGAATCTACCGGTTACTACAGACTATGACCTTTCTGATAGGAAATCACAAATCCAGTCGCACAACTGAGAAGATGCTCCATAGACACGCAGTCTAATTAGAAGCCACGTGAGGAACGGTGTCAAAAGCCTTCTGGAAATCTAGAAATATGGAATCAACCGGTGGGTTAGCAATCGCAGTTTTAATTCCTTCAAAGGCTGCCTGCTGACTTCCAGCCGAAACGAATTTCTCATTATTTCTGCGTAACAAATTTAATGGAGCCGTAATTTGCGCAAAGTTTGGGATAAATCTGCGGAAATAATTAGCCATGCCTACAAATCGGGCAACCTCCCTCTTATTTCGTGGCTGTGGAAAATTCCTCAACGCCTTAGTGCGCTCCTGATCAATGCCAATTCCGTCCGCAGACACCAAGTAACCCAAAAATGACACCTGGCGCTTAGCCAAGGTCATCCTTGAGGGTTTCACAGTCAGCCCCTCATCCCTGAGCCTGGATAGTACCTTCCAGATGTGCTCTAAATGCTCTTTAAAGGAGGCACTAAATATGACTGTATCATCCAAATATTTGAAGACACAACTAAATTTTAAATCACCTGAAATTTTATCGAATGAACAGGATAAAACTGCTGCACCAGTTGACAAACCAAACGGAACCCAGTTGAACTCATATAAATTCCAATCCGCAGCGAAGGCGGTGAGATGCTTAGATTCCTCCGTTAATGGTGTCTGGTAATAAGCCTGATTAAGATCTAACACTGTACCATAAACCAAGATGCTCCAGAAAACCAGGTGAAACAGTTGTGGAGAACAGGCAGTGCACCGATTCCAGGATCACCACAGGTCGTCAATCCTGCCCCCAATCTTTAGATACTAAGAAAATGGGGGAAGCATACAGGGAGGAGGATGGTCTTATGACTCCGTCTTTTAACAAGCCCTCAGTTTTCTGCTGCAATATCTTTATCTTAGTTGGTGACAAGCAGTATCGAGACTGGCGAACCGGCATGTCATCCATGACACGAACATGGTATCTGATGACGTCTGTGACTCCCAACCAGTCACAAAATATGTCAGTAAATTCTCCCAAAAGTTCACCTAACTGTTTCCCTTGTTGACTCTGTCTACCCCAAGCAGGCACGTGCTATTACAGGTGTCACGTCCCATCCCCACAAGAGCACATGAACAAAAGGCTATTCGATCGTTGGGGCAAAATTTGAAATAAAAGGTACCAAAATCTAACATCATACTGGTCTTACGGATAAAATCATGCCCTTGAATTAAGTTATGCACCAGTCCCTTAACTAATAATTACTTGGCAGGTCATGAAAATTCACCCATGGAAAGATTTCCCCTCACTTCCCCGCACAGTGGTAACTCTTGCCCATCTGCCGCCCTAAATCTCTCAATCGCGGGACGTACCGGGGATAAATGGTTCAAATGACTCTCAGCACTATGGGACTTAACATCTGAGGTCATCAGTCCCCTAGAACTTAGAACTGCTTAAACCTAAGTACATCACACACATCCATGCCCGAGCCAGGATTCGAACCTGCGACCGTAGCGGTCGCGCGGTTCCAGACTGTAGCGCCTAGAACCGCTCGGCCACCTCGGCCGGCGTACCGGAGATAACCTAGATAAGTGTCCATATTCAATAAACCACTCGTAATTAAGGAGTGACACAGAGCTGCTTAAATCTAGTAACCCACATAACGGTTCCTGCACTATAGCCGCACAAACCAATGGCAAGGTACGCGTGGTGGCTGCCTGTATACAGCTACACCACCCCTGTCTCCGTGGATGTGATCCACCCCCGCCTGGCGTCATTTCTCTGCGCGAGGCGTCCTCTGAGCAGGACATCCCCGTACCAAATGGTCACGTGCGCCGCGTCTAAAACAAGCCCTTGAATTCGTTGTACCACTCTCTCTACCTATCATGCTACCTTCTGGACCGGAGCAAACAGAACACAGCATGTTGTTATCAATGGAGAGACGTCTACAGACGTTAAAGTAACCTCTGGCGTGCCACAGGGGAGTGTTATGGGACCATTGCTTTTCACAATATATATAAATGACCTAATAGATAGTGTCGGAAGTTCCATGCGGCTTTTCGCGGATGATGCTATAGTATACAGAGAAGTTGCAGCATTAGAAAATTGTAGCGAAATGCAGGAAGATCTGCAGCGGATAGGCACTTGGTGCAGGGAGTGGCAACTGTCCCTTAACATAGACAAATGTAATGTATTGCGAATACGTAGAAAGAAGGATCCTTTATTGTATGATTATATGATAGCGGAACAAACACTGGTAGAAGTTACTTCTGTAAAATATCTGGGAGTATGCGTGCGGAACGATTTGAAGTGGAATGATCATATAAAATTAATTGTTGGTAAGGCGGATACCAGGTTGAGATTCATTGGGAGAGTGATTAGAAAATGTAGTCCATCAACAAAGGAGGTGGCTTACAAAAGACTCGTTCGACCTATACTTGAGTATTGCTCATCAGTGTGGTATCCGTACCAGATCGGTTTGACGGAGGAGATAGAGAAGATCCAAAGAAGAGCGGCGCGTTTCGTCATAGGGTTATTTGGTAACCGTGATAGCGTTACGGAGATGTTTAATAAACTCAAGTGGCAGACTCTGCAAGAGAGGCGCTCTGCATCGCGGTGTAGCTTGCTCGCCAGGTTTCGAGAGGGTGCGTTTCTGGATGAGGTATCGAATATATTGCTTCCCCCTACTTATACCTCCCGAGGAGATCACGAATGTAAAATTAGAGAGATTAGAGCGCGCACGGAGGCTTTCAGACAGTCGTTCTTCCCGCGAACCATACGCGACTGGAACAGGAAAGGGAGGTAATGACAGTGGCACGTAAAGTGCCCTCCGCCACACACCGTTGGGTGGCTTGCGGAGTATAAATGTAGATGTAGATGTAGATAAATCTTCCCCCTGTTAACTCATTTCGCTGATTGTCGGCAAAAGACGATTTCATAACAAACAAGATTGTCTAACTCACGAAGAGTGACAGGATGAGGGAAGAGTGCGATCCGAGACCTATTTTCAGGCCGAATACCTTCCAAGATATTAGCAGCTACATTCTCCTCGGGAACATCCATATGTAGTGCCGATACTGCCTCACGAACCCGCTCTACATACACTACTGGCCATTAAAATTGCTACACCACTAAGATGACGTGCTACAGACGGGAAATTTAACCGACAGGAAGAAGGTGCTATGATACGCAAATGATTAGCTTTTCAGAGCATTCACACAAGGTTGGCGCCGGTGGCGACACCTACAACGTGCTGACATGAGGAAAGTTTGTAAGAGGTATGCGCTATATGCGCTGCCTGCAACAGGCGAGACTTAGGAGAGTCTCTGACCAGAGAGCAGTATGTAGTTAGTTGTTGCTTGTCGCTGAGTCGGCAGTAGTCTTGAGTAGTCTGCGTGAGTCGGCAGTCTGCTCTGGTCGGGACTCTGGAGGATGAGTATTATTGTAGAAGGTAAAGAAGCAGCCTTGCGCATATCTAGTAATGTATGTTGACTGTCATCCAATTTCTTTTAAAAAAATGCCCCAATAATAACTTTTATAATATAAAGTATTTTTTTTTAAAAAAGCATTCATTTCAATTTAAAGAATATATCCAATGGATAATTATTCCTTTCATGAATGACAAAGCATAGGCCAGCGTTGCACGGAGCTGTGCCGAAAATTTTTTAGGTAAGAGCAGATATATTCGCAGTTTTTATTGAGGTAAGAATTTTTGCTTTTTTTTATTCAGAATACAGGGCCGAGCCGCAGCGTTGCTGCCGTCATAAAATTTACTAGGTTGCTGAATTTTTTTCATTATTTTCGTGTTTAGGAATTTTTCTGTTTCGAACTTAACATTAAATGAGAAAAGAATTTTGTGGGTATATTAAACGTGAATGGATTTCTGCACGGAGATAATAAATGGGAGCCAAATTTTGTTCAGAGGTTACATTAAATTAGAATCACATTCATTATTCTTTTTTATTATTATTTCCGTGGCGAGTTTGCACTTGGTTCATAGTTTTTTGTAATAATTTTGTGGGGCAAAATTTGAAATAAAAGGTACCAAAATCTAACACCATACTGATCTTACGGATGAAATCATGGCCTTGAATTAAGTTATGCACCAGCCCCTTAACTAATAATTACTTGGCAGGTCATGAAAATTCACACATGGAAAGATTTCCCCTCACTTCCCCGCACAGTGGTAACTCTTGCCAACCGATTTCTCATACACAAACAGCAGTTGACCGGCGTTGCCTGGTGAAACGTTGTGTTGCCTCGTGCAAGGAGGAGAAATGCGTACCATCACGTTTCCGACTTTGATAAAGGTCGGATTGTAGCCGATCGCGATTGCGGTTTATCGCATAGCGACACTGCGCTCGCGTCGGTCGAGATCCAATGACTGTTAGCAGAATATGGAGTCGCTGGGTTCAGGACGGTAATACGGAACGCCGTGCTGGATTCCGACGGCCTCGTATCACTAGCAGTCGACATGACAGGCATCTTATCCGCATGGCTGTAACGGGTGGTGCAGCCACGTCTCGATCCCTGAGTCAACAGATGAGGTCATTTGAAAGACAACAACCACCTGCACGAACAGTTCGACGACGTTTGCACCAGCACGGACTATCAGCTGGGGGCCGTGGCTGCGGTTATCCTTGACACTGCATCACAGACAGGAGCGCCTGCGATGGTGTACTCGACGACGAACCTTGGTGCACGAATGGCAAAACTTCATTTTTTCGGATGAATCCAGGATCTGTTTACAGCATCATGATGGTCGCATCCGTGTTTGGCGACATCGCGGTGAACGCACATTGGAAACGTGTATCTGTGATCGCCATACTGGTGTATCATCGGCGTGATGGTATGGGGTGCCATTGTTTACACGTCTCGGTCACCTCTTGTTCGCATTGACGGCACTTTGAACAGTGGACGTTACATTTCAGATGTGTTACGACCCGTGGCTCTACCCTTGTTTCGATCCCTGCGAAACCCTACATTTCAGCAGGATAATGCACGACCTCATGTTGCAGGTCCTGTATGGGCATTTCTGGATACAGAAAATGTTCGACTGCTGCCCTGGCCAGCACATTCTCCAAATCTCTCACCAATTGAAAACGTCTGGTCAATGGTGGCTGAGCATCTGGCTCGTCACAATACGCCAGTCACTACTCTTGATGTACTGTGGTATCGTGTTGAAGCTGCATGGGCAGCTGTACGTGTACACGCCATCCGAGCTCTGTTTGACTCAATGCCCAGGCGTATTAAGGCCGTTATTACGGCCAGAGGTGGTTTTTTCTGGGTACTGATTCCTCAGGATCTATGCACCCAAATTGCGTGAAAATGTAATCACATGTCAGTTCTAGTATAATATATTTGTCCAATGAATACCCGTTTATCATCTGCATTTCTTCTTGGTGTAGCAATTTTAATGACCAGTAGTGTATTTAGACAACGATTCGTGTGAGTCCTGCATGCGCCAATAATATCTACACTCTAGCTCTTTGCGCATATGGTCTGATAACTTACCCTGCACGACCAATTGCCTCAGTTGGCAGATCGTCTTACCCTGCTGTAAGTTTTCGGATAGCAGATTACTTAAGCTACCATGTGCTAACTGGTAGAGTGCGGTAAGTACTTCTTAATGCGTGAGCATGTGACTCAAACTTAACTAGCAGCCACAATACCTGTTGTATATTTTCTAAGGTTGTTGTTGTTGTTGTGGTCTTCAGTCCTGAGACTGGTTTGATGCAGCTCTCCATGCTACTCTATCCTGTGCAAGCTTTTTCATCTCCCAGTACCTACTGCAACCTACATCCTTCTGAATCTGCTTAGTGTATTCATCTCTTGGTCTCCCTCTACGATTTTTACCCTCCACGCTGCCCTCTAATACTAAATTGGTGATCCCTTGATGCCTCAGAACATGTCCTACCAACCGATCCCTTCTTCTGGTCAAGTTGTGCCACAAACTTCTCTTCTCCCCAATCCTATTCAATACTTCCTCATTAGTTATGTGATCTACCCATCTAATCTTCAGCATTCTTCTGTAGCACCACATTTCGAAAGCTTCTATTCTCTTCTTGTCCAAACTAATTATCGTCCATGTTTCACTTCCATACATGGCTACACTCCATACGAATACTTTCAGAAATGACTTCCTGACACTTAAATCAATACTGGATGTTAACAAATTTCTCTTCTTCAGAAACGTTTTCCTTGCCATTGCCAGCCTACATTTTATATCCTCTCTACTTCGACCATCATCAGTTATTTTGCTCCCCAAATAGCAAAACTCCTTTACTACTTTAAGTGTCTCATTTCCTAATCTAATTCCCTCAGCATCACCCGACTTAATTAGACTACATTCCATTATCCTTGTTTTGCTTTTGTTGATGTTCATCTTATATCCTTCTTTCAAGATACTGTCCATTCCATTCAACTGCTCTTCCAAGTCCTTTGCTGTCTCTGACAGAATTACAATGTCATCGGCGAACCTCAAAGTTTTTATTTCTTCTCCATGAATTTTAATACCTAATCCGAATTTTTCTTTTGTTTCCTTTACTGCTTGCTCAATATACAGATTGAACAACATCGGAGAGAGGTTTCAGTTGACAATTACCGAATACCATTTCAGAGGCACATCATCGGGTTAGGGAAGCGGGCAAAATATTCCCCAGACCGATCACTTAGACCTCGGGCACACATCCACATTCAGCTATTGGATTGACAGAAACACATTCCATATTATTTGTATCAGTCCCACTTTCTAATTCTAAACCTGTAATCTGGATTTGCAAATCAAACAAAATATTATTTAACCGAATGACATGTGCTAACTGCTCAGGGCTCGGGTCTAGAAGTTTAAGATCCTTTACGCTATTGCGCAAGTGGACTAATTGTGCATGAATGCGCTTCACTTGCCTCATGGTTGGTTGATTATTTTGGAGAAAGGAGAGGTTTTCTTGTAACTGATTCAATGCTACCATAATAGTTTGTAAATTTTGGCTCAACTCACCAACTGTGCTGACAGAAACGGAGAGTGGTGTTGACAACACTACCTGTAACCTGGCTGCCAGCCCCCCACTGTACCGTCAACATTTTGTTGCCTAATGCTCAGCTCATACTCGAGCTTATCCCGTTTTCGGTACGAAATACCGGGATACTCACGTGGATTCATGGTGCGGCTGTGGACAAAAGAGAATAATTAGACGATGCCCCAGAAGAATAAAGTACAAAATTTAAACTGAAGCAGGTTGCATGAAATGATAATCGTGACAACCCACCGCTAACGGGTCGAAAACAATGTTCTGCTACCAAAGATACGTGATACTTACTGGACATAAGCAAAACGTGGAATGGAAGACCCACCAATGTAACTTTCTTTTCGTACAACCTGTTTATTTAACAATATACAGGGTGTCCCATATGTACCTTAAATAACTGTTTGTTTAGAAGCAAATTACAAAATGTTTCAAGCAAATTTTCTTTAGCCGTCAGGGGGACATCAATCAGCATGATTGCCATCGTTGTTTTTTTACAAAGATATGAATAGCGTTATGACTTTTTAAAAGGCACCCTGTATTTTTTATTCGGTAATTCGTTTCCTCTCCTAAAGGCCTATTCAAAAATGTATCACAGTGTACCATTTACTGAAACACACAACCTTATTGATTACAAAACACAACATTGATTTTGAGCCCAGGATCACAAACTAGTTCACTTGCTGAAGTTGTCAGAAAACAAATGAAATCCAAGTAAAAACATAACACAAAATTGACTTTGACTCTCCTGCACCATTGCTCAGGAGTAGAACATCCAAAGTTGCTCAAAGTGGTGACCCTGGTCACCAATACACTGGTGCACTCGTTGAAGGAAAAAAATTATTTACTGCTTCCAGTGTTGCCTGCTGAAGAGAATTACAAGCAAGCACGATACACTCCTGCATGTCCTCTGGAGTTGTTGGAATATCGCGATGGACGACGTCTTTAATACATCCCCAAAGAAAAATGTACAGAGGATTTAAATCAGTAGACCGAGCAGACCAAGTAACTGTTCCTCCTCGACCAGTCCATCTGGCAGGACACCTTCGGTTCAGAACACGACGTGCACGCAAGGCATTATGTGCCGGACATCCATCGTGCTGATACCACATAAGCATTCTGCTTCTTAGCTGCACTTCATCCAGAAGAGGAGGAAGAATTCGTCTGAGAAAGTTGGCACACGCTGTGCCGTTTACCACTGATGAAATAAGGGCCAATAATTGTAGTGCCAAACATCCCACACCAGACGTTAACTCTCCATTGACGCTGATATTCCTCCTGTTTAACCCATCGTCGGTTGTCGAGGGACCAATAATGCATGTTACTTGTATTTACCTGTCCTTTATTTGAGAAGGAACATTCATCGGTAAACAGAACATTATAGAAGAAGTTCGGGTTGGCGAGGATTTGCCGCTGTGCCCACTGACAGAACTGTAGACGATTCTGGAAATCATTCCCACGCAATGTAGGTGTACATGGCGAGGGTGGAACTGGTGATGTGTAAGAATACGATGTAGACTGGTTTTAGGAATGCCAGTCTCGTGTTCAAGCTGTCGTGTGCTCACACGTGGATTCATAGCAACGGAAGCGAGAACAGTAACCTCGGCAGCTTCGCCGAGCTACGACGATTGCGTTGTCGTGGGTTGAAACTTCGCGCTTCCTGAAGCATCGCAACAAGACGAGAAAACATCCGTCGGGGAAGGTGGGTTCTTGTCAGGACATCGCACTCTGTACAGTTCCGCTGTCTGCGTAGCACTTCGCCTACCTTCAACAACAACAATAAATGAAAACGCAGTTTGTAGGAAGGACAGCCAATCCGTACCCTGCCGACCCAGCGTACGATGCGGGACAAAGGCAGTAGCAAAAGAAGAAGAAGTTTGGTAATAACGGAGGTTTCAATTCTTTGATTTCTAAGTGGAACATTGCGATATCTGTATATACAGTGTGTACAAAAAGGTACGGCCAAACATTCCTCACACACAAAGAAAGAAAATATGTTCTGTGGACATGTGTCCGGAAACGCTTGCTTTCCATGTAAGAGCTCATTTTATTACTTCTCTTCAAATCACATTAATCATGGAATGGAAACACACAGCAACAGAACGTACCAGCGTGACTTCAAACACTTTGTTACAGGAAATGTTCAAAATGTCCTCCGTTAGCGAGGATACATGCATCCACCCTCCGTCGCATGGAATCCCTTATGCGCTGATGCAGCCCTGGAGAATGGCGTATTGTTTCACAGCCGTCCACAATACGAGCACGAAGAGTCTCTACATTTGGTACCGGAGCTGCGTAGACAAGAGCTTTCAAATGCCCCCATAAATGGAAGTCAAGAGGGTTGAGGTCAGGAGAGCGTGGAGGCCACGGAATTGGTCCGCCTCTACCAATCCGTCGGTCACCGAATCTGTTGTTGAGAAGCGTACAAACACTTCGACTGAAATGTGCAGGAGCTCCATCGTGCATGAACCACATGTTGTGTCGTACTTGTAAAGACACATGTTCTAGCAGCACAGGTAGAGTATGCCGTATGAAATCATGATAACGTGCTCCATTGAGCGTCGGTAGACGAAACTAAAGTGAGCTCTAACATGGAAATTAAGCGTTTCCGGACACATGTCCGCATAACATCTTTTCTTTATTTGTGTGTGTGGAATAATCCTGAAAGTTTGGCCGTGCCTTTTTGTAACATCCTGTATACATGTACAGCATACTCGGCAAGGCACCAAATGGTGTGAGACGGAGGGTACTTTTGGTACCACTATCTGATCGCTCGAACCCTGCTCCACTCGCGAATAGTGCGTGGGAAGAATGATTGTCGGTAAGCATCTGTATTGGCTCTAATTTCTCGAGTTTTCTGCTCGTGCTCAATACGCGAGATATATGCGGGGGGAAGTGACATGTTGTCCGACTTCTCCTGAAAACTGCTGTCCCGAAATTTAAGTAGTAAATCTCTCCACGATGCAAGTCGCATGTTCTGCCATAGAAGTATGATAGATTTTCCATGGGAAATGATGTCCAACCATAAGTAGGATACAGAATTTTGTGGTAAACTGATATTTCAAGAGTCACAGTCATAATGCGGAGGCATTTCCAATACTTCTCTCATTGTTTAATATCATCATATTGGCACAGGATCATAATATTTAATTGTGATTGCACTGATAAATACGTGGCTCGCCTGCTAGGGGAATTCTGCTTTGCATCCAGGGCCATGGTGAGGTAGCCGGCGGCCTGAACGAATGGACATTTCCAGCTTAAGTCCCATGTCACTGCTGAGCCTCCCAAACCTCTCACATGGGGCACAAGGGTGCAGTTGACCTAAGCCTGTACCCCCCTGAGTGGGTTAATAGCGAACTGATACGGAGTGTGTGTTGGGCAGCCTTCACAATCGCATGTGTTGCGAGTGTTACGTGGAAATTTGAGAAGGTTCAATATGGCGAGTGTTTGGACTTGTCAATCATTCCCAAACATGTGAATTGGTCAGCTGATTGCTTGGTGGTCACAGTGACACTGACCAATGAGCATCTGATATCACTGTAGATGAGCCGGACGTAATGGCCGAGCGGTTCTAGGCGCTTCAGTCTGAAACCGCGCGACCGCTACAGTCGCAGGTTCGAATCCTGCCTCGGGCATGGATGTGTGTGATGTCCTTATATTAGTTACATTGAAGTAGCTCTAAGTTCTAGGAGACTGGTGACCTCAGATGTTAAGTCCCATAGTGCTCAGAGCCATTTGAACCATGACTGTAGATGTTTGGCCAAGTGCAAGTGTGACCGATGCATGCCCAGACCTCTCCCATTTGGTAGGCGCATGAAGATGCGATGTTATGGTCAGCGCCGTTCCTGGCACCCACGTAATTGATTCACACTTTGCAATCGCAAGTGTCTGTGATTGGAGGTTTTTTCCACCAGATGTATCCAGTGTAAGGTGGAAACGTTGTGGTGGATGAGGATGCTTGTGTTGTCAAACGTCGGTGCATACAAGACTTTGGATATATTGAGTGCTACAATCTATTTGTGGCCTAAATTTAATTATTTGCTTTGTAAAATCTTTGTGTTGGTTTACAGACATTGAAAATATGTTTTATTATGAAAAAGAATCATCATAAGGTGGTGATCAGTGTCTTAAGCAGTCTGCTTGACACCTCTAAATAGTTCAACAATTAATTTGATAGGATACCAATTATCCTGGACAAATAGTGAGTATTGTGACGAATACAGGGATTAGTGACCACAAGGCAGTTGCTGCTAGTCTGAATACCGTATCACCTTCAGTAGAAGGACAAACTTCGTGTCAGCGCACTGTGCATTGTTGCCAAATTTATCCAGTATGGCGGCGATTTCGTCATCCAAGATGGCGGCATGTAGACTTGACAACATCGCATAACGTCATTCAAGATGGCGGATTTTGGCGGGAGAATAGTCCAATTGTGCTACGTCCACTAACCTAAGCGTCCAGAAGAAAAAATGACGGGAAGTTTGAATTCCAACGGGATAATGCATGCATTATTCATTATCATTTATTAACATTCATTATTATTTATTATCATTTATTATTATTTATTATTATTGACCTGCCTCCACTAGCAAATTCCCCCCAAAATCAAATTCCAACACGATAATGGCTGCAAAACCTTACTTTTGTTTATTGTTATTCATTATAATTTATTAACATTCATTATCATTCATTGTCATTTATTATCATTCATTATCATTTACTGTTGTTCATTACCATTTATTATTATTATTTATTATTATAGGCCTACCTCCACTAGAAAATTGCGCCAAATTCAAATTCCAACTCGATAATGTCTCGAAAACTGTACTTCTATTTATTATTATAATTTATTATTTATTCAAGGGGTCCGATTTTATCGGCAAGAAATCCATTTTCCTTACATCCATAACAAAAATCTATCACAAGTTCAAATCCCAACACCATAATTGATCACATGTACGAACTTTCCCTATCACTTATCTTTTTTCACTGGTAGCCTATCATAATCGTGTCAAATAATAAACTGCTCTTATAGTAACGTAAGTCACGTCCTTTGATTTTGCAGGGGGAAAGTGACGGAAGACTTTATTTCAAGCAGTGCGGTCATCACTTGTTCTCCAACACAGTCAGCACACACTTCTTTGATATCGCAGTGCAGTCACCACGACGTCTGCGCTCCAACTGAATTAGTTCAAATCCTCGCCACCCCCTGGCCAGCGCGCGGAGACACTGCCGACGCCCGTCACGTGAGGCGGCCGGCCACTCGCGCTGGACTGACGGGACGCTGGGGGCGAGCCCAGCGATCGCTCCCACGTCGTAAACATGTTTTCGCTGGACACGCTGGAACTTGCCGAGTTTGACGTCTCAGTGGTCCCTTGTCCGCTCACCACGTGTATTCGTCGCCTCCGCACGTTTCCCGCCAAAATTGTGTGCCTCCGAGCTGAATCACACAACAGTCGGCTGTTCCCTGCAACACCTTTGGCGCCAAAGTTGTTTTCCTGGGCACGTTCAAACCTGTCGATGCCGACCGCTCACCGTCCACCACGTGTCCCTGTGCGAGTGAGAACGCAGTGCTACACTTTTGGCGGCAAAGTTTGCTCGACAGTGGAATCCGCCATGACTATATAACAGCACATTTGGACCACACTAGAACGCTCGCTAGTAGACACTCTATAGCGCACGCGTAATAACTGTACAATCGCTGCGGCGCCGCCCCGCTTACGTCACACACCCTCCATACACGCGACGGACCTAGTCTTCTGTAAATACCTAAGTACTTAATCCCATTTCGCTTTTGATCATATTAAACAATTCAATTTACAATTTCATATATGTATGCAAAGGTGTTCAACTACCTAATTTCAACTGCAATTCGAGGACCAGACGCCCGCATCTCGTGGTCGTGCGGTAGCGTTCTCGCTTCCCACGCCCGGGTTCCCGGGTTCGATTCCCGGCGGGGTCAGGGATTTTCTCTGCCTCGTGATGGCTGGGTGTTGTGTGCTGTCCTTAGGTTAGTTAGGTTTAAGTCGTTCTAAGTTCTAGGGGACTGATGACCATAGATGTTAAGTCCCATAGTGCTCAGAGCCATTTGAGGACCAGACAGCCACCTCTTCCTAGGAATCAGCGCTGAGTTGGAATTCTGGCAGTAAAGAAAGGGCACTTCTACCAACCTCCTAGGAACCAGCGCCAAGTTTGAAACCTGTCAGTATACAAAGCTCACTTGCGCTCCCGCCACCAACCTAAGAAAATTGTTGCAAACGAAGCTCATGACCACTAAACTAAGCCACCAGCACTTAACCTCTTCCTATATGTTTCGGCTAAAAGGACTCACCCTGCACTAGGCCCATGGCTGGAGGAACCAATTTACTTTATTTAGGAATGGAGTGTATGTATCACACCGACATGTTCCACAACATACAGACCTGCAAAACACTCATACATAATTCATTTAAAATGCTCCAGACACACACTTGCTAATTGTAAACAGTTAAAAATAAGTCATAGCACAGCCTACAGACATGCGAACCGCTCATAAATAATGCAAAACATTTATGTCCAAATAGCCAAACAATCGCTAATTTTCCGCAATGATTTCAGTGCATAGGCTGATGGAAGGAGGAATGAGTCAACTTTATTTATTTGCGACGTATCTTTTTGAAACTTTCGATATGTAAGACTGACATAAGGCAGTTTCTGAACTCCAGTAGTGCACTACATGTGGCAACCCAACCACACCCACCAACATATTCATTCCAATCCAGACCTCTAACTCCTCTACAGATAAATTTGTCCAGTTATTTGTTGACTCACTCACAGTCTGACTAGATTGCAGTTTTTGCGCAAAAACCACCCAGACTGCGCTGTGCTGCTCGGGGAAGTAAGGAAGGGCTGCACTCTATTTATTTGGAGCCCTTTTATTTAGTCGTTGAGTATGTTTGTCACAAAACACTCACACTGATCCGGCTGTGGTCAACTGACGCAGGCCACAAACATGTAAACAACTCCTAATTTCACCACACAGTAGCAAACAGCTCTTAAATAAAGCACCGCACAGTGCACAGACACGCTCGCAAAATAGTGCAACAGACGCACCCAAACACGCTCAGCTGCCAAACCGACCGAAAGTCTCTGCTCGGCCTCCCTCAAACGTGACCTCAACACATTCGCATTCGCACCTAACACCGGAGAAATTGATATCGCCTATGCGCCTTAGATTACACTCCAAGGCAGGTTGCGCGCGCGTGCGGTCGGCGAGGAAGGGGGTTCCAGAGTCTCCAGCCAAGTTCAGCTTCCAAGCGCTCGTGACAGCCGACACATGTGAAAGCTGCATTGTCCTCCTCATGTATACCGCGAGGCGTGCATGTACATAGAGATACAGAAAACAGAGCAAGCACTCTCCGAATGTGGAGGTGACTGGACACTCCTTGATTACATTTAGAGGCAATTTTAGAATACAGAACGATAACGTATGTCGCGGTCGCATGGGGGCATTTGTACACGGAGTCAAGTATGCGACAACAAGAGGCATGCAGGAAAACGATGGCATCGAAGCGAGCTGTATAAGGAAGGCAGTAAATTTTTTCTCGTTGAGTTCGTATTATAGTGTATGTCTACTGAGGTAGCAGTGATACACGCGAGTTGAATACTGTATTTGATGCTTTTCAGGAGGACAGAGAATCATTCACGTCCAAACGTACTCACGTCTGTGTTAAAGGATAACAGAGGGTGTACGGGACGATCGATTGAGACAGAGCTGCAACTAGGTACGATTCAAACGTTGACTCATTTATTCTAGAGAAGCACAAGTTGCTGAAGGTGGATTTTTTTCCAGTATTCTATTTGGATGCTTTAGTCACGTGATATAGCCAGCGTTCTGGTCGTATGCGGCTACGTGTTCGGTATATGGTTTAAAGCACTGTCTACTTGCGATCGTTAATGGTGAACCCGTGGGTCATCAGAGGACTTCCGTGTGACGAAAGTTGACACATTCCTCTAAACGCACTTTGATTTACGCGATCCCCACCCTGTCACATGCTTGGTGTAAAATCGAGACTTCAGCGTCATAACTAAGTTAGCTGTGGGTATTTGTGAGGAGCTGTAACCATTGTGTACACACTTACCCGACAGACGGGTGTTTACAGAGCTGGTGATGGGAAGACTTGTAATTTTCGCATGTTGGACGCTGCTGTTATGCGTATCGGTTTGCTTGTAGGATGTGCCGGATGCCAATAACTATCATTTTTATATAGACCTGATGGAGTAACAGTATTATTTCTGACTCGTGATCTGGTGTGATAATTGGGCACTACACGTGTCCGCAGGGCTATATTGGGCTCGTATCATAGAAAGGAAAAGTTTTACGATTGGGGTAGAGATAGCTCAGCGTAGGGTGACTGGGGAGAAGGATGTATGTCTGACAGGACGGAAAAGTAAGCGACGTAAGGTTATTGCCCGTTTTAAGTGCTGAACATTCTAGTCATAGGAGTGTGTGTGTGTGTGTGTTTATGTTCTCTCTCTCTCTCTCTCTCTCTCTCTCTCTCTCTCTCTCTCTCTCTCTCTCTCTCTCTCTGACCGGAACCTTTGCTGCACCGATCATGGACTCAAGGACAATACTTTACACATGATAGATTGGATGATTTACTTAAAAATCTATCGAACTACGTTGTGTATAAATATCGCTCCATTCTTGTTCTTCTTAACTGTATGCTATTAAATTAAGGAACTTTGAGATCTGTTACTATAGATCGATATGGTGTGCTAAGCTCCAAGACTTGGTTACATTTCGAGAAATGTGGTGCGCTTGGAGGGGTTAGGACTAGGAAAGCTCTATTCAGTCAAGAGAGGTAGAGTGTAGCTGTATTCGTCTGGTCGGTTGAGGAATAATTGGGTAGCGATGTTGCGGGATAGGTAGGTCAATGCCGAGGTGAGGATGGTCTTTTAACATAAGAGGACTAGATAGCTCTGTGACCGCCATACGCATAGAGATTGATCGAGTACTATGGGTGAGGTCTTAGAAATATCTATAGCGTTGTTTGGTATAATTTGATCGTCTTTATGTGTTCGAGAATTAAGTGTGAATGGTCGTGCTGAGCGGTCATCTATGAATGTTCGCAATGATACTTGCAAAGTAGAGGATGTATGGTTTAGCTATGATACTGAAATTAAGAAAACAAGCTGTCACATGATTGGCCAGTGTTGGACTTACGGTAAACTTTTTGGCGATATCAGCTGTGATGGATAATATTACAGTAGATCGGTGGTGTGTTATCCATTGTGTCTGTGCACTGGGTACCACATAATGATTGACTGACAATGCTTGCTTGAGTTGGGGGCCAAATTTTGGTTGATGGACCGCAACTTCCAGGGTTGCTAGCACCGAAAACGGTGATCCCGTACTTGTGTGCAAAAATGACCAATCACTAGAAATGGATTGCAGAGTTATAAACTATTTGGTCACTGCGACATATGAATTTAAATGTAGAGGCCGTCAATCACTTTCGAGGGCAGTGGCTACAACGCCAGCAGGCTCTTCTATTTTCCTTGTGTTGTGGCTGTCCTTTATTTAAAATCATTCAATGTTATGGTATCGACTTTAAGAATATGATTTACAAGGTGCAAGGTATAGTTTCCTGTGAGAGGCCGTGCATCAGTCCGTGTTAATGTCTGTTTAGAATCAGACACTGACTTCGAAGTCGCGGCAGAAAGACGAAATGCTCGGCAGTGTGCAAAAGCGTGTTAGAAAACAGTTTGAACAAGGGCCAGAGGCAGCTTCTCATTCGCTTAGAGTATGGGTGATCAAACTTTAAAGGGGTCTCTGCAGCGTGTGTGTATTTAATATGCTCTTGTTCATATAGGCAACTGTAGTCTGAGGTGTCGGACTTGGCGAACTATTGGGAATCCTTGGATGGTCGCACTCTGAGTTATTTGGGGGGGAGTCTTGTGAATTCCGTTTGACCGCGCTGGAGATGGATTGCATTGGTGCCTTCGTGACTTTTTCACTGTTTGATGGTAGAGGATAAAGATGATAGGGTGTTGAGGATCTGTTGTACTTGTACCTAGTTTGAGGGGTACAACATTGCGCGCATTTCCGGCGAATGGTCAAAACAAGGTCCTGTTGTAGTAACTGAGATCGTTCTGTTTATAGACAGGTTGTAGAAGGTAATAGATATGTCTTTCTGCGACTTAAGTTGCAGAGATCAGATGGGTGAAGATAAATGCATACTCATCTATGCTTAGAAAGGGAGAATGCTTTCTTATTATTAAGTGAGTTTTGACAGGAGTGAATATGGTTTTATATATGTGAGTGTTTCAGCGAAGGGTGAATGACTTCGGGTTTGCTGGCTGGGGGAGACACTGTTTACATGTCCTGTTGGAGATGCAAGGGGGATATAGAGATCTGCGCTATTCAGGAAACCATTTGTGCACTGTATGTCGTTAGACAATAGCTGGAGAGCAGGTATAGGGAGAGCCCACTTCAGCATTCTGGTCCTGGGGCTGAGTGGACGGCTGTTTAGATGGACAGCTACGTGGCTTTGACATGCCGCCGCCGGCGCTCGGACACTCGCTTTGTAAGGCGATATGGGATTAGTTTCAGCATTTAGTACGTGTTTTGGTGGTTATTGGATTAAGAACTGTAATATTGAAGCTCATGTCCTCAGCAGGGCCTCTGTGTAATTGAGTACGTGTGTTTACGCATTTGAAGATATGTTTGGCAAATGGTGATGTTAACTTGATGGCGCAATTTAGCCACCACTGTAAAAAACTAGCTGTCTGCTGCTGAAAGAAAGAAAGAAAGAAAGAAAGAAAGGGGTGACCTCGCCCCCAGACCTGATGGATGAGTTATTAGATAAGAGCAAGTGACAGCTGAATGATGCTATGTGTTCGGATACAGGAGTCTCTAAACGGCAGGGCAAGAGTTTTTTATGTGGAAATTTATGCAATCTATAGATAGTGATATTCGACCGCTAGTGACAACAGTTAAGAGAGGAAAAATAGGTACAAATCGCCCGCTGGCAGAATGTTGCGGCGATGGTAATACTATTCAATTCAAGGTGGAGGTGGTAAATATGGACCAGGCGTTGAATATTGTCATATGTGCTCGATGCTCTGTATAAAAGTTTGACTCTTTAATTGCGTTTGCTATTTCTGGGTTTGTGTAGAATTTATTTTACTGTTGAAAGTGCGAGAAAGATGAGTTTATTGGTGTTTAGATAGAGGCTACGTTTGTAATTCGAAACGAGGGGATGAGAATGGTAAATTGATTGATGGGCATGGTTTGTAGGGTGGTATGTGAGTGTCAAGATAAGGTTGAGGACGTTTGCGTATGTTGATGTGGGACGGGTGTGAGGTTAGGTGTGGTGGGAGGTGTGAATTAGATCGTGTGAGGAGCAATGCGCAGTGTGCTACAGGGTCGTAGGAGGTAAAGACATGTGCTGCTATGAAGTGTCTAGCGCATGGTGGCTGTGCTTTGGTAATTATGCTGCGTTGATGTAAAGTTGACTTTCACCCGCGTTCGGTGGTAGCGGCTCGGGGTTGTGATGGATTGCGGTCCTGGACGGACGTATGTGTGTGCTTTGACCGCTGACGAGCGCGTTGACCGCGCCAACTCACGCTTGCGGAAGCCGAGCAGGGGCTGTGCGAGGTCTGAAATCAGACGGATGGGTGACTTCACGATCCTGTGGGCCGGGTGAGGAGTGGGGGGTACCTGCGCACGCCTGCTGAGTTATTTTGCGAGCGGATCTGCAGGCTCTGCTATGCGTTATTAGGATAGTTTACAAGTACTGAGCGTATCTGTGTGAGGAATTATTTAGTAGCAGTTTGCTATAGTGTGTACTGAAATTATGATTGGGTGCGTGTCTGTGGGCTGTGCAACATGGCCCAGGGCACATCTGGGATTGGTGTTTTGTGATAGCGTGATAGATACACTGTATGGTTAAAGAAGTTGTTCGAAAAAATAAATAGAGTGTTCTCAATGATTACATGCGCCTGCATAGCAGATTAGAGTGATTAGTTTTCCGTCACCATCTCGGTTGCATGCGAGTAGTAAATGTTTTCCCGGGCGCGTTAATCGTGTGTGTCAACGAGCTATGAGCTATTATGACAATAGACGTGAAGGCAGGTTCAGACCTGAGACGGCGGCGGTATACATGAGGAGGACAATGCAGCTTTCACATGTGTTGGCTGTCACGAGCGCTCGGAAGCTGAACTTGGCTGGAGACTCTGTCACCCCCTTCTCCACCGACACCGCAAGCTGATAAAAATGCTCTTAATGCCTTTTTAAGAGACAGTCTTCAGTCCTTCCCATCTGATCCTGTAAGTGTAGAAAAGTTGTGGAATGTTTTCAAAGAGGCACAACCACCGCAGCTGAAAGAGATATACTACATACATTAAAAAGTGATGGTACTGATCCCCCGTGGTATACAAAACGGCTCAGATAGTTGTTGCAGAAGCAACGAAAAAAACCATACCAAATTTAAAAGAACGCAAAATTCTCAAGACTGTCAAAGTTTTACAGAAGTTCAAAATATAGCGCATACTGCAGTGCGAGATGCTTTTAATAATTTCCACAACGAAATTCTGTCTCAAAATCTGGCAGGAAACCCAAAGAGATTCTGGTCATACATAAAGCACACCAGTGGCAAGACGCAATCAATACCTTCACTGAGCGATTACAACGGTGAAGTCACTGATGAAGTGCCGCTAAACCAGAGTTATTAAACACGGTTTTCCGAAACTCCTTCATCAAAGAAGACGGAGTAAATACTCCTGAATTTGAATCAAGAACAATGCCAAAATGAGAAACATAGAAGTAGATATCCTCGGTATAACAAAGCAGCTTAAATCACTTAATGAAGGCAAGGCCTCCGGTCCAGATTGTATACCAGACAGGTTCCTCTCAGGCTGTGCTGAAAAAATAGCTTAATATTTTGCAAATATATACAACCACTCGCTCACAGAAAGATTGGAAAAGACTGGAAAATTGCTCAAGTCACACCAATACCCAAAAAGGGAAGTAGGAGTAATCCACTGAATTACAGACATATATCACTAACATCGATTCGCAGTAGGGTTTTGGAACATAGACTGTATTCGAACATTATGAAGTACCTCGAAGAAAACGATTTATTGACACATAGTCAGCACGGATTCAGAAAATATCATTCTTGTGAAACACAACTAGCTCTTTATACCCATGATCTAATAAATGCTATCGACAGAGGATGTCAAATTGATTCCTTATTTTTAGATTTCCAGAAGGCTTTCGACACCATTCCTCACAAGCGTCTTCTAACCAAACTGCGTGCCTACGGGGTATCGCCTCTGTTGTGCGACGGGATTGGTGATTTCCTGTCACAAAGGTCACAGTTCGTAGTAATAGACGGAAAGCCATCGAGTTAAACAGAATATCGGGCGTTCAGCAAGTAAGTGTTATAGGCCCTCTATTGCTCCTGATCTATATTAACGACATAGGAGACAATCTGAGTAGCCGTCTTAGATTGTTTGCAGATGGTGATGTACTTTACCGTCTTGTAAAGTCATCAGATGATCAAAACGACTTGCAAAATCATTTAGACAAGATATCTGTATGGTGCGAAAAGTGGCAATTGACCCTGAATAAGGAAAAGTGCGAAGTTATTCACATGAGTACTAAAAGAAATCAGCTAAATTTCGATTACGCGGTAAGTCACACAAATCTGAAGGCTGTAAATTCAGCTAAATACTTAGAGATTACAATTACAGATAACCTACATTGGAACGACCACATAGATAACATTGTGGGTAGAGCAAAGCAAAGACTGCAATTCACTGGCAGAACACTTAGAAGGTGCAACAGGTCTACTAAAGAGACTGCTTACACCACGCTTGTCCGCCCTATTCTGGAGTATTGCCGTGTGGTGTGGGATCTGCATCAGGTGGGACTGACGGATGAAATCGAAAAAGTACAAAGAAGGGTAGCTCGATTTGTATTACGGTGACGTATGTGAGATAGTGTCACAGACATGATACGTGAATTGGAGTGGCAATCGCTAAAACAAAGGCGTTTTTCCTTGCGACGGGATCTTTTCATGAAATTTCAATCATCAGTTTTCTCCTCCGATTGCGGAAACATTCTGTTGGCACCCACCTACATAGGGACGAATGATCATCGCGATAAAATAAGAGAAATCAGGGCTCGGACAGAAAAATTTAAGTGCTTGTTTTTCCCGCGTGCCGTTCGAGAGTGGAACGGTAGGTAGAGAGACAGCTTAAGGGGGGTAGTGCGTCAAACGGGCCGACTTGGAGCAGGAGAGGCACCACAGGACATTTTAATTTCCTCTGTGTATACTTTTACAAGTAAAATCATAAAACTCTGTCAGCATGACCAGGAAGGATTCAGGATTCACACTCGTAGCAGAGGAAGGTCAAAAACATAATAAAGGAAATTTTTTTTTACATATGAAATTTCATCATTTTTTCACTTGGTATTGGCTGCATTTGTTGCTGTTTTCTTCATAAATAAGAGAGATTCTTCGATTAATTTTGCATAGCATGCAAACCATACTTACAGGTGTATGAAACTCTAGAATTTCCCAAATCTGTTAAAAACTGTGGTAAAAATTGAGATAATTAAATATAAAATTCGAGTTTTCTCTAAACACGAAGTTTAAAACGTAACAGCCCATTCATTTTTCCATAGATTAAATAAATTCTAGAGTTTCATACACCTGTAAGTATGGTTTGTAAGCTGTGCAAAATTCATCGAAGAATATCTCTTACTTATGAAGAAAAGTGTACCTATAGCAACAAACGCAGCCAAGAATAAGCGAAAAAATCATGAAATTTCACGTTTAAAAAATATTATTTTTTCGTGTTTTTGAACTTCCACTGCTATTAGTGTGAATCCCGAATCCTTCCTGGTCATGGAGACAAAGTTTTATGAATTTATTTGTAAAAGTATAGACAGTGGAAATTAAAATGTCCTGTGGTGCCTCTCCTTCTCGAACTCGGCCCGTTTGACGTCCTACCCCCGTTAAAGGTAGTTCATTGAACCCTCTGCCAGGCACTTCATTGTGAATAACAGATTAATGACGTAGATGTAGATAAATGTAGGATAGTGGACTATTTCCCTCTGTTTTTCATGTTACAATTCTACTACCTCTCCGTTTGTCTCTAGCATTTGCCAATAAGTGCGCAGTATTCTGGGGAAGGACGAAAACCTCCATCTGTCTGTTTGGAGAAATTGGTTTCGTTGGTCAGTTAAGAAAAGGTGGAGTAGTTTAATTTTTCATCGCATTATTCATCAGAAACCACCTCGAGGGAAAAGTCAGACTGGTGTCTGCTGTGACAGATGTAACGAAAATTACGAATATAATACGCTGAGTAAACTGATCTTTATATCATTGAAAATGTAATCAATTTTTGGAAGAAGTCGACACGGTATATGGAGACATACTTCTTCATTCTGAAAGTTGTTGGTTGAGTGCAGGAAATTTCAACTAGTTTCTTTGTACTTAGAATATACAACGAAGAGACAAAGAAACTGGTACATCTGCCTAATATCGATTAAGCACGCAGAAGTGCCGCAACACGACGCGGCATGTACTCGACTAATGTCTTAAGTAGTGCTGGAGGGAACTGACACCATCAATCCTGCAGGGCTGTCCATAAATCCGTAAGTGCGAGGGGGTGGAGATTTCTTCTGAACAGCACGTTGCAAGGCAGCCAAGATAAGCTCAATAATGAGCTTGGTGGCCAGAGGAAGTGATTACCCTCAGAAGAGTGTTCCTGGAGCCACTGTGTAGCAATTCTTGTCGTGTAGGGTGTCGCATTGTCCTGCTGGAATTGGCCAACTCCGTCGGCATCACAACGGACATGAGTGGATGCAGGTGATCAGACAGGATGCTTACGTGCGTGTCAGCTGTCAAAGTCGTATCTAGACGTATCAGGGGACCCATATCACTCCAACTGCACACGCCCCACCTACCATTACAGAGTCTCCACCAGCTTGAACAGTCCCCTGCTGACATGTAGGGTCTATGAATTCGTGAGGTTGTCTCCACACCCGTACACTTCCATCCGCTCGACATAATTTGAAACGAGACTCGTGCGACCAGACAACATGTTTCCAGTCATCAACAGTCCAACGTCGGTGTTGACAGGCTGAGGCGAGGCGTAAAGCTTTGTGTCGTGCAGTCATCAAGGGTACACCAGTGGGCCATCGGCTCCAAAAGCCCATACCGATGATGTTTCGCTGAATGGTTTGGACGCTGACACTTGCTGATGGCCCAGCATTTATTCCGTCCCCTTTACTCCACCTCTCGCTTTTTTTACCACTGGAGTTAATTTTATTCGGCTTGTGGTTTTATTTATTTAGACATGATTATGTGTGTGTGGCAGCAAGTATGTTGGCACATGGTAACTAGTAACTTTGCTTTACGATATTAAAGTTTGAATTTGCAGTGTTCAGACTGCTATAAAACTGAAACTGAGAGCTGATGGCAGTACACAAAATTATTTGTAACAAGTTGCTATGGTTTCGATTCAACGTTATTACTCTGTCTTTACTTGGTAATTCTTTTTCTTCGTAAAAGCAAGTAACTTTGAGTAATGTTGAATAAATATTTCACTTTGGCTGTACGAGTCACACTAGCACACATACGTCAAGTTCAGACATGGAGTGGGAGAGGGAATAAACACTTTTATCATAAATGTGGCACACCGTGGATAAAATTATTGCATCTGCTCTGGATAATCATGTAGGGAACATTCAGTTGCTACTGTAACGTAATCAAGAGAGACAGAGACAACTGTATCTGAACTCACTTCCTTGCATCGTATTCAGAAAAGTCAGTAATGACACTCAAATGATCGTTACAGCACTGAATGTTGTTTACGTTATGCAGTGGATTTTTGAATACTGTTAATTAGAATAGGCGCGCGGCTAGCCCGCGTTCTCTTAATCTCAGAGAAAAAATGTAAAGTATTGCTTTAGTTTCACAGAGCAGACCTTGCCACAAAATGTGAAAATGATAAAGTCATCACACAGTTACTCGTTATATTTTTTGCGGCCATATGGAACATGTCGCACAGCACCTTCCAGATCAAACTGAGAAATGCACTGAATAATATGATATAGTCTGCCGGCACTGCTGGAAGCTGTAAGAAAATGTTAAATATTATTTTGTTACCTCGCTTTACTGGCGAGGCGACTGCGATGCCTGAAATAAATATTTTTTAAATGTGCCGCGTCTGCGGCCGTTGCCCTCGCAGACTGGTACAGCGGCTTCCGCTAAATTAAATGCTGAAAATGTCTAAATTATTTCCGGGACGAATTGCTGGCAACGTTTCAAATTATTTTAAAGACATATTTGCTCAAACTCTATATATTCAAACAAAAATGCATTAATTTTAAACACCTTTTTACACCAACTCTCAAGCTTCATGAACAAAAGAATCACGGCTAGCCTATACATTTGCTTAAGACGCAGGTGTTACGCGTAACGAAACCCAAAGAGAACAGAGAGATTATTACAATGATTTTTACTGTTTATACATGTACTGAATTGTCCGTTTTATCTGACGCATAGATCATAATCACTAATTCATTTTACAAGATAATAATGTGTCATGGATTCAAAGTTAAAAAATGCCTAAAACGTCAAATCATTATGAATGTTCTACATACACACGTAATACATTTGTGAAATGTGTACACAGTCTCGCTTTATTGTTTCACTTGCTCGTGTTTATTCGTGTTTAAATTATTTCTCTTTCGCCATGTGCGTGGCACTATATCGATACATGTTAACTGGTCTTACACACACGGAAAAATTCCTTCACACGCTTTTTATGACGACTGGCCAGGAGACGCTACACATTGAAGTCTGCAGCAATTTGCGGCAGGGTTGCACTTCTGTCATGTTGAACGATTCTCTTCAGCCGTCGTTGATCCCGTTCTTGCACGATCTTTTTCCGGCCCCAGCAATGTCGGAGATTTGATGTTTTGCCGGATTCCTGGTATTTGCGGTACACTCGTAAAATGGTCGTACGGGAAAATCCCCACGTCGTCGCTACCTCGGAGATGCTGTGTCCCGTCGTTCGTCCGCAGACTACAACACCACGTTCAAACTCACTCAAATCTTGACAACCTTCCATTGTAGCGGCAGTAACCGATCTAACAACTGCGCCAGACATTTGCGGTCTTATGCAGGCGTTGCCGACCTCTGCGCCTTATTCTGTCTGTTTACATATCTTACGTATTTGAATACCAGTTTCTTTGGCGCTTCAGTGTATTGCAGAAATTATTTCTATTAATTACATACGAAACTCAAAAAACCCACAAAACGCGAAGCTGACAAAAAATATTTGGGTACTGCAAGACGGTAGTCCTCGTCCGACATGCTCAGTCCAGTATCGTGCTGCCTCATTCAACTACGCTGTGCTAAAACTCAGCTCTGATCGGCCTCGATTACTGTACTTCAATCGCCAAAATGTTATTAACCTTTAATTGTATAACAAATCCTAATAACAATGACGCGTTTTCATGAATCTCAAATGCGTCGTTACCTTAAAACAGCTTACTCTCATTACATAACACGAAAATAACTAAATACGACTATTTTTTAACCACCAATATGACGTCTCCTTCCTTTTTAATACGACAATTCGTACCAGTAACGTTTCGATCTCGAGATATTGAACGTGTTGGTGCTTTGAAAGAGCATACAGGGTGTTACAAAAAGATACGGCCAAACTTTCAGGAAAAATTCCTCCCACACAAATAAAGAAAAGATGTTATGTGGACAAGTGTCCGGAAATGCTTAATTTCCATGTTAGAGCTCATTTTAGTTTCGTCAGTATGTACTGTACTTCCTCGACTCACCGCCAGTTGGCCCAATTGAAGGAAGGTAATGTTGACTTCGGTGTTTGTGTTGACATGCGACTCATTGCTCTACAGTACTAGCATCGAGCACATCAGTACGTAGCATCGACAGGTTAGTGTTCATCACGAACGTGGTTTTGCAGTCAGTGCTGTTGTGGACTGGCAAGACAGCCAATCCACAGTGACGGGTAGCCGAAAGGCACGCGTTAAAGGTCACACAGGCTGGCGTGAGGTCTGGAACAGGACAAGGTAATTAATATAGCCAATAACGTACGTAGCTGCTGGAATACTTAACTTTAATCCACAATTGGTAAACATCGGTCTGACGGTACATGCATCACAAGATAAATAGCAAATGATAATGGCGCATTGCTAGATCGTAGCAAATGACGTAGCTGACGGCTATGCTAAATATCGTCTCGGCAAATGAGAGCGTAGTTGTCAGTGTAGCATCGCTAGCAAAGGCGGCTGTACAACTGGGGCGAGTGCTAGGAAGTCTCTCTAGACCTGCCGTGTGGCGGCGCTCGGTCTGCAATCACTGACAGTGGCGACACGCGGGTCCGACGTATACTAACGGACCGCGGCCGATTTAAAGGCTACCACCTAGCAAGTGTGGTGTCTGGCGGTGACACCACAAGTGCAATGTTTACAAATGCGCAGTTGGTAGATGCCCAATTGATGCATGGATCAGCACGGGGCAATAGCCGTGGCGCGGTACGTTTGTGTCGAGACAGATTTCCAGAACGAAGGTGTCCCGACAGGAAGACGTTCGAAGCAATTGATCGGCGTCTTAGGGAGCACGGAACATTCCAGCCTATGACTCGCGACTGGGGAAGACCTAGAACGACGAGGACACCTGCAATGGACGAGGCAATTCTTCGTGCAGTTGACGATAACCCTAATGTCAGCGTCAGAAAAGTTGCTGCTGTACAAGGTAACGTTGACCACGTCACTGTATGGAGAACCAGTTGTTTCCGTACCGTGTACAGCATGTGCAGGCACTATCAGCAGCTGATTGGCCTCCACGGGTACACTTCCGCGAATGGTTCATCCAACAATGTGTCAATCCTCATTTCAGTGCAAATGTTCTCTTTACGGATGAGGCTTCATTCCAACGTGATCAAATTGTAAATTTTCACAGTCAACATGTGTGGGCTGACGAGAATCCGCAAGCAATTGTGCAATCACGACATCAACACACATTTTCTGTAAACGTTTGGGCAGGCATTGTTGGTGATGTCTCGATTGGGCCCCATGTTCTTCCACCTACGTTATCATGATTTCATACGGGATACTCTTCCTGTGATGCTAGAACATGTGCCTTTACAAGTACGACACAACACGTGGTTCATGCACGATGGAGCTCCTGCACATTTCAGTCGAAGTGTTCGTACGCTTCTCAACAACAGATTCGGTGACCGACGGATTGGTAGAGGCGGACCAATTCCATGGCCTCCACGCTCTCATGACCTCAACCCTCTTGACTTCCATTTATGGGGGCATTTGAAATCTCTTGTCTACGCAACCCCGGTGCCAAATGTAGAGACTCTTCGTCCTCGTATTGTGGACGGCTGTGATACAATACGCCATTCTCCAGGGCTGCACCAGCGCATCAGGGATTCCATGCGACGGAGGGTGGATGCATGTATCCTCGCTAACGGAGGACATTCTGAACATTTCCTCTAACAAAGTGTTTGAAGTCACGCTGGTACGTTCTGTTGGTGTGTGTTTCCATTCCATGATTAATGTGATTTGAAGAGAAGTAATAAAATGAGCTCTAACATGGAAAGTAAACGTTTCCGGACACATGTCCACATAACATCTTTTCTTTATTTGTGTGTGAGGAATGTTTCCTGAAAGTTTGGCCGTTCCTTTTTGTAACACCCTGTATATCGACGCCAAAGGGATTTTGAAATATCTTGATATCGTTTGAATTTACATCGATATCTGAAAAACGTGGTTCAGAATTAATTTTTAAAGCGCCCAAAGCTTCAATTGCGAAAGTTCCGGAAACAGAGTCCCAGTTTGCTGACTGAATGTTTCGCATATATTAAAATGCGTGAAGCATACTTTGTTCAGTTGAGATTGAAACGAAGCAATCTTTTGTCGAAA
The DNA here is from genome assembly GCF_023864345.2 of Schistocerca serialis cubense. NCBI lineage: Eukaryota > Metazoa > Arthropoda > Insecta > Orthoptera > Acrididae > Schistocerca > Schistocerca serialis. Next base: position 64,974,403 of record NC_064648.1, read on the forward strand.
GGACTCTTAACATGCGTGTATAAATAAAGCAGAAACTGGTTTTCACCTTGCAATTTTAAATTAAGGACATTCATATGTTTGGTTAAGTCTGTATAACCACTCACCGTTCGGTAACTCAGCCAGAGGGCGATTATGGCAAGTCGCTTTCCTCAATATCTTCCACAAACTCGCGGAACTGGCGATGACTGAGTGCATGGGATCTGATAACAACTGAAATAACTGGCTTTAAAACTTCCGACATATCTAAATGTTTTCCACACAAAGACTGTTGGTGAATGATACAATGCACCACTAATGGTTTTGAGCCACCGTCATTTTCTACGGCCTTATAAAGGAGAGCAACAACACCTTTATTTTTCCCACTGGGTAGATCTTGGCCCTTATGACTTCGTGGAAGAGTCAATGAGGCCCGTGGACAAGAAAATTTGGAGGCCTCTGCCCTAGACGAATGCATATACAGCCAACATTAACATCAAGATACAGCATTGAACCAGCCAGCAGCAGCAGCACCTACTACAATACAATTTAATGGCGCCAACCCAATTCTCTACATCGAGTGCTATCAAGCTTCGTATATTGAAGTGATACAGTGCGAATATAGGAATATCAACGATTGGGCGACCGTTATAAGAGGCAGAGCCTCAGTGGGTGTGGGCGCGGCTTGTCTCTTCCCACGCTCCGTACGAGAAACCGTGATCCTTGCTACAGTGGAAAGTACCCTCTGCCACGCACTTCATAGCGTTCTGCAGAGCGTCAGTGGGTGGGGGCGCGGCCGATGCGACGTGGCGTGACCCCGCCGTGACCTCTGGGGCCTGCGAGGTGCCCTCTGTCCCTGGCAAGTGGATAATGGCGGCGGCCATTTCCTCATTGACCCGGTCGCTCGCATTCAGCTGCACCGTCACGTCCGCGCTGGGCGAGATTTCAACGGCGTGACGAGGCCGCCGCTGGGACGGAATGACTCCACTCGACTGTCGGGTTCCCACAGAAGGGCGACCACTACAGGGTCTGCTCTCTTGTGGTGTGCGCGTAATTTCTGGAGTACCGCAAGGGAATGTTAAAAGATGGTCACTCTTAACAGTACATACACAAATAACATTACCGGAATATTCCGACGCTACTTGGAACAATACTGACGTACTGAAATATGGTTCAAATGGCTCTGAGAACTATGGGACTTAACATCTGAGGTCATCAGTCCCCTAGAACGTAGAACTACTTAAACCTTACTAACCCAAGGACATCACACACATCCATGCCCGAGGCAGGATTCGAAACTGCGACCGTAGCGGTCGCGCGGTTCCAGACTGAAGCGCCTAGAACCGCTCGGCCACACTGGCCGGCAGACGTACTGAAAAACTAAAATATACAGTACTATCGTTCGTTATTATTATTATTATACATTTTTGCCCTTAAGTTAGTGATTGAACTTGAATGTTTCATATTATCCAGTTTTTTTCTTTTTTTCATATTTTCCTCTTTTTCTCTTCCCAATAACTCTTCGTTCTTTGCCTGGGTTCGTGTTTCCTTTCTTCTGTTCATGTTTTCCTTGGTCTCTTCCTGGTTTTTACTTCAAATTTCGTGTTCATAATTTTGTTTCTGAATTTGTCTCTTTCATATATCATTTCTTTATAGATTCCAGCTTGTTTTAGGTTTTCTTCTGTTTCATAAAATCAGTTGGTTTTTCTGATTGAGCTTTTGACTACATCGAAAATCCTGTTTGTGAGTCTAGTGCTGTTTATTCTGTGTATGTGACCACATAATGTGAATCGAAGTTTTCTGATTATGTCTGTCTGTATGTTCGTACAGTTCTTCGGTTGGCCTCTTCATCCATATACCATCTCTATGTTGTTGTTGTGGTCTTCAGTCCTGATACTGGTTTGATGCAGCTCTCCATGCTGCTCTATCCTGCGCAAGCTTCTTCATCTCCCAGTACTTACTGCAACCTTCATCCTTCTGAATCCGCTTAGTGTATTCATCTCTTGGTCTCCCTCTACGACTTTTACCCTCCACGCTGCCCTCCATTGCTAAATTTGTGATCCCTTGATGCCTCAGAACATGTCCTACCAACCGCTCCCTATGTACCGCTCCAAATTTTTTTGTCTCTGTAGATGCCTGATGCCCCGATTGTGGTCGTTTCTGATGCATAGTACAATTGTATTGTAGTGCCAGAGTTTCGCCTGTCTTGAGACACTTCTTTTATTGTATTGCATGCATGTGAGTTTGAACACTTTCTGAAGTTTTTCTGTTCGTTCTGTATTGGATGCCTTGTTTGATCCTCCTATTTCTATGTATTCTCCAAGATACACGAGTTTTCCCACTCTGTTAACCAATCTGTATTTTGTGTGCATGACTTGTATATTGTTGTTCTTTCTTTCCATATATTGTGTTTTCCCGCATGATATCCGTAACCCCGTTTTAGCAGAGACTTCATGTAAATATTCCATGGCTTCTTCCACTTCCTCTCTGTTGTTGCTGAGTATTGCCGAGCCATCTGCAAATGTTAGGCATTTTATGATTTTCTTGTTTGCACGTGTTCCTCCTAATTGAATTCCTTTTACTTTTTCTTCCCACTGCTTGATAATTTTGTCCAGGACTGTGTTGAATAGAAGTGGTGAGAGACTATATCCTTGTCTGACCCCTGGGTGTATCTCAATGTTAGTAATGTTTATTTCATAATTGGTTGTGATCCGGCTTTGGATTCTGAGGCCATCCTCAGACAGTTAAACCCTTTCAGGCCCCCTGGCGACAATTGTGTACATTACTTTCTACAGTGCCTTAGTTGCAACAGAAGTATTTCTTCCCATGGAAACCTGAGATACACGTTTCTGAATATTCAACCTTCTCATCATGCACAAGAACTACCAACTGTTAGGCATCACTACGAAAATACCAGCAAGTGAATGTACCACTGTACAGGAGTTCAGTGACCATCAGAGTACATGTACGTGGTTGGTTCACGATATTCCACTGTGTAATTGAATGTCATATTGTTATTTTGCATGGGAAATTATTCAATGATCATTTTACTACTTATTACAATAGAAAATATTTCATAATTAATTATTTTAGTCCATTAAAAATGAAGCCAAGTGTACAAAGTATATTATGAAAATGGGTACATATTTTTGGATAAATCTTGCATCTAAAATCATTTAAAAAATCACCTAAGAGCATTACCATGTAAAGAAAGATTTTCCTTCCTCCGAAAAGCTTAAGACCAAATAAATGTCCATTCTACGTCACCAAGAGATTATAGCTGTACATAGATTGTTTTTGCAAATATGTATGACCTTTTACGACGATATACCTATACAACTCCCACAGCTCGTGGTCTCGCAGTAGCGTTCTCGCTTCCCGAGCACGGGGTCCCGGGTTCGATTCCCGGCGGGGTCAGGGATGTTCACCTTCCTCGAGATGACTGGGTGTTGTTGTGTCGTCATCATCATCCATCCCCATTACGGTCGGAGGAAGGCAACGGCCAAACCACCTCCACTGGGACCTTGCCTTGGAGGGCGGTACGGGTCTCCCGTATCGTCCCCTACGCTCTGTTACGGAGTATGGGACTTCATCATCATCACCTGTATAACAAACGCAAGCATGATGAAATAAACAAAGAAAGTACGAACAAATAACCGTACAATTATATTATAATCAAAGTTAAAGAGTATAAGAACAGTATGCAAATGAGTGCTGGAATAGAGTACTATATCATATGGACAAAATAACTGGCGAACGTGACGGACAGGCAAAAAAGGGGAGAAGCAGAGGGGAGGAATGACGCAATGGATTGTGGGTGGGGAATAGTTATACTACATGTACAACGACCATATTATCTCATGGCGAGAAAAATTTTATCTGGCAGCTGCTACTTTAGTAATGTGATGGTCCCAATAGAGCAGATGAAGGCAGAAACTAACATTACTCCAAATTCTAGCTGCCTTAAAATATCACTCACAGGTCCGCACCACTAGCTGAGTGGTAAGGTGATTCCCGGCTGGTATGGGTATTTTTCTCCTCTCAGGGACTGTGTGTTGTATTGTCCTCATAATCGTCATCGTGTTATGTTGCCTTCATCATCATCTCGTCCAACGGGGTGGCGACAGGAAAGGCAGCCGGCTGCTCCTTAAATTAACCATGCCAAACCTGCCATAACCATGGCGACCCTGCGACAATGCGACACAAAGCCACAGGGAGAAGAAGAAAGATAAATATCAATCACTGAATCCTAACTTAATCCTCAATGACCTAACACAGTTCTATAATTGACTCTTGCTAAAGTGGCAGTAGCCAGTTAATATTTTCTCACCATAAGATATCAGGCGGCCATCCTGATTTAGGTTTACCGTGATTTCCCTAAATCGCTCCACGCAAATGCCAGGATGGTTCCTTTGAAAGGGCACGGCCGACTTCCTTCTCCGTCCTTCTCTAATCCGATGAGGCAGATGACCTCGCTGCCTTGTCTCCTTCCCCCAAGCAACCCAACCCAAGATATCAGGGTTGCCCAGAAAGTAATGCACCACATTATTTTTTCTTCAACAATTGTTTATTGAACATTATGAGAATTACACACACAGAAGAATGGTGTTTTATCTAGACATCTTATTTTTGCACGTAATTTCCATCCCGTTCTATGGCCCTCCCTCTATGGCGCGAAACAAGCGCGTGTATGCCCTGGTTTAAATGGTTCAAATGGCTCTCAGCACTATGCGACTTAACTTCTGAACTTAAAACTTAGAACTAATTAAACCTAACTAACCTAAGGACATCACACACATCCATGCCCAAGGCAGGATTCGAACCTGAGACCATAGCGGTCGCTCGGTTCCAGACTGCAGCGCCTAGAACCGCTCGGCCACCCCGGCCGGCGTGTATGTCCTGTCGGTACCAGTCCATGTTGTAATGGTTCTTATTTACGTGACCATTACGGCACTCCAACCCCAGTTCTCGATACCAATAATATCGTACTACGTTTCTGCGAAGTAACAGACATATTTTTGTGACAATATTCACATTTGATTTTATTAATGTATAGGTACTTCGATGTATCAATATATTACAGTGATATTGTTCTTGTGTGTATTCATTTGTGTGAGACTGTCATAATCTTTGACTTACTTGTAACCGTTTTAGCGCGAATGCGCACGGAGCAGTCTTTGTTTCAATTTGCGGAAGATAAGTTGTTATTTCGATTTTTAAAAGAACTGTCAAGTCGGTTAAAGTGGAAAATAAATATATGAAGATTGATACAAAACTGTTTTCTTGGTGATGTGACAATTAAGAAGAAGTATATGTGAATTTACAAGAAGTTTAACAAAAATGTAGATCGTGAACACCAAGTCAAAAATTATTTCTACCATACTATTGATCATTAAGAATTTCCTGAAAAACACGTTTGTTAGGTCTTCAGATATTGCTAAAATACAAATCTGGACCTTCTAGCAGTCAAAGTGGAATCACCCTAGAATCAACAAGATGAGCCATAACAACTTCGACGAAATCTACATGGGAATCCATTCAAGGTAAGTGCCAAAATTAATGACTTTTTTACAGTGACTTCATAATTTCCATTCTGACGATACCATCCACAGTAAATAACTTCGTTGTTGCCCAATAAAGCGAACATACGCTGCGTGGGCAACATCATTAATCTGATTTCTAACCTTCTTTGCACGAGGTGGTATTGTTAGAATGTCCTGGTGGGGGAGCCGGTGAATCAGCTGTGTGAATCCGCTCCTCATCGTTCTCAAAATGTCTTCCGCGAATGCCATCCTTTAATGGCGAATGACAACATCAGCTCGCTGCAACATGTCAGGTGTGACAGCCGTGGATGGACTCACCGACCGCTGCAAATCGTGGAGCTCCGCCGAGCCACCTTCTGATGACCTCACCCTCCGTGCCCAGCGACTAACTCTACATATATCGATAGCTGACGCTCCATAGACCTTGCACAAGCGTTTGCGAATATTCCCTGCAGTTTCTTTCTCTGCAATGAGAAATTCAATGGCGACAGGTTGCTTGTAACGTACATCACCTACAGACGCCATTTTGAAACTGTCCTGCAGCTACGCTATCTGTCGAAAGCGACGGAAACCTGGCGCGCTCACTCAGGACACTTGAAATAATACACAAGTAACGTTCCGCGTTCGTAGCATTGTTTTCGGCTGAGAAAAAAAAAATGCGGTGCATTACTTTCTGGGCAACGCTCGTAGTATAGGACACAGATGACATGGTCATACATTTGCAGTGCTTAATGTGATGTAGTGGTCCTCCACAGCTGAGTGGTCAGCACAATGGAATGTCATATGAGGGGCCTGAGTTCGATACCTGGCTGTATTGGAGATTTTCTCCACTCGAAGACTGGGCGTTGTGTTCTCATCATCATCATTTCATCCTCATTACCATGCAAGTAGCTGAAGTGGCTTCAATTTTTCGTGTATTTCATTATGTCTGTCTGTTTCATGTAATGTATAATCGTAAAAGATCACATATCTGCAGCCCCGGATCTACGATATTTCCGAACCAAAGAAAAATGTGATAGTGGTCCTCTGCCCCTCTACCCTGCGAGCGTTTGAGATAGGACGACAAAAATTTTAAAAAAGATTTTTCATAAGTAAGTTCATTTTGTAGCGCTCATCTTTATGAAGACTTTGATATGTAAAACATATATGTTCGAGGAAATGTAAGACATATTATCTGATCGTGAGTGTGTCGTAATGCAGTGCCATGTCTCTTCACGCAGCATTCTTCTATCTTACGTCACTGTATTCCGGTCTGTGGAAGTCAAATGTCTAAATGTCTTTATTTTATATTGGAAACCATCAAACCTATATTCAGGACAGTGGAAATTAAAATGTCCTGGGGTACCTTTCCCGCTCCCAGCCGACCGCTATGACGTCCTACCCTCCCCCCCCCCCCCCCTTAAAAAGAAAAGCCCTCAGTTAATACTGGGCTGGATTATTTGTGACAGGGAGAATAAGAACTCTTCAGAAAATTTGCTCTGTTTATTGCCTGTCAGCTAATAGCTTTCTCTTTTGTATGATATAAAATTAAATATAGGTAACCTAAAACCAGTAAAAAATATGTTGAAATGTGTGTGAAATCTTATGGGACATAACTGCTAAGGTCATCAGTCCCTAAGCTTACACGCTACTTAACCTAAATTATCCTAAGGACTAACACACACACCCATGCCCGAGGGAGGACTCGCACCTCTGCCGGGATCAGCCGCACAGTAAAACCAGTAAAGACAGGAGAAGCAAGATAGTAGACGTTTCTTCAATCCTTACGTCATAGCATTTTTTCTCTCTAATCTTGCTACAGCTTTATACAGAGTGCTTTCCTTCATGTGAAAGAGTCTATTATCTCATTAAAGTTCGTCAAATGTTTTGCTACATGAAAAATCAAAATATCGTTGTCTCATACTGGAAAAGCTGTTAATAAGAATAGTAACCAAGACTGGTGTCGTTTCTCGACCTGATTACGTCTATTTTGTCACTGTCTGCTAGATAAAACAAAGTAGGCCTTTCTAATATTGCAGCAACTGTAACAGATGCCAAATAAGCGAGACTGATTTGGCACAAATGGTCATTTTTGTCTACCTCATTTACAAAAATAACGCTACAGAACATAGTTCACGAAGTACCAATATGAGATGCCTATTAGACCCACTACAAGCAAAAATTTGTATGTTACGAAATAGTTTCACATTTCATTCATACACTCAAGTATGAGCTCGGAAAATAGTAGTAGTTGTACGAAGTTTTTATATAAATTTGTAATCATCATATTCTTCCATATAATTTGTATGATGTCCCCGTTTCTTCTCCTCTTCCTCGTTCAAACAAACAATGTTGTTATCACTAATTCTGTTACTGTTCCTGCCATTGTCAAAAGTTATTCTCCCGTTGACTTCACTAAACCTGCCAGAATCACTGGTTTAGTTATCCGGCTTTTATTCTCCGCTTAGGCATTATTACGTGTTCGTACAACGCGTTCTCCGTGTTACTCCGAGAATAGATTTAAGTGGTCGCTAACCGTGGACTGCACAGCTGGCCCTTAGTAGTGTAGCGATCTCGCAAAAATTTTATGCCAAAATTTCATTTTCTTTTGTACACCGATAACACACTATGTAATCTTTCTTACCTGTTATTCTTGTTAGTCGTTTATTTCTACTCTGATAGTCTGAATCTACGGATTTCGCTAATTGTTAGAACAACGCTTATTATTCGCATAGCCAGTCAACCACATAAACAATCAGCGATTGGCATTCACCCATTCGGGTTTATTCGGCTCAGCTAGTATAGCCCCGTCCCCTTTTATCTGCGGGCAAGTTTTTGTTTCTAGATGGGACGGAGATTGCCCTGGCAGAGACATCACGTGCTCTATGCACACATACAAAAATCAACTTATGATTAGTTCAGAAATCATCTTAGAATGTGTTAAAAATGTTCAAAAACCAACTCTGATGCGTTTCAAAATCATATGAACAATCGATAGACCAACGTGCGCTGGATGCTAAGCGCTTTGTCAAACGCGGTTTTTTCTTGAAGAATATGAATTTGGCGCCCCCTGAAATTGCTGCCAGGAGCGGATACCCCTGTTTGCCCCCACTCCACAGATCCGGGCTTGTATATCTTTAGAAAAACAATCTTTGTACAGCTACAAACTGTCGCTGTTGTGTGGAGTATCTGTTTTGTCTTACGTTGCCCGAGGATGGCCTATTGAGCTGAAGGCTGCATCACAACGAACTGCTAAATAAATATACTGTCTAATGAAGTTTATACACTACTGGACATTAAAATTGCTACCCCACGAGGATGACGTGCTACAGACGCCAAATGTAACTGACAGGAAGAAGATGCTGTGATATGCAAATGATTAGCTTTTCCGAGCATTCAAACAAAGTTGGCGCCGGTGGCGACACCTACAACGTGCTGACACGAGGAAAGTTTCCAACCGATTTCTCATACACAAACGGCAGTTGACCGGCGTTGCCTGGTGAAACGTTGTTGTGATGCCTCGTGTAAGGAGGAGAAATGCGTACCATCACGTTTCCGACTTAGATAAAGGTCGGATTGTAGCCTATCGTGATTGCGGTTTATCGTATCGCGACATTGCTGCTCGCGTTGGTTGAGAACCAACGATTGTTAGCAGAATATGGAATCGGTGGCTTCAGGACGGTAATACGGAACGCCGTGCTGGATCCCGACGGCCTCGTATCACTAGCAGTCGAGACGACAGGCATCTTATCCGAACGGCTGTAACGGATCGTGCAGCCACGTCTCGATCCCTGAGTCAACACATGGGGACGTTTGTAAGACAACAAACATCTACACGAACAGTTCGACGACGTTTGCAGCAGCACGGACTATCAGCTCGGAGGCGTGGCTGCGGTTACCCTTGACGCTGCATCACAGACAGGAGCGCCTGCGATGGTGTACTCGACGGCGAACCTGGGTGCACGAATGGCAAAACGTCATTTTTTCGGATGTTCTGTTTACAGCATCATGATGGTCGCATCCGTGTTTGGCGACATCGCGGTGAACGCACATTGGAAGCGTGTATTCGTCATCGCCATACTGGCGTATCACCCGGCGTGATGGTATGGGGTGCCATCGGTTACACGTTTCGATCACCCCTTGTTTGCACTGACGGCACTTTGAACAGTGGACGTTCCATTTCAGATGTGTTACGACCCGTGGCTCTACCCTTGTTTCGATCCCTGCGAAACCCTACATTTCAGCAGGATAATGCACGACCTTATGTTGCAGGTCCTGTATGGGCATTTCTGGATACAGAAAATGTTCGACTGCTGTCCTGGCCAGCACTTTCTCCAGATCTCCCACCAATTGAAAACGTCTGGTCAATGGTGGCCGAGGAACTGGCTCGTCACAATACGCCTGTCACTACTCTTGATGAACTGTGGTATCGTGTTGAAGCTGCATGGGTAGCTGTACCTGTACACGACATCCAAGCTCTGTTTGACTCAATGCCCAGGCGTATCAAGGACGTTATTACTGCCAGATGTGGTGGTTCTGGGTACTGATTTCTCAGGATCTTTGAACCCAAATTGCGTGAAAATGTAATCACATGTCAGTTGAAGTATAATATATTTGTCCAATGAATACTCGTTTATCATCTGCATTACTTCTTGGTGTATCAATTTTAATGGCCAGTAGTGTATGAGAAGCGTCCAGTTAGCAATGCAACACATTTTTTTCTGGGCAAATTTCGTTTGAAAAATGTGTAATTTGTCGTGGGACATTGTAGAGCATTCCCGGTTCGTCCCATATGGTTTCATGTAGTTCTGATACGTGGTGGAGCTATGCATATCCTTCAAACAGGCGTCTGTAATGGAGATACGTTCCAAGCAGAAACCTGTCGTTGAGCTGGTTTTGGCGGAAAACCGGAGCACTGCAGATAGCCATAGGCACTTGCAAATGTGAAAGGAGACCTAGCAGTGAACAAAAGCACGGTGAGTCGTTGCCAAGGCGTCATCATCACAACGAGATCGCGCAAACTGGCCAATCAACCGCGAGCAGCACGCAACTGTGACTCCAGCAATGTTGGAACGTGCAGACACTCTCATTTCAGACAATCAACGGATCGCAATCAAGCACTTCGCTCCACACCTGGACGCCTCCGTTGGTATTGCTGACACTCTCGTTCACCAGATGGGGTACTCAGAGGTGTGTGTTCACTGCATTCCTCACCCCCTAACAGAAGACCATAAAGAGCGACGAATGACCTGTGGAATGGCTTGCGAATATGTGGACCATGGGGAGGTTATTTATGCACTCACACACTGTCTCCGACGTTGAGCAATAGAGTGGCATCATGACGGCATAGAGGCCCTCCCAGGAAGGTGGCATTGAACGGAGATTATGTTGAAAAGTAGGTTTTGTGGCCAGAAGAGTGTGGAATAATGCGATGCATTGGAACCCTGAACAAAGGCAACCTCTTTCACAAAAGAGTTGTATTGCTTATCGAAGGCCTGTCGTAAATATGGCGTGTAAATAAATACAGGGTGGTCCATTGATAGTGACCAGGCCAAATATCTCACGAAATAAGCATCAAACGAAAAAACTACAAAGAACGAAACTTGTCTAGCTTGAAGGGGGAAACCAGATGGCGCTATGTTGGCCCGCTAGGTAGCGCTGCCATAGGCCAAATGGATATCATGTATCATATTGGAACAACCGAAATGAAATGTTCAAACGTACCTACGTTCTGTATTTTAATTTAAAAAACCTACCTGTTACCAACGGTTCGTCTAAAATTGTGAGCCATATGTTTGTGGCTATCAGAGCGCCGTCTATCACAAAGCGAAAAAAGTGGTCCAACTAAAACATTTATATTTCTTTACGTACTAAACGAGTACGTAATAAAAATGGGGGTTCCTATTTTAAAAACGCAGTTGATATCCGTTTGAGGCATGGCAGCGTCATCTAGCGGGCCAACCATAGCGCCATCTGGTTTCCCCCTTCAAGCTAGACAAGTTTCGTTCTTTGTAGATCTTTCGTTTGATGTTTATTTCGTGAGATATTTGGCTCGGTCACTATCAATGGACCATCCTGTATATCTCGCAGATAGTTAATAACGGCAAAAGTCTCGTGAATCTTCTTGGGGACTGTGATGTATACAGGAAGACATCAGCTCCAGAATATTGCAGAGATTTAGAGGAAGACCGAGCAGGATTAGCGAGTGGTACAGCGAATGGCAGCTGTCTCTGAACACAAGTAATTGTAACACACTGGGCATCAACATGTCAAGAAGTACGCAGCTGTAGGGTTTCACTGTTGGTGAAAGATCACCAGACACAGTAACTACCGTAAAACACCTAGGAATGACCATTCAGAGCGACCTAAGGTGGAAAGACCACATAAAACAAAAAGCAGAGAAAGCAGGTGTCAGCTTGGTGGAATCTTGAGGAAACATAGGTCATCCAAAAAAGAAGTGGCTAACAAAACATCGTTCGATCGATTCTTCCATTTTTTTTCATAAATCTGGGGCCATTCCTGTATGTTGTTGTTGTGGTCTTCAGTCCAGAGACTGGTTTGATGCAGCTCTCCATGCTACTCTATCTTGTCCAAGCTTCTTCATCTTCCAGTACCTACTGCAACCTACATCCTTCTGAATCTGCTTAGCGTATTCATCTCTTGGTCTCCCTCTACGATTTTTACCCTCCATGCTGCCCTCAATTACTAAATTCGTGATCCCTTGATGCCTCAGAACATGTCCTACCAACCGATCCCTTCTTCTAGTCAAGTTGTGCCACAAATTTCTCTTCTCCCCAATCCTATTCAATATCTCCTCATTATTTATGTCATCTACCCAACTAATCGTCAGCATTCTTCTGTAGCACCACATTTCGAAAGCTTCTATTCTCTTCTTGTCCAAACTATTTATCGTCCACGTTTCAGTTTCTCACATGGCTACACTCCATACAAATACTTTCAGAAACGACTTCCTGACACTTAAAACTATACTCGATGTTAACAAATTTCTCTTCTTTAGAAACGCTTTCCTTGCCATGGCCAGTCTACATTTTATATCCTCCCGCCCCCTTCCCCCCCCCCCCCCCCCATCATCAGTTATTTTCCTCCCCAAATATCAATTTCTGCACAGGATTAACAAAAGAGACAGACAAGATCCAATGAGGAGCAGCACGTCTTATGACGAAATTGTTTAGCCAACCTGTTTCTCAATGTACTTTGTCGATCTTTAAATAAAATTCCCTGTGATATTAGAAAAGAGAAGTTTTTCGGATGAGATGCAAGCCACGAAGGCTCTGCTTCCCTCGCCTCTTCACCCTCTTCACCGCAGCTGAATCGGCTGCCTCCTAAATTACCTCTTGTTTCTCACTTTCTTTTTCATGAGTGTTTACCCCCACAGATCTCTGCATCTATATAATTACTCTGCTGTTCACACTTAGGTGCTTCGCAGAGGATTCATAGAACAACAATTTATCAATTGATCCAATCTCGAACAAGCACATGCGAAAAGTGAACAGTTAAATTTGATTTCTCTTCTTTCATTATGGTGGTCATTTCTTTCTATGTAGGTTGGAATCTACAAAACATTTCTGCAGTTGAAGGAGAAAGTTGGCGATTGATATTTCGTGACAAGATCTCCACGCAACGAAAAATACCTCAGTTTACTGTTGATCAAGTTACAGGATTGTGCAACCCAGAAAACTGAACATATCACTTTTCGTGCACAGGGTTGACTCTTCAGTATCTTTTTGGCTAAAGACTTAGGGTGTCTCCATACAAAGCTCTAGTATTTCCTCCCTGACTCATGAATCGAGGTTTCATCTTCAGTGATGATTCGTTTCAGAAACATTTCACCTTCACGAGGATGATGGTCCAGTTGCTGAAGACAGAGTCTCACGTGTGTGCGCTCGTGCTTTTCATTGAGTTGCATTGGCACCCAGCTCCGACAGAGCGGTGTCATATGTTGAACCGTGAGTAATGTGCATTTGGTTTACCACTTCATCAAAACGTAGTAGTCTGTCACACTATGTGTTTCATGCAGGCAATAAATTACTCAAAACTACAGCCTGAAGCTATTTGCTTCCATTCCACAACGGCAAGAAGAATGTATTCGAGCTCGCAGCTGTCACAACTGATACTGTTTCTAGTAGTGGGTGTAGGTTCCAAATGGAATGAAAGTTTCATCATTTAATAACTGTTCTACGATACACGTATCTGCATAATTTGACAAATACTGGACTGGTGCTTTGTGGTGCAGTACTCTCCATTCTTGTCAGTGTATCTGCCTGGAGTGTGAGCTAATAGGGGAGCAAAATGTGGACGATTAAGAATACACAAGACTCTTAAAATCTGGTCAATCCTTGCACTTATGTGTGCCAGATTATCCAAAGTGCCAGACTATTGACAGTGTCTTGAATGTAGTGCAAATGCATGAGCGTCATACTTTACTAAACCTGAAGATACATTAATTTTTATAGAAAAATGGAGTCCTTGAGTGTGTAAATACGCAATAGTACCACTCACTATGCGACGTGTCCCAGATTTTTAGTTGTTGCAATGATGATACATTATGTCAGTAAGCTTTGTCACACAACCACTTTGCAAGCATTACTTGAGTGCTGCATGTTTCTGATTGTTGCATACTGTACACCAGGAAGACGCCTGCAACTGCAGCACCAGCTGTGTGAGATATCTTATATTCTCTCCTCCTATGTCCTTTTCTTCATCTTTTTATTGCAACTTTCCCATACAATTCTGCTTATCTGTTCGTCTAACAGTTTGGTCATAAACAGTTGCTTGACCGGCATTGTAGTCAGCAGCTCCTCCCATTTGACTGATGAAGTCATCCGTTTTTAAGATATGCGATCATTCGGACTTGACATGTAGTAATTCCTTGGAAATCTACCATAAATAAAGTAGCGATAAAGAAGATTCCAAGGAAATACTACATGTCAGTTCAACTTGTCTCCAATTTCGTGTTCCTGTTGGAGGTCTAGTAGAACGTGTTTTCTTTTAGAATCCACGATACTGAAGTGTACATAAAACTACAATTTCAAACATTAATGGAATAATTTAACATTTTAATTAACTAATAACATTGTTGCAGACAAGAATTCATTGTTGTGTTCGTCATTTCTACTTAAACGACTGGAAGTTGGATGTGGGCCAGATTACTGAGTGGCCGGACAACAGAGGGCTAGATTAGAGAGAGTTTGGTGTACAGTAAAGGAGGTACTAGGAGTTTTTGACTTCTGCTGCTACAGAAGAATGCTGTAGAACAGATGGCTGGATCTAAAAACTAATGATGAATCACTGAATAGTTACCGAGAGGGAAAAGCATTTGTGTAGGAGAAGGGGTCATTTAATAGGAAACATCTCGAGACATCTGGGAATAGTCACTTTGGTATTGGAGAGAAGTGTGGAGGGCAAAGACTGTAGATCAGTGGTCGCCACTCTGCAGCCCAGAGGCCGCATGTGACCCTTGGATTCACACCGTAGTTAATAATAATATGCAGCCAGCAACTAACAGCCGAATCCTGAAAGGTCACTTTATGCGAGAGCTTCTTAAGAGTGTACCGAGCGATGTGGTGCAGTGGTTAGCACGCTGGATTCTCATTCAGCAGGTGGCCAGTTCAAACCCACATCTGGCCAACCTGATTTAGGTTTTGTGTGATATCCCTAAATCCTTCCAGGTAAATGCTGGGAGGTTCTTTCGCAAGGGCACAGCTGGCTTCCTTCCCCATCCTTCCCTAATCCAGAGGGACCAATGACCTCAGTGTTTGGTCCCCTCACCCAGGTCAACCAATCAATCTAAGAGTGCAGTTTTCTTGTACTGTGACAAATAAAAATACTTATAGTCACAGTAATGTTTTAAGATGTGCGTAACTGTAATTGACGCTGATGAATTCGGTGGTGAGCTAAGTCGACCGCTTATCTGGCGGGTAGAGGAGTAAGGATAACCCGTGGTCTAGGCGTAGCGTCTTTGATCTATACTCAAAACATCTTCGGTCCCGGGTTCGATCCCTGCCACTGCCTAATATATATAATTGATAAATAATCAGCATTGGCGGCCGAAGACTTCCGGCATAAGAAGTCAGCCTCATTCTGCCAACGGCCTTGTCAAAGAGGGCGGAGGAGCGGATAGAGGTTCAGGGCACTCTCTTGTCCTAGGGGTGGGAAATTCCCCCTAAAGGCGGAAGAATCAGCAATGATCAACGACATGAGGATGCAGAAGGCAATGGAAACCACTGCATTAAAGACACGTATCGTGTATCCACAGGACATGTGGCCTGTAATTGAAGAAGTGTCATGATGATCTCTCCATTGGCAAAAGATTCCGGAATAGTCCCCCATTCGGATCTCCGGGAGGGGACTGCCAAAGGGGAGGTTACCATGAGAAAAAGATTGAATAATCAACGAAAGGATAACGTTCTACGAGTCGGGGCGTGGAATGTCAGAAGCTTGAACGTGGTAGGGAAACTAGAAAATCTGAAAAGGGAAATGCAAAGGCTCAATCTAGATATAGTAGGGGTCAGTGAAGTGAAGTGGAAGGAAGACAAGGATTTCTGGTCAGACGGGTATCGGGTAATATCAACAGCAGCAGAAAATGGTATAACATGTTTAGGATTCGTTATGAATAGGAAGGTAGGGCAGAGGGTGTGTTACTGTGAACAGTTCAGTGACCGGGTTGTTCTAATCAGAACCGACAGGAGACCAGCACCGACAACGATAGTTCAGATATACATGCCGACGTCGCAAGCTGAAGATGAACAGATAGAGAAAGTGTTTGAGGATATTGAAAGGGTAATGCAGTATGTAAAGGGGGACGAAAATCTAATAGTCATGGGCGACTGGAATGCAGTTGTAGGGGAAGGAGTACAAGAAAAGGTTACAGGAGAATATGGGCTTGGGACAAGGAATGAAAGAGGAGAAAGACTAATTGAGTTCTGTAACAAGTTTCAGCTGGTAATAGCGAATACCCTGTTCAAGAATCACAAGAGGAGGAGGTATACTTGGAAAAGGCCGGGAGATACAGGAAGATTTCAATTAGATTACATCATGGTCAGACAGAGATTCCGAAATCAGATACTGGATTGTAAGGCGTACCCAGGAGCAGATATAGACTCAGATCACAATATAGTAGTGATGAAGAGTAGGCTGAAGTTCAAGACATTAGTCAGGAAGAATCAATACGCAAAGAAGTGGGATACGGAAGTACTAAGGAATGACGAGATACGTTTGAAGTTCTCTAACGCTATAGATACAGCAATAAGGAATAGCGCAGTAGGCAGTACAGTTGAAGAGGAATGGACTTCTCTAAAAAGGGCCATCACAGAAGTTGGGAAGGAAAACATAGGTACAAAGAAGGTAGCTGCGAAGAAACCATGGGTAACAGAAGAAATACTTCAGTTGATTGATGAAAGGAGGAAGTACAAACATGTTCCGGGAAAATCAGGAATACAGAAATACAAGTCGCTGAGGAATGAAATAAATAGGAAGTGCAGGGAAGCTAAGATGAAATGGCTGCAGGAAAAATGTGAAGACATCGAAAAAGATATGATTGTCGGAAGGACAGACTCAGCATCCAGGAAAGTCAAAACAACCTTTGGTGACATTTAAAGCAACCCTGGTAACATTAAGAGTGCAACGGGAAATCCACTGTTAAATGCAGAGGAGAGAGCAGATAGGTGGAAAGAATACATTGAAAGCCTCTATGAGGGTGAAGATTTGTCTGATGTGATAGAAGAAGAAACAGGAGTCGATTTAGAAGAGATAGGGGATCCAGTATTAGAATCGGAATTTAAAAGAGCTTTGGAGGACTTATGGTCAAATAAGGCAGAAGAGATAGATAACATTCCATCAGAATTTGGGGGACTATTCAGGAATCTTTTGCCAATGGAGAGATCATCATGACACTTCATCAATTACAGGCCACATGTCCTGTGGATACACGATACGTGTCTTTAATGCAGTGGTTTCCATTGCCTTCTGCATCCTCATGTCGTTGATCATTGCTGATCCTTCCGCCTTTAGGGGCAATTTCCCACCCCTAGGACAAGAGAGTGCCCTGAACCTCTATCTGCTCCTCCGCCCTCTTTGACAAGGCCGTTGGCAGAATGAGGCTGACTTCTTATGCCGGAAGCCTTCGGACGCCAATGCTGATTATTGGGGGAAGTGGCAACAAAACGACGATTCACGTTGGTGTGTAGAATATATGAGTCTGGCGATATACCATCTGACTTTCGGAAAAGCATCATCCACACAATTCCGAAGACGGCAAGAGCTGACAGGTGCGAGAATTATCGCACAATCAGCTTAACAGCTCATGCATTGAAGCTGCTTACAACAATAATATACAGAAGAATGGAAAGAAAATTGAGAATGCGCTAGGTGACGATCAGTTTGGCTTTAGGAAAAGTAAAGGGACGAGAGAGGCAATTCTGACGTTACGGCTAATAATGGAAGCAAGGCTAAAGAAAAATCAGGACACTTTCATAGGATTTGTCGACCTGGAAAAAGCGTTCGACAATATAAAATGGTGCAACCTGTTCGAGATTCTGAAAAAAGTGGGGGTAAGCTATAGGGAGAGACGGGTCATATACAATATGTACAACAACCAAGAGGGAATAATAAGAGTGGACGATCAAGAACGAAGTGCTCGTATTAAGAAGGGTGTAAGACAAGGCTGTAGCCTTTCGCCCATACTCTTCAATCTGTACATCGAGGAAGAAATGATGGAAATAAAAGAAAGGTTCAAGAGTGGAATTAAAATACAAGGTGAAAGGATATCAAGGATATGATTCGCTGATGACATTGCTATCCTGAGTGAAAGTGAAGAAGAATTAAGTGATCTGCTGAACGGAATGAACAGTCTAATGAGTACACACTATGGTTTGAGAGTAAATCGGAGAAAGACAACGGTAATGAGAAGTAGTAGAAATGAGAACAGCGAGAAACTTAACATCAGGATTGATGGTCACGAAGTCAATGAAGTTAAGGAATTCTGCTACCTAGGCAGTAAAATAACCAATGACGGACGGAGCAAGGAGGACATCAAAAGCAGACTCGCTATGGCAAAAAAGGCATTTCTGACCAAGAGAAGTCTAATAATGTCAAATACCGGCCTTAATTTGAGGAAGAAATTTCTGAGGATGTACGTCTAGAGTACAGAATTGTATGGTAGTGAAACATGGACTGTGGGAAAAACGGAACAGAAGAGAATCGAAGCATTTGAGATGTGGTGCTATAGAAGAATGTTGAAAATTAGGTGGACTGATAAGGTAAGGAATGAGGAGGTGCTATACAGAATCGGAGGGGAAAGGAATATGTGGAAAACACTGATAAGGAGAAGGGACCGGATGATAGGACATCTGCTAAGACGTGAGGGAATGACTTCCATGGTACTAGAGGGAGCTGTAGAGGGCAAAAACTGTAGAGGAAGAAAGAGATTGGAATACGTCAAGCAAATAATTGAGGACATTGAGGACGTAGGTTGCAAGTGCTACTCTGAGATGAAGAGGTTAGCACAGGAAAGGAATTCGTGGCGGGCTGTATCAAACCAGTCAGTAGACTGATGACAAAAAAAAAAAAAAGAAGAGGAGTAAGTAGTATGGCCACTGAGGGTTTAACAGAAGTGAGAGAGAAATTTTTTTACTGTGTGTCATCCAGTACTGACAATAACACTGCAGCCACTGCAGGATTAGAGAATATGACAGGATGAATGTTATATTGTGTTCCAGTACTGACAACTCACAGGTTTGTGACTAGTACCGATCAGCGGTTATGGTATAAATTTTGACACAGAAGGAACATGGAGTAAGATTGAAGAGACAGTCATCTTCAAATGCAATATATATTTGTAGGAATGAATACGAAATTAAATTAAGGTTTTTTTAATGCTACGTATTGAGTAGAAGGAAAAATGCATTTAAAAGATTTAGTAAACATTTTTGATCCTGTCTCATACTGCATAATGCATTTAAATACGTGTACACTTATTTGTTATTTTTGTTATGGATTGTGAACCCATGAAGTCAACATCACAGATGAGATCTTCTTCATTTGGGTTCGCTATTAGTTTCGGCTGGCAAGCTAGCTATCTCCAGATCATAAGACATTCTCGATTAGTGCTGGTGAAGCCGTCCGTAATGACACCAACAATAAACAAGAATGTTTTATGACCTGAAGCTGTCTAAATTGTTGGCCAAAATTACATATTTGTAGGAATGAATATGAAATCAAATTAAGGCTTTTGTAATCCAAGAAGAAAAATGATCTTCAAAACACTTAATCGTGTCTCATACTGCATAGTCCAATTAAATACCCATACAATTATTTTTTTATTTATGTGGGGGTTGAGAACCCGTGAAGTCAAGATGACACATGAAATCTTCTTCGTTTGCATTCATTGCTAGTTTCTGCTGACAAGTTAGATATCTTCAGATTATAAGACACTCTTGATTAATGTTGGTGAAGCCATAATGACGCCAACACGTATCAAGAGTATTTTATGATCTGAAGGTGGCTAAATTGTTAGCCGAAACTAGTAATGGATCCAAATGAAGAAGACTTCACGTGCGATCTTGATGTCATCGGTTTCCAACCCCTAACTTAAAAAAAATTACGACAGATCGCGTGTCTTTTGGTTCACAATGTCAACAAAGTTGATAAGTAAAGTTATTATTAACGCGTGGGATAGTCTAAGCTGACTTGTCACGGTCCGCGCGGATCCCCCCGTCGGTGGTTCGAGACCTCCCTCCGGCATGGGTGCGTGTGTTGTCCTTAGCGGAGGTTAGTTTAAGTTTGATTAAGTAGAGTGTGAGCTTAGGGACCGACGACCTCAGAAGTTCGATCCCGTAAGTGCTTTCCACAAATTTACAATTTGAACTTACCATTGTTACTGAATTACGCATCTGCTCACACAGATAACACAAAAACACCTTGTCAGGCAATTGCAGTGTCAAAACTGTGGGTTCGTTGAGGATGACAGCAATCTCAAACACAGAAAAGTTGATACGAAGTATTCAGAAAGGTGCCGATTTTTAACGATGAGTACCTGGGGGCCAGCGGGAAATCTGTCGTGTCCTTACTGTAGCTAAAATACATGGGTCTCGTAACATGCAAAATTATACAGCGTGTTCCAAAAACGTACGGTCAAACTTTCAGGAAACATTCCTCACACACAAATAAAGAAAAGATGTTATGTGGACATGTGTCCGGAAACGCTTAATTTCCAAGTTAGAGCTCATTTTAGTTTCGTCAGTATGTACTGTACTTCCTCGATTCACTGCCAGTTGGTCCAATTGAAGGAAGGTAATGTTGACCTCGGTGCTTGTGTTGACATGCGACTCATTGCTCTACAGTACTAGCATCGAGCACATCAGTACGTAGCATCGACAGGTTAGTGTTCATCACGAACGTGGTTTTGCAGTCAGTGCAATGTTTACAAATGCGGAGTTGGCAGATGCCCATTTGATGTACGGATTAGCACGGGGCAACAGCCGTGGCGCGGTACGTTTGTACCGAGATTTCCAGAACGTAGGTCTCCCGACAGGAAGACGTTCGAAGCAATTGATCGCCGTCTTAGGGAGCACGGAACATTCCAGCCTATGACTCGCGACTGGGGAAGACCTAGAACGACGAGGACACCTGCAATGGACGAGGCAATTCTTCGTGCAGTTGACGATAACCCTAATGTCAGCGTCAGAGAAGTTGCTACTGTACAAGGTAACGTTGACCACGTCACTGTACGGAGAGTGCTACGGGAGAACCAGTTGTTTCCGTACCGTGTACAGCGTGTGCAGGCACTATCAGCAGCTGATTGGCCTCCACGGGTACACTTCTGCGAATGGCTCATCCGACAATGTGTCAATCCTCATTTCAGTGCAAATGTTCTCTTTACGGATGAGGCTTCATTCCAACGTGATCAAATTGTAAATTTTCACAAACGACATGTGTGGGCTGACGAGAGTCCGCACATTGTGCAATCACGTCATCAACACAGATTTTCTGTGAACGTTTGGGCAGGCATTGTTGGTGATGTCTCGATTGGGCCCCATGTTCTTCCCCCTACGCTCAATGGAGCACGTTATCATGATTTCATACGACCTGTACTGCTAGAACATGTGCCTTTACAAGTACGACACAACATGTGGTTCGTGCACGATGGAGCTCCTGCACATTTCAGTCGAAGTGTTCGTACGCTTCTCAACAACAGATTCGGTGACCGATGGATTGGTAGAGGCGGACCAATTCCGTGGCCTCCACGCTCTCCTGACCTCAACCCTCTCGACTTTCATTTATGGCAGCATTTGAAAGCTCTTGTCTACGCAACCCCAGTACCAAATGTAGAGACTCTTCGTGCACGTATTGTGGACGGCTGTGATACAATACGCCATTCTCCACGGCTGCGTCAGCGCATCAGGGATTCCGTCGACGGAGGGAGGATGCATGTATCCTCGATAACGGAGGACATTTTGAGCATTTCCTGTAACAAAGTGTTTGAAGTCACGCTGGTACGTTCTGTTGCTGTGTGTTTCCATTCCATGATTAATGTGATTTGAAGAGAAGTAATGAAATGAGCTCTAACATGGAAATTAAGCGTTTCCGGACACATGTCCATATAACATATTTTCTTTCTTTGAGTGTGAGGAATGTTTCCTGAAAGTTTGGCCGTACCTTTTTGTAACACCCTGTATAGGTTAACGATTAATAATAAGATGGGTGCCGGCCGGTGTGGCCGTGCGGTATTAGGCGCTTCAGTCTGGAACCGCGTGACCGCTACGGTCGCAGGTTCGAATCCTGCCTCGGGCATGGATGTGTGTGATGTCCTTAGGTTAGTTAGGTTTACGTAGTTCTAAGTTCTAGGGGACTGATGACCTCAGATATTAAGTCCCATAGTGCTCAGAGCCATTTGAATAAGATCGGTACATATTCGGCCCGAGATGCTGCTCCACTTAGTCAGCACTGGCTCTTCTTCCAAATAAGTTTGGCTACCACTGCTGTCGAGGGATGGCAAGGCCTGACTCCAATAATAATCAGCTTCAGGTGGCTGTAAGCTTAGGGTGACCAGACGTCCGGATTAATCCTGACATGTCCTCCTTTTTTGTTTTTTGTCCGAGGTCCGGGCGGATTTTTAGTGTCCGGCTTTTTCGCAAAGTTGAGCGTAATACAGTTACATTTACAATTCGTCCTGTTCTACTGCTCTTTTCTTAAATACTCGGCACAGGCCGCCCTGTGTGGCCGAGCGGTTCTAGGTGCTTCAGTCTGGAACCGCGCGACCGCTACGGTCGCAGGTTCCAGTCCTGCCTCGGGCATGGATGTGTGTGATGTCCTTAGGTTAGTTAGGTTTAAGTAGTTCTAAGTTCTAGGGGACTGATGACCTCATATGTTAAGTCCCATAGTGCTCAGATCCATTTGAACCATTTTTATTGACACAGCCTTCATGATAAACAAGCACGAAAGCGGTTTTAGTAGGTGGCGCCAGGATCGTCGATGTTATCATTGATCGAGCTATAGGCGAATGCAGATATCGATTATTTAAAATTTTGTGTACATTTTCTGATGTACTTTCCTGCAAATATCCGGCTTTCAAGAAAGGGAGAAATAAATTTGAAGCGGAATGTAAGATATGTGGAGGCTGGAACATACGTCTCAGTGGCCAATAAAGGTAAGAAGTAACCCGACAGAGTGTCATGGTTTTATTTCATTGTTTCATAGTCATTCAGTATATTTGTATTCGGAAGGTTAAAGTGCAGTTTACATGCCGTCAGCTGCTGCTTGAATTGTAGATGTTGGTAGCGATGCGTCGAATGAAGGGAGGTGAATGCCCTTACGTTTTTCGCTTTGTAAACAATTCCGTGTTGTTGACATAACAAAACAATTGACGCCACACTGTCACCACAATCAATGTTTTTAATTTCTTTATATTGCTCAGTTAACCACCACCTGACCATTAGTAACAATTGACAACTAGTTTTAATTCCCGGCAGAAACACGCAATCTTATTGGAGACCTGAGCGCTATAAAACGAAATGCATGTTGCTTTGTCACTGAAATGTTAAATTTCTTCCAGAGGTGGCCAAGATATTGAACATCATATTGCCACTCTGAAGCATAAAAAAATAATAAACTCATTTATTAAAAGTTATCGTATCTTTGGTGGGGAATACTGCAGGTGAGGATACCACCCGTCAGCTTTGGACAAGTAACATGGAAGTAGCCAATCAGGAGTGGCGTTTAGGCAGCCGTATTTGTTAAATCTTAAAACTACGCGTAAATATAAAAACAACTGATGCCAGACTGTCACCACAGTCAATGTTTTTAATCTAAAATAAAAAGATATTGCTCTGGGGATCACCAACTGATCACGAGTAACAATTAACTACTATACATACGAAGACAGTAACTTGTTCTCGAAAGAACAGTTACTGTTGATGACTGTGCAGCTTTTCCGTGGAATAAATGATGACTAACTGAAAACCTGAGCTGCCGACAGGTGTTGTTGATATACTTTGATGTGGACAGCTGAAAAATGTGTGCTCCTACCGGGAACTCCAGCTTACATGGCAGACGCTCTATCCATCTGACCCACCGAGGAAACAGATGAATAGCGCGACTGCAGGGATTTATCCCTCCCAACTGTCCACAATTCTACATATGTATTTTACCTTTTTATAGACATTTGCCCAACCATCCATTACTCATGCACACTTTGGCGATTCCCGTAAGAGTTTGGGCAACCTGTGCGCATTCGCACAGATGAAGGTCAATGGCTGGGTAGCCTTTAACTATATATACGAAGACAGTAACTTGTTCTCGAAAGAACAGTTACTGTTGATGACCGTGTAGCTTTTCCCTGGAATAAATGATGACTAACTGAAAACCTCAGCTGCGCACAGGTTGCCCAAACTCTTACGGGAATCGCCAAAGCGTGCGCGAGTAATGAGTGGATGGGCAAAGGTTTGTAAGGTACATTACATATGTAGAATTGTGAACAGTTGGGAATGTGAGTCTCACGGAAAGCGTGCAAGGGATAAGTCCCTGCAGTCGCGCTGTTCATCTGTATCCTCGGTGGCTGAGATGGATATAGCGTCTGCGATGTAAGCAGGAGGTCCTGGGTTTGAGTCCCGGTCGGGGCACACATTTCCAGCTGTCCACATCGAAGTATATCAACAACACCTGCCGCGCGCGATTAGCCGTGTGGTCTAAAGGCGCTGCAGTCGTGGACTGTGCGGCTGGTCCCGGCGGAGGTTCGAGTCCTCCCTCGGGCATGGGTGTGTGTGTTTGTCCTTAGGATAATATAGGTTAAGTAGTGTGTAAGCTTAGGGACTGATGACCTTAGCAGTTAAGTCCCATAACATTTCACACACACACAACAACACCTGTCGGCAGCTGAGGTTTTCAGTTAGTCATCAATTAACTACTAGTTTTACCGGTAATTTCCGGCAGTCACGTGACTTGTCCACACGTGACGGGTGGTATCTTCATCTGCAGTTCACATGTGTGATGTGTCCTCTTTTTTTTCCTTTGTCCTCCTTTTTGAAGCTGCTTGTCCTCCTTTTTAAACAACTGCATCTGGTCACCCTATGTACAGCTGTAAGCTGCAGTAGTTATGCCAAGACGAAGAGTGTTGCCCAGGATGGACTAGCGCAGAGAGCTGCGTCAAACCAGTATTTGGGACTGAAGACCGCAACAACAGCATGTAGCTGTGTGACGAGCGTCTAGCAATCTTACAATTGAGTCTGCACGCGGGAGAGCGGCCAGGCAGGTGACGTCAGAGAGGGAATTATCAGACCGACCAATGGCCTCCAAGCGTCCGCAGCAGCCAATAAGAGTGCGCTGAGCGGTTAGGCTCACTAGCCAGCCAGTGTGTCGAGGGAGCAGAGACCAGCGGACATGGCGGGGCTACGGACTGTGCTGCTTCTCGCGCTGCTCTTCGTCGCTTCGTGCCACCTCTTCTCAGCAGGTAAACACCGCCACTGCAGTCGTGAATCACCTATCACGCACAAGAAACTTTTTATTTATTTCTTGTACTTATTACATCGAACCAGGGAGTTACACATGCAATAGGGCTGGCGCTTATCGCTGAAATAACCGGTATTCAGTTATATCGGTTTTTTTCAACTCCAGTTTAACTGGACTGTTAAAACCGCTCAAAATAACCGGTTTCTGAAATGATTTTCGGTTCTTTAGTCTTATTATTTCCTAACGTAGTAAATTTAGAAATCAAACAGTTTGAAGAATTCATACTCGCTCATTTTTAAGACACACCAAATCAAAACAAAACTTCCTGGCAGATTAAAACTGCGTGCCGGATCGAGACTCAAACTCGGGACATTTTCCTTTCGCGGGCAAAGGTCCCGAGTTCGAGTCTCGGTCTGGCACATAGTTTTAATCTGCCAGGAAGTTTCATATCAGCGCACACTCCGCTGCAGAGTGAAAATCTCATTCTAGACTCAAAATATTCAATTAAACAGGTTAATAAAAGAAGACTTAGTCGATCCACCACTCGCTGCTTTTCTCGAAAACTGATACGTGATTGAATACTGCAATACAAAAAAAATCACCAGTGTTCTCTTATTGGTTCTTATTTTTTCCAAACTCTCCTCAAAAATCATGTTGTAATCGCGGACCATTGGGCATTACCAGTAGTCAGTGGTAAAGGATGAAAACGGAGAGTGGAGAATTCTATTTTTCGTGTTAATTTGTCCGTTTTCAAGGGCTACAAGGAGACAAAGGTTTGTTAATTAGACACATGCAGCAGATCGGCTGTTTCCTATTTTTATTGTAAGTATGAGTGAATTGTTACGAGTTTTCTCCTCATATCATTGTCACAAGTTTCTTGTGGCTTCTTCCATTTTTAATCTTTTAAATCAAATGGAGCATTGTACTTGACTCACGCTGCACTTCGTAAAGACTTCCAGCCTGGGGATGGTTGGCATTCTGTAAAACAATTGATGCCTGACGACGGAGAAACTACCATACAGACTATATGCGGCAAGTATCGCACATTGCACGTACACACGTGCCATCCAACAAGCCACGCCACATTGTAACAGCAATGCCGTGCCAATTCTTGCTCGTTTCTGCTGGCGTTGCCGGCCGGAGTGGCCGAGCGGTTCTAGGCGCTTCCGTCCGGAACCACGCAGCTGCTACGGTCGCAGGTTCGAATCCTGCCTCGGGCATGGATGTGTGTGATGTCCTTAGGTTAGTTAGGTTTAAGCTGTTCTATGTCTCGTGGTCCGATGACCTCAGATGTTAAGTCCCATAGTGCTTAGAGTCATTTGCATTTGCCATTGCAACGAAATTTTGAACCAGAGAATCATAAATAAGCATCTGAGGGCAAGACACATAAATTTCGCTACTAATTAGGATACAACTTGTATACAAACTATACGCTTGGCCACCTCTGACTGCCCTCTCTGCTTGAACAAAACCTTCACGTGCTTCAATTCGGCCTTAAACTAACGGTTTATTTGTTACTGTATTTACTAGATGATTTGCACTACACCCATTTGTAGTCTTTCTACTTATAATTTTTAAATGAGTTCCTTTGACTCATAGCGGCATTTTTGTGCTACATACATAAAGAAATGCATAAATATTACATGAAAATCATTTGTTTTGCTTACCATCACGTATTCCCTGAGGCATCCCAAACTGACAGTGCTCCTTCAAAAACAATAGTAGCTGCTGAGATAAAGCTGCACTGAATTAGAGGACTTGATAATATACGCCAGCAGCTGGAAATCTAAACCCTAGCAGTGCCAACGTATTTTCAGTAAAGTGTATTTCCAAAGAACCATGAGGGTACTTTGTGAGCACCGCAAAATGTTTTAAAAAAATATAAATTTCCGTTAATTATTTTTGACTGTCACTTGGAACATACTTTTTAAAGACATGTTGAAGTGTAAGTAGGGTATGCAACCTGAAAGTGTCGAACATGCCATTCATTGTGCAAAGTCACATTTCTACAAAGGGGGGAGACATTGTGATCACCTCACGTAGGCTTAATTTTTTGGGTTAAAATAATTGCAGAATCCGGCAGGAGAACTCGTTAAAAACAATAAAAGCTGACTATAAAAATGCTGATAAGTGGCCTACGTAATACATATCGATATGGTACGGAATCCATTGTCATCAAACGCATTTCGGGTGTAGCCCATCATCAGGTGACATTGTGACAAATAATAAAGACAAGTGCAAATAATGATATCATACAAGGCAGCGCAATCAAAGAAATGACATTATATGAACCTCAAATGAAATTAATTGTATACAACTTAAATACACGCCATTTAAGATCATTACAAGCATTGACAGGGACGTTGAATAACTTCAGTACAAAAGTCTAGCAAAACATTTGTCATTGTGTACAAAGAGTAGACCTAACAGCAGCTGATTACAGTTGCAATGTTGAGGTACCGCTAATGGAGCCATAATGTAAACCCTTATCGCTAGCGGATAGCACTTCTGATGCATGTTAAAAAAGGGAACATTAATACAAAAGAGCAAAAGTTCAGCCAGCACTTGTGTGCACAAACGTCAGTTGTAAAAAGCAGTATTCTATTAACAACAACGTCATACAGAACCAAATTATGTGATTTGCTCGTGATTGCAGTAGAGGGTATCACATCTGATGCAAAGTTAATTGAAATAATTATTTTTAAATAAGGCAAATATAATTAAAATTATTTCAAATTTACCATCACAGTTATGTAAGAAAGTCAACAATAAAGTACAACACAACAATTCAGATTTCGTAGAACAAATGTATTACTACATGCCAGCTTTATATTTACAGTAAAACTTCTGAAAGACCGTTCACTAATAAACTTATATGTCGACATTAAAATTCCATAAATATAGTGAAACCTAAACGAAATAATCTGGATGGGTTTTCATTGCTTTTTCCTATTCGCAAGAAAATCATTGAAAACTCAAAGAACCACCTACTAATGCTTGATATCTGCTCATTTTTTATAAATTCTCACTCTAACTGATTACCCATATACATTTCAATTTTTTCAAAAATATCCAATACTTATTACTAAAATGCAAACTGGACAGCTCATATTCAGTATTTTTAAACTGATAGTTCTCCTTTAAATGGAATTGCAGCGCTCTCTGATTAATTACATATCCATGTTCATGAAATCTAATTTGAAACTCCCTTCCAGTTTGCTAGATGTAATATTTCCCACATGAACCGCAGAAAATTTTATAGATACCAGTAATACAGAATTTATTAGGTGGTGGTTCTGAGTTGTCGCAGCAATTTACCCAGTTTAT
The DNA here is from genome assembly GCF_023864345.2 of Schistocerca serialis cubense. Lineage (NCBI taxonomy): Eukaryota > Metazoa > Arthropoda > Insecta > Orthoptera > Acrididae > Schistocerca > Schistocerca serialis. The sequence goes on from NC_064648.1 coordinate 65,003,190, forward strand.
TATTCGTTTGATATCCCACTGCATTATTATATTTGCGGAAGACATCTGCTATCCTATCTCACATGGACTCATAGTATGACAACGAAACATACTTTTCCGCCTCCTTGTTAACCACTTCATTCTTTTCTAATCTGTCAAATATCTTTCATTCAATTCTCCTGACTGCCGCCGCTGTGACGCCGTTAGATATTCCGACTTGAAGCACCACGTCAGTTTCCTCCTCAATCATATCTTTTGAGCAGCCTAACTCAGCTAGCCGATAAAACCTTCAAGTAAAATAAACATACTTTTGAGTTGGTAGGTGACATGACTCTTGCGATGTAATCAAAATCGTAGCTGTTGGCTTACGATATGTTTCAATTTAACAGTATGTCCTGTTCTGGTGATTTGTAAGTCCACAAAATTTTATTGAATCCATTACTTCGATTTCATGAGTTAATTCTATATTTCTATGTAAAGAATTGGAAATATTCGTTAGGTCCTGAACGTCATTTTCATCACCAGACAAGATTATGAAAACGTGGTCGACGTTTCTGCTTTACACTGTAATCTATTCTCATGCTGTGGCGTATGTATCAAACAATTTGCTCTCTAGAAAATTTATAAAAATTTTTGAACGGATTCCTGAGAGACTTGAACCCATTACAAGACTATTTTTTGCTGACAAATTTTCTTATTAGGGGTAAAGTTATTAAAAGATAAGGATATATCAAGTGACTTCATTAACTCAGCAGCATATATGTAGGGTCTATTTTTCCAAACAATGAAATTATAATTGTTGTAGTTGGGATTCACAGTCATACAAAACTGTTTGGACATCATCTTTACGCCAGTGACTGTTATAGATTTTTATTATGCGATTGCAGTTTCGGCCTTAGGGCATTATCAGCACTTGATAATGGCCTAAGGCCGAAATTACAATATTGTAATAAAAACCTATAACAGTCACTGGCGTAAAGATGTTGACATTCAAAAACAATGAAATTGTTATAAATAACCTCTAATGTTTCATAAATTGGCACATTCGTATAAAGATTCTTAACATCGAAGGATGCAAGACGTTCATTTTCAGGCAAGACTGTATTTTGTAAAACTGTGCCATCTCGGAGCTATTTTTGACACTGAACAGTTTTTGGAAGGTACAAAACTCTTTAATTTTTGCTTGACAAAAGATATTTACAGAGTATTTTGGACTTTTACAAGCGCTATCTACAGGACGAATATGATGGTTTTCTTTACGGAGCTTCGTGCTCGTAAAAGTGGCATTGTTAGATCATCAGTGACTTTTTCTTCCTCCATTTAGTATCTGGAAGCATAGTAGAATTGTTAATAGCATTCCTGATAACATTAGCAAAAGGCGCAAGTGACTATTTACCTGTACTATTTCATTGTCTTCAAAATATATTTCTGTTTTAAAAATGTATAGGCATCGTTAACGAGAACAACTGGGGAACTCTAGTCAGCCTTCGTAGCGACATCTTATTTTTTACCAGTTTTTACTTTAATTTCTGTACCGTGTTACACAGGCACTTCAAAGGTCCATTTTTATTACGAGAAAGTGCAAGCGAATTATATGTTTTTCAAAAAAATGTTCAAATGTGTGTGAAATCTTATGGGACTTAACTGCTAAGGTCATCAGTCCATAAGCTTACACACTACTTAACCTAAATTATCCTAAGGACAAACAAACACACTCACCCATGCCCGAGGGAGGACTCGAACCTCCGCCAGGATATATATTTTTATTGATATATTCGCCTGTACAGATTTAGACAACTTTAGCACCTTGCAGCCACTTTTAATCTATGAAATAATTTCTTTAAGTAACTCATAAATAAAGTTTCGTGGCAAGTTAAAGTTTATGATGTGTTGGCAAATGTGCCAACACCTTGTAGATAGAGGAAGCCGAAATGCACACTATCTAACGCAGACGGGCGTGAATTCTGGAACAGGATAAGTATTGAATGCTAATAAGAAAAGTATGCAGCTCCTCGAATACTTAACTTTTATTTATCCTTGTTGTGAATACAACGTTCTTGATGAGACATTTCATACGATCACTATCAAACTATGTAAGGCTAATGGCGCCTTGCTAGGTCGTAGCCATGGACTTAGCTGAAGGCTATTCTGTCTCTCGGCAAATGAGAGAAAGGCTTCGTCAGTGTAGTCGCTAGCAAAGTCGTCGTACAACTGGGGCGAGTGCTATCCCGTATCTCGAGACCTGCCTTGTGGTGGCGCTCGGTCTGCGATCACACAGTGGCGACACACGGGTCCGACATGTACTAAATGGACCGCGGCCGATTTAAGCTACCACCTAGCAAGTGTGGTGTCTGGCGGTGACACCACAGTTTAAGCCTCTGTTAAGCACTCATAAATCTTCGTGTGAGAGTGTGGTACCGGTCAAATTAACAAATTTTGCTTCGAATTCGTGTTTAATTACTTGGTCTGTTGCAGATGTACAGCGCCCGACACGGTTCACGATCAGTTTTTGCAACTTCCGCGAAGGCCTCTGTTGAACAGTACTACACTCCTAACACACGTATTCGTAGATTAATGTAGCCCCATCATACTTAACTGCTTTGGAGTGAGTAATGCACAAACATGAGCGTGGAAAATATTTGCAAAATTGTTAGTTAAAAGTTTAGATTTGTATATTACTCTGGTTTCAGTTTTTATCCAAGTCACATCAGACCTAGCTATAATACAATATGCACAACATGAATCACTTTACATCTTAATTTTAGCGTACTGCCATCCACAAAACTATATGAATAACCTGAATTGCGTTTCGCCTGATTTGTATGCAACCCGCACAACGTAACTGTCTTGCGGGTCCTCTAATATCATTGCAGTACAGTCGTTTGACTTTCCAAAATTGCTACCTCAAGACATCACAAGGATTAAAGCAATCAGTCCAGATGCAAATTCTAGGAAACGCATCATTAGAAATCAGACAGTCCTTAACACATGTAAACTCAATTTTGTTACAGTGACATTTCAAAATGGTTCAAATGGCTCTGAGCACTATGGGACTTAACATCTATGGTCATCAGTCCCCTAGAACTTAGAACTACTTAAACCTAACTAACCTAAGGACATCACACAACACCCAGCCATCACGAGGCAGAGAAAATCCCTGACCCCGCCGGGAATCGAACCCGGGAACCTGGGCATGGGAAGCGAGAACGCTACCGCACGACCACGAGATGCGGGCTACAGTGACATTTCAAAGTCACTACCACACTCATTAGAAATCGAATCACATATATCATTACAGCAATCTTTCGGCAAAGTTAAACATTTTTACGAACAAGATATTTTGAGATAATGTCTCGACTAGTAAAGTTCTCTGCTAATTCGAAGTATTTTTGCTCTTTTAATGGTTTTCCCCCCATTTGTGAAAAGTCGTTCCTGATATGAGTGGTTTGTCATAAAGTGATTGTTGAACTAACCAGTTAAAAGCAGTGTACTAACGGCATCAAGCGCTCTCTAGAAACCTCAAAATTGACATAGTGCCAGCACTAATTTCTCTGTACTCATGATTGAACAAGTATTAGTCCCAACGACATGACGTCCTTATTTGTTCTGGATCTGGATTGCAACCAATCGGCTTTAGCCACTGTAACTAAGGAAAACTTTCGTGCTGAACGAGACTCGCTGACTGCAACTTTCGTCATCGGTGAGCAGGCATAAAGAGTCGCGAAATATCGAAGTTTCCACCTGTAACAGTTGGCAAATGTAAACTTGAAATATAGTACTCTGGCTGGAATACTGTCGAGACTCCCATCTCCCTGTTAACTAACCACGAATAACGTTTCATATAATTTCAAGTAGTAAAGTCTGCACGTGTTTAAGATGAAGTTTTGTGACACAGACTCGAACCCAGCAAGCAATCAGATTGTTAACGAAGTAAAATCAGATGTTAGACATCGAATTTTTTCACCAGCAGCGAGATATTCGAATTTGAAATGAGGATATAATTTTTTTCCTGACCGAGGATCGTGCCCAGTACCTACCGCCGTCTTTTTCTACCCAGGAATTGTTTGCACACCAGTAGTGAGGTGCGTGCATGGTTGACGAGAAATTACGGCACCTTTCGTTGTTGCTGACAAGACATGAAGAGACATTAAAAATGAAAATTATTTATCACCAGTAGTTCGGTGTGTATATACTAGGGCTTGAAATGAAACCATGAATAGTTTTGTTCTGGACCAGGATTCGAACCCACATACAGTATGTGATCAAAAATATCCGGACACTTGCTGAAAATGACTTAAAAGTTCGTGGTGCCTACCTTCGGTAACCCTTAGCCGTGATAACAAATTCCACTCTCGCAGAGATACGTTCAGTGAGGTGCTGGAAGGTTTCTTGCGAAATGGCAGCCCATTCTTCACGGAGAGCTGCACTGAGGAGAGGTATCGAAGGCCTGACACGAAGTCGGCGTTCCAAAACATCCCAAAAGTGTTCCATAAGATTCAGGTTCTAGCATTTGTAGACTTAGAGAAAGCTTTTGACAATGTTGACTGGAATACTCTCTTTCAAATTCTGAAGGTTGTTGTTGTTGTTGTTGTGGTCTTCAGTCCTGAGACTGGTTTGATGCAGCTCTCCATGCTACTTTATACTGTGCAAGCTTCTTCATCTCCCAGTACCTACTGCAACCTACATCCTTCTGAATCTGCTTGGTGTATTCATCTCTTGGTCTCCCTCTACGATTTTTACCCTCCACGCTGCCCTCCAATTCTGAAGGTGGCAGGGATAAAATACAGGGAGCGAAAGGCTATTTACAATTTGTACAGAAACCAGATGGCAGTTATAAGAGTGCGGTAGCGTTCTCGCTTCCCAGCCCGGGTTCCCGGGTTCGATTCCCGGCGGGGTCAGGGATTTTGTCTGCCTCGTGATGGCTGGGTGTTGTGTGCTGTCCTTAGGTTAGTTAGGTTTAAGTAGTTCTAAGTTCTAGGGGACTGATGACCATAGATGTTAAGTCCCATAGTGCTCAGAGCCATTTGAACCAATTTAGTTATAAGAGTTGAGGGGCATGAAAGGGAAGCAGTGGTTGGGAAGGGAGTGAGACAGGGTTGTAGCCTATCCCCGATGTTATTCAATCTGTATATTGATCAAGCAGTGAAGGAAACAAAAGAAAAATTCGGAGTAGGTATTAAAATTCATGGTGAAGAAATAAAAACTTTGAGGTTCGTTGATGACATTGTAATTCTGCCAGAGACAGCAAAGGATTTGGAAAAGCAGTTGAACGGAATGGACAGTGTCATGAAAGAAGGGTATAAGATGAACATCAACAAAAGCAAAACGAGGATAATGGAATGTAGTCGAATTAAGTCGGGTGATGCTGAGGGAATTAGATTAGGAAATGAGACACTTAAAGTAGTAAAGGAGTTTTGCTATTTGGGCAGCGAAATAATTGATGATGGTCGAAGTAGAGAGGATATAAAATGTAGACTGGCAATGGCAAGGAAAGCTTTTCTGAAGAAGAGAAATTTGTTAACATCGAGAATCGATTTAAGTGTCAGGAAGTCGTTTCTGAAAGTATTTGTATGGAGTGTAGCCGTGTATGGAAGTGAAACGTGGACGATAAATAGTTTGGACAAGAAGAGAATAGAAGCTTTTGAAATGTGGTGCTGCAGAAGAATGCTGAAGATTAGATGGGTAGATCACATAATTAATGAGGAGGTATTGAATAGAAGTGGGGAGAAGAGGAGCTTGTGGCACAACTTGACTAGAAGAAGGGATCGGTTGGTAGGACATGTTCTGAGACATCGAGGGATCACCAATTTAGTATTGGAGGACAGCGTGGAGGGTAAAATCGTAGAGGGAGACCAAGAGATGAATACGCTAAACAGATTCAGAAGGATGTACGTTGCAGTAGGTACTGGGAGATGAAGAAGCTTGCACAGGATAGAGTAGCATGGAGAGCTGTATCAAACCAGTCTCAGGACTGAAGACCACAACAACAACAACAGGTTTTGGTCATTTACTGAGCATCATCAGACCTCATACCACGATGGTAGGCGGCGGCAGTGAACGGATCAGGCATACGATCACCACGAACGTCAACAGCAACAACAACAAGGTTCAGGTCAGGACTCTGTACAGCACTGTCCATTACAGGGTTGATATTGTCATGTAACCACCCCGCCATCGGCCGTGAATTGTGAACAAGTGCTCGATCGTGTTGAAAGATGCAATCGCCATCCCCAAATTGCTCTTCAACAATGGTAGGCAAGAAGGCGGTTAAAACATCAATGCAGGCCTGTTCTGTGATAGTGCCACGCGAAACAACAATGGGTGCAAGTCCCCTCGATGGAAAACACGACCACGCCATAACACCACCGCCTTCATATTTTACTGTTGGCACTACTCACGCTGGTAGATGACGGTCACTGCGCATTCGCCACACCCACACCCTGCCATCGGATCACCACATTTTGTACCGTGATTCGTCACTCCACACAACGTTTTTCCACTGTTCAGTCGACCAACGTTTACGCTGCTTGCACCAGGCGAGGCATCGTTTGGCATTTACTGATGTGAAGTGTGGCGTATGAGCAGCCGCTCGACCATGAAATCCAAGTTTTCTAACCTCCCGCCTGTCATAGTACTTGCAGTGGTTCATGATGCCGTTTGGAATTCCTGTGAGATGGTCTGGATAGATTTCTGCCTATTACACACTACGACCCACTTCAACTGTCGGTGGTCTCTGTCAGTCAACAGACGAGGTCGGCCTCTACGATTTTGTGCTGTACATGTCCCTTCACGTTTTCACTTCACTATCACATCGGAAACAGTCGACGTAGGAATGTTTAAGAGTGTGGAAATCACGCGTATGACAGAAGTGACACCCAATCTCCTGACCACGTTCGAAGCCCGTGAGTTCCGTGGGGGGCCCCTTTCTGTTCTCTCACGATCTCTAATGGCTACTGAGGGCGCTGATATGGAGTAACTGGCAGTAGGTGGCGGCATAAAGCACCTAATATGAAAAACTCGGTTTCTGGGGGTGTCCGGATACTTTTGATCACAACGTGTATGTGCCTTTCGACGAGACCTAAGGTAGTTTGCAACCTTGGGGAAAACAACGAAATGGTCGAACTATATCGCTCAGTGTCGGTCAGACACCACAAATGAGGAGATTCGAATTCGAATCGCAGTCCAGCGTCAAATTTCGCAACGACTCAAGTTCAAATAAAACAGAGACCTGTGAGCTTCTAACAACCCTACCACAACAAAGGTCAAAATTTAATAATGATTGTGGTGTTGCTCTCGCTGCTAAATACTGCATTATCGAGTAAAAACAAAGTTATTATGTGGCAGGTGTCATTAGAGCACAGTTAATAAAGTCATTTCATGTAATAATGAATAAACTAGGCACTCTTTTCGTGTTTGCCACGCTGGTCTCGTTGTAAATTCATGGCTCAATCGTCGAAAATCTAGGTGGTGATGATTCCAAGCTCGGATGCAAAGAGGCCTAGGTTTTATTCTGCTATATTCAAAAGTTTTGTAGATGTGTTTCACAAACCATTCTTGAAGATTAAACCTTTCAAAGTTAGCACAATGTAAAAAAATAATCAGCACTCCGAATTTAAGTTTAAGAATTCTTTTTTATTGCTTTTGTTGCAATATCACGTAACACACACAACATCACTTCACAATACAAAACATACTTGAAAACATCTTCCTCACTGTTAAAGTTCACATTTTATAAGCAGAATACAATATGCGTCTTTCGAACATGACGTCCAAGAATTGACTTTTCCAAGGTCGGACTCTCTAACTACTTACGCGCCCAAAAATCAGAGTTACAAGTACGACAAAGATCATTGTGACAAAAGAAAGAATACATATAAGAATAAAATCATTGCAATATAAACATATCGATGTATCAAAAATGAAATCAAATCTGAATGTTGTCTCAGAAATATGTTAACTACTTTACAGAAACACAGTAGAATATTGCTGGTATCGAGAGGTTCAGGTGAGGTGCCGTAATGGTTGCGTAATTCAAGTACCATTACAACCTGAAATGACCACTGGCCCATTAAATACAATAAAGTTTCTGGTGTAAGGAAGCTCACTGGCGACAGAGTTTCTGTTCGCTGCAACTTGTGCCTCTGCTATGGCCCAACCTAAACCAGCTGTCCCTCACATGGTAGCGAAGCGATATTATGTTTATAATGCGGGTCCTGAACGAAGGTGCAACTAGACGTTACTAGACGTGAAGGAGATCTCTTCGGTTGTGTTTAAAATACATGACAGAAGTTGGAATCGAAACCATACCCCGCAACAAAAAAACTATGAGGGCATGCGAGACAACTGAAACCCACACTGGCTAGATTCATGATTGTGTCGTAACGTATGATGCGCATTACTTACAAATCATACACGCTAAAAAAAATTCAGTTCTCTATTAACTGGTTATGTCATCAGGCTTCTGACACGGAAATTATGACAGTCTCGTGTTAGCAGGATGTAAAGAAGCTTTTCACCATCCTAGGCTCGGTTCGAAGCCATTACGAAATTTTCACTATTTGAAGAAATTTCTTGCATCGAGGAATACCATTGCAGAGTATGAAGTTACCAAATATTTCGGTTAATAGTGTCGTTGTCGCTATTAACTTCTTCGTTCTACTGCTGCCACACGCGTGCGTAATGGTTCTTGTTCATTTTTAGAAGCAGTTGCCCAGAAACAGGTAAGTACAGGATGCGGCGCGGGAGCTTCCTTATTTGAAACGCGCGGCACACAGCGGCCGTTTCTCATTGTTGAGTGGGTTTCAGTGTGAACCTAAACATTTTTTTTAAGGTTAGTTTAGTAGCGATGATGCAGTGGGCAAGAGAGGAGAGCGCGTTCGCCGTTGCGGCCTACTTTTCGAGTGGACGTCCTGTCATCAGAGCTCAGCGCGCATTCAGGAAACAGAATGAGATTTTCACTCTGCAGCGGAGTGTGCGCTGATAATGAAACTTCCTGGCAGATTCGCAGGAGAGCTTCTGCAAAGTTTGGAAGGTGGGAGACGAGGTACTGGCGGTATTGAAGCTGTGAGGGCGGGGCGTGCGTCGTGCTTGGGTAGCTCAGTTGGTAGAGCACTTGCCCGCAAAAGGTAAAGGTCCCGAGTTCGAGTCTCGGTCCGGGACACAGTTTTAATCTGCCAGGAAGTTTCATATCAGCGCACACTCCGCTGCAGACTGAAAATCTCATTCTGGAAACATTCCCCAGGCTGTGGCTAAGCCATGTCTACGCAATATCCTTTATTTCAGGAATGCTAGTTCTGCAAGGTTCGCAGGAGAGCTTCTGTAAAGTTTGGAAGGTAGGAGACGAGGTACTGGCGGAAGCAAAGCTGTGAGGACGGGGCGTGAGTCGTGCTTGGGTAGCTCAGTTGTTAGAGCATTTGGCCGCGAAAGGCAAAGGTCCCGAGTTCGAGTCTCGGGCAGTCACACAGTTTTAATCTGACAGGAAATTTCACAACGATAACCGTTATGTTCAGGTGACTGAACAGTTTTTTCTTCCAGAACTGAAGAAATCGATGTGGGTGATGTCTGGTTCCAATAAGATGGCGCCACATCTCGCACGGCACGAACATCGATGACCGTGTTGCGCGAACACTTCCCCGGTCGCCTCATCTCTTTGAGGGGCGATCTCCTGCTGCCAGCGCGCTCGTCAGATTTAGCGCCGTGCGACTTTTTCTTATGGGGCTGTCTCAAATCCTTGGTGTATAGCAGTCGTCTGCAGACCCCGGCTGAGCTTCGGAACTACACTCGTGTTGCCATTGCCAATATCGACAGAGACATGTTGCAAAAAGTGGACCGAAACTTGCGATTTACACTCTCCAAAGGGATTGAGCAGAACGGAGGCCACCTTCAAGATATCATTTCCAAAACGTAGATGTTACTCTTTGTAAAAGAAAAACCATTAAACTGATGTCTCTAGTACTGCCTTATTTACGATTTTTTTAAATAAGGAAGTTCTCCCGCCGCACCCTCTATTTAGTGCACAGCAAATAGTTGCAGCGTTCTGCGGCAAGTGGATCGTAACAAGTAGCTATTTACACTACTCTCCATTAAAATTGCTACAGCGAAAGGAAATGCAGATGATAAACGGGTATTCATTGGGCAACTATATTATACTAGAACTGACATATGATTACATTTTCACGCAATTTGGGTCCACAGATCCTCAAAAATCAGTACCCAGAACAACCACCTCTGGTCGTAATAATGGCCTTGATACGCCTGGGCATTGAGTCAAACAGAGCTTGGATGGCGTGTACAGGTACAGCTGCCCATGCAGCTTCGACACGATACCACAGTTCATCACGAGTAGTGACTGTCGTATTGTGAAGAGCCAGTTGGTCGGCCACCATTGGCCAGACGTTTTCAATTGGTGGGAGATCTGGAGAATGTGCTGGCCAGGGCAGCAGTCGAACATTTTCTGTATCCAGAAAGGCCCGTACAGGACCTGCAACATGCGGTCGGGCATTATCTTGCTGAAATGTAGGGTTTCGCAGGGATCGAATGAAGGGTAGAGCCACGGGTCGTAACATATATGAAATGTAACGTCCACTGTTCAAAGTGCCGTCAATGCGAACAAGAGGTGACCGAGACGTGTAACCGATGGCACCCTATACACTCGCGCCAGATGATACGCCAGTATGCGGATGACGAATACACGCTTCCAATGTGCGTTCACCGCGATGTCGCCAAACACGGATGCGGCCATTATGATGCTGTAAACAGAACCTAGATTAATCCGAAAAAAATGACGTATTGCCATCGCGCACCCAGGTTCATCGTCGAGTACACCATCGCAGGCGCTCCTGTCTGTGATGCAGCGTCAAGGGTAACCGCAGCCACGGTCTGTGAGCAGATAGTCCATGCTGCTGCAAACGTCGTCGAACTGTTCGTGCAGATGGTTGTTGTCTTGCAAAGGTCCCCATCTGTTGACTCAGGGATCGAGACGTGGCTGCACGATCCGTTACAGCCGTGCGGATAAGATGGCTGTCATCTCGACTACTAGTGATACGAGGCCGTCGGGATCCAGCACGGGTTTCCGTATTACCCTCCTGAACCCACCGATAACATACTCTGCTAACAGTCATTGGATATCGACCAACGCGAGCAGCAATGTCTCGATACGATAAACCGCAATCGCGATAGGCTACAATCCGACCTTTATCAAAGTCGGAAACTCGATGGTACGCATTTCTCCTCCTTACACGAGGCATCACAACAACGTTTCACCAGGCAACGCCGGTGAACTGCTGTTTGTGTATGAGAAATCGGTAGACAACTTTCCTCGTGTCAGCAAGTTGTAGGTGTCTCGACCAGCGCCAACCTTCTGTGAATGCTCTGAAAAGCTAATCATTTAAATATCACAGCATCTTCTTCCTGTCGGTTAATTCCGCGTCTGTAGCACGTCATCTTCGTGGTGTAGAAATTTTAATAGCTGGTAGTGTAGTTCCTTCCATGTCTAGGAAATTCTTTTCAAGTTGATATCGGATATCTCCAATTATTCGTAGATCACCATAAAAGTAAACTAACTGATGAAGACGTTACTTCATAACAGAAACTGCGTTGCATTACTTATTTTACTTGTGCTTAGAAACGACGTTCGTAAAATGCTAAAACTGGCGGTAAAGACCGCTTTGAAAGCCAGAGGAGATTAAAGTTATCTGTTATACGGCATGGTCATTCCCCCTAGACGACTTTGTCGGCGTCACCTTCTTCAAGTGGCACAAGGAAGAAAATATTGCACAAGATCAACTGTTTTCGTTGCAACAAACTCAGTTTATGTGGTCCAAGGTCACATTTTCACGGAATTGCTCTAACTGTTGTATCCATTTCAACAATGTAGAAAAATATTCCACCGTTGCGAAACTGACGTCTGACTCAGAGGTTTTCCACTTAGTCACAAACCAGAAATTCTATCTCTGTGGAACATCAGTTTCAGTAAATTGATGGAGCGAAGACTGTTTACCACTACTCTTTCCCACCAGAAAATACGCAGTACTTATTTGACTCTATAATTATACTGAAACAGTAATTCCGTGTGCAAGTAATGCATACGACTCGCAGAATTTAATAGTGCCGTGTTATCCAGTTCTGAATATTCCTGACCTAAACTGTCTCCGCATCATTTCAGGTTACAGCTACTACTACTACAACGTCACAATGCCAACTAGGGGTGGCAAACAATAACTTAAGTGATCATGTTGTTGTTGTTGTTGTGCTCTTCAGTCCTGAGGCTGGTTTAATGCAGCTCTCCATCCTACTCTATCCTGTGCAAGCTTCTTCATCTCCCAGTACCTATTGCAACCTACATCCTTCTGAATCTTCTTAGTGTATTGATCTCTTGGTCTCCCTCTACGATTTTTACCCTCCACGCTGCCCTCCAATGCTAAATTTGTGATCCGTTGATGCCTCAAAACATGTCCTACCAACCGATCCCTTCTTCTAGTCAAGTTGTGCCACAAACTCCTCTTCTCCCCAATCCGATTCAGTACCTCTTCATTAGTTATGTGATCTACCCACCTTATTTTCAGCATTCTTCTGTAGCACCACATTTCGAAAGCTTCTATTCTCCTCTTGTCCAAACTGGTTATCGTCCATATTTCACTTCCATACATGGCTACACTCCATACAAATACTTTCAGAAATGACTTCCTGACACTTAAATCTATACTCGATGCTAACAAATTTCTTTTCTTCAGAAACGATTTCCTTGCCATTGCCAATCTACATTTTATATCCTCTCTACTTCGACCATCATCAGTTATTTTGCTCCCCAAATAGCAAAACTCCTTTACTACCTTACGTGTCTCATTTCCTAATCTAATCCCCTCAGCATCAGCCGATTTAATTTGACTACATTCCATTATCCTTGTTTTGCTTTTGTTGACCTTCATCTTATACCCTCCTTTCAAGACACTGTCCATTCCGTGCAACTGCTCTTCTGAGTCCTTTGCTGTCTCTGACAGAATTATAATGTCATCGGCGAACCTCAAAGTTTTTACTTCTTCTCCATGAATTTTAATACCTACTCCGAAATTTCTTTTGTTTCCTTTACTGCTTGCTCAATATACAGATTGAATAACATCGGGGAGAGGCTACAACCCTGTCTCACTCCTTTCCCAACCACTGCTTCCCTTTCATGCCCCTTGACTCTTATAATTGCCATCTGGTTTCTGTACAAATTGTAAATAGCCTTTCGCTCCCTGTATTTTACCCCTGCCACCTTCAGAATTTGAAAGAGAGTATTCCAGTTAACGTTGTCGAAAGCTTTCTCTAAGTCTACAAATGCTAGAAACGTAGGTTTGCCTTTCCTTAATCTTTCTTCTAAGATAAGTCGTAAGGTTAGTATTGCCTCACGTGTTCCAACATTTCTACGGAATCCAAACTGATCTTCCCCGAGGTCCACTTCTACCAGTTTTTCCATTCGTCTGTAAAGAATTCGCGCTAGTATTTTGCAGCTGTGACTTATTAATCTGATAGTTCGGTAATTTTCACATCTGTCAACATCTGCTTTCTTTGGGATTGGAATTATTATATTCTTCTTGAAGTCTGAGGGTATTTCGCCTGTTTCATACATCTTGCTCACCAGATGGTAGAGTTTTGTCATGACTGGGTCTCCCAAGGCCATCAGTAGTTCTAATGGAATGTTATCTACTCCCGGGGCCTTGTTTCGACTCAGGTCTTTCAGTGCTCTGTCAAACTCTTCACGCAGTATCTTATCTCCCATTTCATCTTCATCTACATCCTCTTCCATTTCCATAATATTGCCTTCAAGTATATCACCCTTGTATAAACCCTTTATATACTCCTTCCACCTTCCTGCCTTCCCTTCTTTGCTTAGAACTGGGTTGCCATCTGAGCTCTTGATATTCATACAAGTCGGTCTCTTCTGTCCAACGGTCTCTCTAATTTTCCTGTAGGCAGTATCTATCTTACCCCTAGTGAGACAAGCCTCTACATCCTTACATTTGTCCTCTAGCCGTCCCTGCTTAGCCATTTTGCACTTCCTGTCGATCTCATTTTTGAGACGTTTGTATTCCTTTTTGCCTGCTTCATATACTGCATTTTTATATTTTCTCCTTTCATCAATTAAATTCAATATTTCTTCTGTTACCCAAGGATTTCTAGAAGCCCTCGTCTTTTAACCTACTTGATCCTCTGCTGCCTTCACTACTTCATCCCTCAGAGCTACCCATTTTTCTTCTACTGTATTTCTTTCCCCCATTCCTGTCAATTGTTCCCTTATGCTCTCCCTGAAAGTCTCTACAACCTCTGGTTCTTTCAGTTTATTCACGTCCCATCTCCTTAAATTCCCACCTTTTTGCAGTTTCTTCAGTTTCAATCTGCAATTCATAACCAATAGATTGTGGTCAGAATCCGCATCTGCCCCTGGAAATGTCTTACAATTTAAAACCTGGTTCCTAAATCTCTGTCTTACCATTATATAATCTATCTGATACCTTTTAGTATCTCCAGGATTCTTCCAGGTATTCAACCTTCTTTTATTATTCTTGAACCAAGTGTTAGCTATGATTAAGTCATGCTCTGTGCAAAATTCTACAAGGTGGCTTCCTCTTTCATTTCTTCCCCCCAATCCACATTCACCTACTATGTTTCCTTCTCTCCCTTTTCCTACTGACGAATTCCAGTCACCCATGACTATTAAATTTCCGTCTTCCTTCACTACCTGAATAATTTCTTTTATCTCGTCATACATTTCATCAATTTCTTCATCATCTGCAGAGCTAGTTGGCATATAAACTTGTACTACTGTAGTAGGCATGGGCTTTGTGTCTATCTTGGCCACAATAATGCGTTCACTATGCTGTTTGTAGTAGCTAAGCCGCACTCCTATTTTTTTATTCATTATTAAACCTACTCCTGCATTACCCCTATTTGATTTTGTATTTGTAACCCTGTAATCACCTGACCAAAAGTCTTGTTCCTCCTGCCACCGAACTTCACCAATTCCCACTGTATTTAACTTTAACCTATCCATTCCCCTTCTTAAATTTTCTAACCTACCTGCCCGATTAAGGGATCTGACATTCCACGCTCCGATCCGTACAATGCCAGTTTTCTTTCTCCTGATAACGACATCCTCTTGAGTAGTCCCCACCCGGAGATCCGAATGGGGGACTATTTTACCTCCTGAATATTTCACCCAAGAGGACGCCATCATCATTTAATCATACAGTAAAGCTGCATGTCATCGGGAAAAATTACGGCTGTAGTTTCCCCTTGCTTTCAGCCGTTCACAGTACCAGCACAGCAAGGCCGTTTTGGTTAATGTTACAAGGCCAGATCAGTCAATCATCCAGACTGTTGCCCCTGCAACTACTGAAAAGGCTGCTGCCCCTCTTCAGGAACCACATGTTTGTCTGGCCTCTCAACAGATAACCCTCCGTTGGGGTTGCACCTACGGTACGACCATCTGTATCGCTGAGGCACGCAAGCCTCCCCACCAACGGCAAGGTCCATGGTTCATGGGGGAAGTGATCATGAACGAAAGTAATTTTATTTGAATATGAAGATGTAGTTCATGAGAAACCTGGAAGAATGGGAATTATCAGTGCAAATTAAAGTTGAAACCTCATGAATTATATTTTCATAAATCCTTACTGTATTTAGACGGATCTACAGAAAATGAAGATCTGGGGGATCATAGAAAGTGTTGTAGTGAATACAAAAGTCCATTGGTTATTGTGGAGAAAGAGATTTGGGAGTGAGAAATGTACTTGATTCCAGACAGTTAAATAAACACTTGAAGAGAGAAACAAACTATCCAGAGAATGTAGATGAGCTTCTTAATAAATTTGAAAATATATCCCATATGTGAAGTCTTGACCTTACTTCTAGTTTTCATCAAATTTCTCTTGATCCTGGTTCTAGGAAATACACAGGTTTTTTATATGGTGGAAGATGTTTCCAATATTGTGTAATATCTTTTGGATTAAATATGTATGTGGCTGAATTCATTATGGCTTTGGATTACATGTTGGGGAAGAAATTGTTAAATAAACTAACTATATATGTAGACAACGTACTTGTAATTGGTAAAGTACGGAAGGAACATTTGAATATTTTAAGGGATGTGTTGGAGAAATTAAGAAAAAGGTGGATGACCTTAAAATCAGAAAAGTGTAAATCTGCAGTGACTTGACATTTGTGGGACACTGCATAACAGAGAGGCAATTTAGCCCAATTAAAAGAAAATCTTGGCCGCAGCAAAATTTCATAAACCTAGAAATAAAAAGAGTTAAGGGCATATTTTGGGTTGCATAATTTCTACAGAAAATATGTAAAGTCTCAAGTCCTTAATGCACCATGACTGAATAATTCTCTTACGAAAAATAGTATTTGGATTTGGGATGAAAATTGTCAGTAAGCCTTTGAGGAGATAAAGGAACAACTTTGTGACAGTAAAATCTTACTCAGATCCTGGTGGTTCTCTACCATCTTCTATTATGTATGACAGCATTGATAGTGGTACTCAGGCTTATTTATTTCAAGAAAAAGATGGGTAAGTGGAGCACTGTTCAATATCTTTTGCACGCAGAACTTAACAGGAACATGACAAAAATTACACGGTTATGGAAAACAAACTATTGGCTATTCAGTCAGCATTTTTCAAATTCACAAATTATCTGATAAGGCATGAAATCATTGTGTATTCAGATCATATAGCACTGAGCTATTTACAGGTCTGTAAAGTGTTACGCAACAGGATCATATGGTTGGCACTTTTTCTGCAACAGTTTAATTATGCCGTGAGATATATAACAGGTAAAGAAAATGTTATTGCTGATGTATTGTCTAGACTACTACTGAGGGGTGAGAATGAGAAAAATGGAAAAGAATGTGATAAAAATTTCAAAATTATATTTTACAAGGGTAATTAAAGATGAGAAGGAGATAACCAAGATTTGTAATGACATCAGTGGGAAACAAAATCATGATTCAAATTGGAAACGTGAGAAAGCTATACTGGTATATGGGAAAATAAAAGTGGGATTATGTTTTAAAGTTTTAGAGGGGACTCGTTTTGAAGAAATAGCCCACACAGTGATAAGTGGAACATATGTTGGCCAGAAAAATTTGTTGGTGCTCTTACTTGGTGTGCACATGAAAGCTATGGTCATTGTGATGCACTGAAATGTATACAGAAAATTCAAGAAAACATATATTTTCTATAACATAACAAAAAGGGTTAGAAACCCTTTAGCACCTTGTGACAGATGTTGGAGAACAAAAGTTACTAATCAAACATGGGGAGGCTATATGCATAATGTTCTGCCAGAAATACATTTGGAGTTAATAGTGGTGTATATTTATGAGCAATTACCAAAATTTCAAGGTGGTTATAGCTATATTTTTGTGATGATTGATCTATTCTCAAAATGCATCAAACTTTAGCTCTTAAGAAAAGCTACAAGCAAGAACATTATCTGTAAAATGTGAAAAGACTATTTTCAGAATTTAGAGAGACCCAAAGGCATAATGGGACACAATTCACTTCCATGGTAGGGAAAAAACTTTTTCAGGGATGAAAACATAAAACATATTTTCTATATATGTTTCAGCTAGGGATCCAACAGATAGGTAGAGTGTTTAGAACATATTGTGGTAAAATCATTCAGGATGGGTAGAATATGTGAGGAATTCTGAAGACATTTTAAATAGTTTACAGTATTCCGCTACTGGATTTTCTCCTTATGAAATTAGTAGGTCAAACAACTTGACAGTATTTTCAACAAAATCATAGATTACCCTGAATGCAGAAGCTTAACTGCACGTGAAAGGGAAGAAATTGTTAGGAAGACCATGGAACAAAAATAAAATTTAAGGAAGCAGAGACATGACAGAAATGTAAAAGTTACAAAATGGTTCAAATGGCTCTGAGCACTATGGGACTTAACTTCTGAGGTCATCAGTCCCATAGACTTAGAACTACTTAAACCTAACTGAGGACATCACACACATCCATGCCCGAGGCAGGATTCGAACCTACGACTGTAGCGGTCGTGCGGTTCCAGACTGTAGCGCGTAGAACCGCTCGGCCACTCTGGCCGGCTCCATATTATCCCCATTTTCTCGCATCTCATCTGAGTGGCCCTTGCATGAAATGTGCGTTGGTGACAGTACATTCGATCTGTTGTCAACTTCAAATGCTGGTTCTCCGAATGTTCTCAGCAGTGTTCCATTCCTCGAAAACAACATCGCCTTCCCTCCAGGGATTTCCATTCGAGTTCCTGAAGCATCTCCGTAATGCCAGAATATTGTCTGAACCCACCAACAACAAGCCTAGCATCTCACGTCTGAACTGCTTCGATGTCTTCCTTTAATCCGACCTGGTGCAGATCCCAAATACTCGACCAGTACTCAAGAATAGGTCGCACTAATGTCCCATATGCAGTCTGCCTTACAGGTCAACTACACTTTCCTATAATTCTTTCAATAAACCAGAGTCGACCATTCGCCTTCCCTACCACAATGCTCAAATGCTAAAGTGCGCGTCATTTACGACGGCCGCCGAGTTTAGGTTCGTTCTGCGCCTCTGACGTCACAAAACACAGTCAGCCAATGAACAGAGAACGACGTTGCCAGAGCTCAACTGCAGTGCAGAGCACAGACCAGTGTCTTCAGTTTTAGAAACGTTCAGTCATAAATAAAGTAATTGAACAAAAGCAATGTCTCGATAGCAGACGTTCGTTTATAGAAAGTTTGGAAAAAGCATTCTTTATACCAATTGCTTCATATTCTATTAATTAATTAAACCAAACAAGCACTAAGCCTCCTAATTCAGGCGATAGCAAGGTAAGGTGTTTGTATCATTCTCACTAAGCGCTTTTTCGCAATAAAGAACAGCGGTAATTGTTTATTTCCTATTGTACTTCGACGAAACGTGAGTAATTCATAATCATACCAACAGTGTTTGTCGGTATTTTGCGTGATATTGAAAGTCCTCATGGAGATATATTGAATGATGAGCTGTGTTAGCATAGTGGTCAAAATGTATGGCTGCTAAGTGAAAGGTTCTGAGTTCAAATCTTATTTGGTGCTTAATATTTTCTTTATTTAAAAACAATATCGAAGTGTCTTACTTCATGAATTTTTTTCGTTTGAATGTAATTTTCTGAAATTTCTAGTGGCAACTAAAATCGAACATACGGAAACTATACGATATGGACTCTGCAAACTCTTCAAAATTTCGTGCAATGGTTTACTACATCTAATGCTGCGTTGAACATCGAAACAAAATTAAGTCATTTATGGGGGGCAGGTATCAGTCAAGATGATGTTTAAAAATCAAAGTTTTGGACCAAATAGTTTTTGTGAAATCGAATGATAAGGGTGTCAAAGCAGTGCAGTGATGACAAAATCGCGCACAGCGCGGACTGCGGGGAGCACATCTCTGTAGCAGCGAAAGGGTTAATGCAGCCGTGGTGGCTTTACTTCATAAACTGCGCGCTCCCCCCTAAATGTAAGCTTGCGAACTATACTATACTATGGCGCTGCTTCTCCTGGCGCGTGCGTCGTTTGCAACTGCAACGCAGCAATCTCCCACGTTTGGGCGGGCATGCGCGAACCGCCAAGATAAAAGAATTGAACAATAGTTCCACTTCATATCACTGCTTTAGTATGGAACATAAATTACAACTTCATACCTCTACCCTTCCCTGAGAAAAAGGTGTCTCAACCGATGTAGAGAAAGATAGACACTCAACAGATGGCATTAAAATATTCTTTGTTTCAGAAACTGAAAATTTTTATATTTTTCCGTTACATGTGCTATGAAACGATGCATCTTGTCAAAATTCATAATTCTAGCTCAGTGGGAAGTGGCTCAGAGGTATTGGTGAGTGAGTTTGCAAGTATTGACATGTGTCAGATAAAAGGTCGTGTTTTTGACTTCACTGACTCAGAATCTGAAATTTTTCCCACCGTCAAGGGAACGCTGATCCCAGTAAGTGAGATAAATTTCAATTTCTTACTCTTACCCGATCCTGACAAGAATGGGTCTTAAGGGGGGTAGGGTGTAAAAAGGGGCCGACTTGGAGCAGGAGAGGCACCACAGGACATTTTAATTGCCACTGTCTATACTTTTACAAATAAATTCATAAAACTTTAACAGCATGACCAGGAAGGATTCAGGATTCATATTCATAGCAGTGGAAGCTCAAAAACGTAACAAAACACATTTTTTACATGTGAAATTTCATCATTTTTTTTACTTACTACTGGCTGCGTTTGTTGCTATAGGTACACTTTTCTTCCTAAGTAAGAGAGATTCTTCGATGACTTTTGCACAGCATACAAACCATAGTTACAGGTGTATGAAACACTAGAAGTTATTTAATTTATGAAAAAATGAATGAACTGTTACATTTTAAACTTCATGTTTAGAAAAAAATTCAAGTTTTGTAGTTAATTGTCTCAAATTTTTCCGCAGTTTTTAATAGATTTTCAAAATTCTAGAGTTTCATACACATGTAACTACTGTTTGTATGCTATGAAAAATTCATCGAAGAATCTCTCTTACCTAGGAAGAAAAGTGTACCTATAGCAACAAATGCACCCAGTAATAGGTGAAAAAATGATGAAATTTCACATGTAAGAAAAGGTGTACCTATAGCAACAAATGCAGCTAGTAATAAGTCAAAAAATGATGAAATTTCACTTGTAAGTAAAGGTATTTTGCTACGTTTTTGAACTTCCACTGCGATGAGTGTGAGTCCTCAATCCTTCCTGGTCATGGTGACAAAGTTTTATGAATTTATTTGTAAAAGTATAGACAGTAGAAATTAAAATGTCCTATGGTGACTCTCCTGCTCCAAGTCGGCCCGTTTGACGTCCTACCTCCCTTAAGGGTCAGAGAGACAGACAGACAACCAGACGAACAACAAAGCAATCGTATGATGGTTTCTTTCTTTCCAGTCGAGTCACGAAACTCTAAAAAGGACGCATCCAAACCACCTGATTCCTCCGTTTTTTGCTAAGGATTTTCCTTATGGAATGGAAAACAGGAGAGCTGCACTCATTGCCCACAGGTCGCTTTCGTCCATTTCGAATCCATTGTGTGCTCCGTGTAAACACTTGTAACACGGAAATGTACAGTGTGTCCGAAAAGTCTTTCCCTGATTACGTTAGTTGATAACTCAGGCTAGAAGTAAGATATAAATATGAAACTGGTGTCTAATTGTTTACAAACTATCAAAGTTTTTTTTTTCAAATATCAGTAAACTTCCACTTCCATTGTTGCCCAATTACAGTACACGTCGATATGACTTTGCGGTCGAAATGCTATCAAGTATTGAGGACGATGATGGTTATCTCAGATGAATTGCCTTTGTCAGTGGAGTAGTGAATCGCCATAATGTGCGCATTTGGGGTTCACAACCCCCTGGCGAGGTCACGGAGTGCACCAGAGGCAGTCCAAAGGTGAATGTTTGGTGCGCACTATTGCAAGGTCGAATTATCGGGCCATTCTTCTTCGCTGAGGCTACCGTCACATCTGCAGTGTATCTGGACATGTTGCAACTGTATGCTGTTCCTCAGTTGCTTCAGTATCACCACGATGTCTTGTTTCAGCAAGACGGTGCACCGCCTCACTGGAGTTTGGACGTCCTTGCCTATCTCAATATGAACTTTCCTGGGCGATGGATTGGTCGTATTGGGCCAACGGTTTGGCCTCAACGCCCTGCTGACATAACCCCATTAGACTTTTTATGGCGTTATGTCAAGGACGAGGTCTACCGAACACGTGTACCAGATCTTGAAACCCTGCGGCAACGGATAACCACAGTCGTTGAATCGATCCCTCCAGTGATGTTGGCTAATGTGTGGAAGGAAATTGAATATCGCCTAGATGTGCTACGTTCTACCAAGGGCGCTCATGTGGAAGTTTACTGATGTGTGAAAAAAACTTTGATTGTTTGTAAACAATTAGACACCAGTTTCATATTTGTATCTTACTTCAAGCCTGAGTTATCAATTTATGTAATGAGAGAAAGACTTTTCGGACACCCTGTATCTCCTCAAACTCTGTCGGACAAGACTGGCTGGCTTCGCCGCGATGCATGTGACTGCTGTGCGTCCGATGGGCATTGTTGCGAGACAACATTGCCAGGCTATAACATTGGCAACATACACTGATAAGGCAAAACATTATGGCCACTGGAAACCCGAAGGTTGGATGCCTGCTGATGGCATTGCGGACGAGTATGTAAGTATGTAAACCGAGCAGAGATGGACGGGGGATCATACTAGCGAAGACATGCGCCACAAATGGGTAGAATCCACTGAGATTATCCACGGCAGATTATTATTATGCAGAGCCTGCGAATGAGCATCTGGGAAACGACGAACTTGGCCGAATGTTCATGAGCATCTACAGAAAGTGGTAGAAGGGCAGTGAAACTAAAGGCGCTAAGCGGTTGGACGTCCACAGAACGTGGGTTGGAGGCTTGTCTGCTCTGTAAAGCAGGACAGATGGCGATATGTGGCACCTCTGGGGAAAGAGCACAACGTCGGTGGAACAATATGTGTTTCGGAGCACACCATTCAGCGCACATTGTCGAGAAAGAGGCCTCTACAGTAGATGACCTGAGACCTGCTACCAAGCAAGGCAGGATTGGGATACAATTGCTATTGCCTAGCTTATTTTGCAATCACGTACACTTTATTTGGAAACAACAACAAATAAAAGGTAACAATAAATTAAGAAGTGTGTCATGGCTGAAGGTCTTAATGGCAACAAATTGAAAGCTATTTCTCGGCTGAAGGCCCCAATACTGATAATTTAAAACTGTTTCACGACTGAAGGCCTGAATAGCAATCTCAAGAACTAGTTAAACTACTTCAACTTCAATTACATATATTAAAATATTTTTAAGAACAATTATCAAAGTCTCACTGCTAGAATACAATTGTCTAATTAAGATTTTTGAGACAAGTAACACTCACGGTTGAGGGCCTTACTGACAACAAATTCAACTACACTACTGGCCATTAAAATTGCTACACCAAGAAGAAATGCAGATGATAAACGTGTATTCATTGGACAAATATACACTACTGGACTTTAAAATTGCTACACCAAGAAGAAATGCAGATGATAAACGTGTATTCATTGGACAAATATACACTACTGGACTTTAAAATTGCTACACCAAGAAGAAATGCAGATGATCAACGGGTATTCATTGGACAAATATATTATACTAGAACGGACATGTGATTACATTTTCACGCAATTTGGCTCCATAGATCCTGAGAAATCAGTACCCAGAACAACCACCTCTGGCCGTAATAACGGCCTTGATACCCAGGGCATTAAGTCAAACAGAGCTTGGATGGCATGTACAGGTACAGCTGCCCATGCAGCTTCAACACGATACTACAGTTCATCAAGAGTAGTGACTGGCATATTGTGACGAGCCAGTTGCTCTCCCACCACTGATCAGACGTTTTCAGTTGGTGAGAGATCTGGAGAATGTGCTGGCCAGGGCAGCAGGAACATTTTCTGTATCCAGAAAGGCCCTTACAGGACCTGCAACATGCGGTCGCGCATTATCCTGCTGAAACAAAGGGTTTCATAGGAATCTAGTGAAGGGTAGAGGCACGGGTCATAACACATTTGAAATTTAACGTCCACTGTTCAAAGTGCCGTCAATGCGAACAAGAGGTCACCGAGACGTGTAACCAATGGCACCCAATACCATCACGCCGGCTGATAGGCCAGTATGGCGATGACGAATACAGGCTTCCAATGTGCGTTCACCGCGATGACGCCAAACACGGATGCGGCCATCGTGATGCCGTAAACAGAACCTGGATCCATCCGAAAAATGACGTTTTGCAATTCGTGCACCCAGGTCCGTCGTCGAGTACACCACTGCAGGCGCTCCTGTCTGTAATGCAGCGTCGAGGGTAACCGCAGCAAAGGTCTCCGAGCTGGTAGTCCATGATGTTGCAAACGTCGTCGAACTGTTCGGGCAGATGGTCGTTGTCTTGCAAAAGTCCACATCTGTTGACTCAGGGATCGAGACGTGGCTGCACGATCCGTTACAGCCATGCGGATAAGATGCCTGTCGTCTCGACTGCTAGTGATACGAGGCCGTTGGGACCCAGCACGGCGTTGTTTGCAGCATCACGGACTATCAGCTCGGAGACCGTGGCTGTGGTTACCCTTGACGCTGCATCACAGACAGGAGCTCCTGCGATGGTGTACTCGACGACTGGGTGCACGAATGGCAAAACGTCATTTTTTCGGATGAATCCAGGTTCTGTTTACAGCATCATGATGGTCGCATCCGTGTTTGGCGACATCGCGGTGAACGCACATTGGAAGCGTGTGTTCGTCATCGCCATACTGGCGTATCGCCCGGCGTGACGGTATGGGTTATGCGTCTCGGTCATCTCTTGTTCGCATTGACGGCACTTTGAACATTGGACGTTACAATTCAGATGTGTTACGACCCGTGGCTCTACCCCTCATTCGATCCCTGCGAAACACTACATTTCAGCAGGATAATGCACGACCGCATGTTGCACGTCCTGTACGGGCCTTTCTGGATACAGAAAATGTTCGACTGCTGCCCTGGCCAGCACATTCTCCAGAGCTCTCACCAACTGGAAACGTGTGGTCAATGGTGGCCGAGCAACTGGCTCGTCACAATACGCTAGTCACTACTCTTGATGAACTGTGGTGTCATGTAGAAGCTGCATGTACAGCCCATCCAAGCTCTGTTTGACTCAACGCCCGGGCGTATCAAGGCCGTTATTACGGCCAGAGGTGGTTGTTGTGGGTTCTGATCTCTCAGGATCTATTCACCCAACTTGCGTGAAAATGTAATCACATGTAAGTTCTAGTATAATATATTTGTCCAATGAATACCCGTTTATCATCTGTGTTTCTCCTTGGTGTAGCAATTTTAATGACCAGTAGTGTATAACTGGATTGTACTACAACGGCTCGAGGAGACTGAAAGTGAAGTCAAGTTAATGTATTGGCCACCAATTTCGGCGGATGTGAATGCAGTGGTTGCCATTACGGTCCACAAATCTACGAACGAACTGTAGAATCGATGATACTCAAAATCGGTGATATATTGCCTTACAGAGATGGCCCAACAAGCTATTAAGGAGGTGGTTGTAATGTCTCAGCTCGTCAGTTTACAGCAGCTGTAGCCCGTGTAAACACACCCCTAGGCCGAATCTCACACTGCCGGCCAGAGCGCGTGCACCAGCCTCCTCAGGGAGACAGAGGTGCGCCTCCTTATAAAACTGTCACGGTGGCTTTTCTCCCTCATTCTGGTCGTTTTCGTCACTGCCGTTCCTTACACTGCAGGCTCGCATTTATCTAACAGTAACGACGAAATAAATCTCGGGTGAACTGCCTGGTATGAGTGTGCATTGGACCAATATTTCGGCAATCGACCACGTTGGCATCATCAGGTGCGCTGATGTACGGACCGGCGGTGGGCCGCTGCCATGTATATATAGGACAATCCCTGTCCTGCTGCTCCCTCAGGCGCTTCCCATATACAGGGTGTTACAAAAAGGTACGGCCAGACTTTCAGGAAACATTCCTTACACACAAATAAAGAAAAGATGTTATGTGGACATGTGTCCGGAAACGCTTAATTTCCATGTTAGACCCCATTTTAGTTTCGTCAGTATGTACTGTGCTTCCTCGATTCACCGCCAGTTGGCCCAATTGAAGGAAGGTAATGTTGACTTCGGTGCTTGTGTTCACATGAGACTCATTGCTCTACAGTACTAGCATCGAGCACATCAGTACGTAGCGTCAACAGGTTAGTGTTCATCACGAACGTGGTTTTGCAGTCAGTGCAATGTTCACAAAGGCGGAGTTGGCAGATGCCCATTTGAAGTATTGATCAGCACGGGGCAATAGGCGTGGCGCGGTACGTTTGTATCGAGACAGATTTCCAGAACGAAGGTGTCCCGACAGGAAGACGCTCGAAGCAATTGGTCGGCGTCTTAGGGAGCACGGAACATTCCAGCCTGTGACTCGCGACTGGGGAAGACCTAGAACGACGAGGACACCTGCAATGGACGAGGCAATTCTTCGTGCAGTTGACGATAACCCTAATGTCAGCGTCAGAAAAGTTACTGCTGTACAAGGTAACGTTGACCACGTCACTGTATGGACAGTGCTACGGGAGAACCAGTTGTTTCCGTACCGTGTACAGCGTGTGCAGGTACTATCAGCAGCTGATTGGCCTCCAAGAGGTACACTTCTGCGAATGGTTCATCCTACAATGTGTCAATCCGCATTTCAGTGCAAATGTTCTTTTTACGGTTGAGGCTTCATTTCAACGTGGTCAAATTGTAAATTTCCACAATCGATTTGTGTGGGCTGACGAGAATCCGCACGCAATTGTGCAATCACGTCATCGACACAGATTTTCTGTGAAGGGTTGGGCAGGCATTGTTGGTGATGTCTCGATTGGGCCCCATGTTCTTCCACCTACGCTCAATGGAGCACGTTATCAAGATTTCATAAGGGATACTCTACCTGTGCTGCTAGAACATGTGCCTTTACAAGTACGACACAACATGTGGTTCATGCACGATGGAGCTCCTGCACATTTCCGTCGAAGTGTTCGTACGCTTCTCGACAACAGATTCGGTGACCGACGGATTGGTAGAGGCGGACCAATTCCATGGCCTCCACGCTCTCCTGACCTCAACCCTCTTGACTTTCATTTATGGGGGCATTTGAAAGCTCTTGTCTACGCAACCCCGGTACCAAATGTAGAGACTCTTCGTGCTCGTATTGTGGGCGGCTGTGATACAATACGCCATTCTCCAGGGCTTGAGGGATTCCATGCGACGGAGGGTGGATGCATGTATCCTCGCTAACGGAGGACATTTTGAATATTTCCTGTAACAAAGTGTTTGAAGTCACGCTGGGACGTTCTGTTTCTGTGTGTTTCCATTTCATGATCAATGTGATTTGAAGAGAAGTAATAAAATGAGCTCTAACATGGAAAGTAAGCGTTTCCGGACGAATGTTCACATAACATATTTTCTTTCTTTGTGTGTGAGGAATGTTTCCTGAAAGTTTGGCCGTACCTTTTTGTAACACCCTGTATAGATGGCGCTGGCCCACCTCCGGTCAGTACATCAGCGTATCTGATGATGGCAACGTGGTCGATTGCCGAAATATTGTGTCCTAAGCACACTCATGCCAGGCTGTTCAAATGGTTCAAATGGCTCTGAGCACTATGGTACTTAAGTTCTGAGGTCATCAGTCCCCTAGAACTTAGAACTACTTAAATCTAACTAACCTGAGGACATCACACACATCCGTGCCCGAGGCAGGATTCGAACCTGCGACCGTAGACTCTAGCACCCAGAACCGCTCGGCCACCCCGGCCGTCAGCCAGGTTGTTCACCCGAGATTTATTTCGTCATAAAATACGCCTGGAGAAATTGAAGAATCACATCTAACATTGCTCTCAACGAATCCTGCAGGTTGATCATAGGTTGCTTAAGACCTACCCCAACTGATAAGCTCTACTGCCTGGCTGGAATAGCGCCACCGTGGGTACGCAGAGCAGTGACTGCCAACAAGGAGAGACTGAAAGTGGAGCAGGACAGTGCCCATCCACTGCATGGACATAATCCACCACAGCAACGGCTGAGATCGCGAAAGAGCTCCCTTAGAACATCCGAGAAGCTCAGCATTTCACCAGAGGAGGCGTGGCTGGAGTTGTGGAAGAAGTCGGCGCCTCACCTGCAGACGCCAGAAGCTGAAGAACTGCCACCTGGACACAACGAGAGCTGGCTGGTGTGGAAATCTTTAAACAGATTACGATCAGGAGTTGGACGATCCAGAGACAACCTGAAGAGATGGGGCTTCGTAACAGAAGATACGTCCTGTGATTGTGGACAAGAACAAACCCCAAGCCACATGCTCCAGTGCCTTTTGTGGCCTACGTCCTGCACGAAGATTGATCTCCTGCAAGCCACTCCAAGCGCCTTGGAGGTTGCAAAGTACTGGGCACATGTCATATAAATACAATTTGTGTATGTATATGTACATATTTATTGATGTGTATGGCTACTGTAAATTTGTATGTTTCTGATTCGAGAATAAATAAATCTCACATTAATTTTATTTAACAGTTGTCTCACACCAGCTGTTTAGTGTAGCTGCAGTTGCGACCGCCCGCTGCCGGTTTGCTACTCGCGAATCTCGTCTGCAGCGACTGAGCGAGATGGCTGGCGCAGCGGTAGCACTCTGCACCCGTACTCGAGAAAAAGGCGATTCAACTCCTTGTCCAGCCATCATGATTTAGCTTGTCCACGGTCCCCTTAATAGCTTCACGCAAATGCCATGATGAATCCTCTTAAAAGCGGAGGGCCGATTTCCATTCTCTTCTTTTTATAATGCAAGCTTGTGCTCTGTCCTTGATGACCTCACTCTCGACAACACGCTAAGCTCTGACCTTCCTTCTTTGTTTCTCATCCACCCTGGTTCTGCTGCACGTCTGTCTTACCTGTACAATCAATTTTACTTTCTTTTCTAGTTGGCATTGGCGGTTCTAGGCACTTCAGTCCGGAACCGCGCTGATGCTACGATCGCAGGTTCGAATCCTGCCTCGGGCATGGATGTGTGTGATGTCCTTAGGTTAGTTAGGTTTAAGTAGATCTAACAAGGGGATTTACTTCAAACTTTGCACACTCGTAGTACTCCGTGACGACAACAATATGTGAGTCGCTTAGATGTCCACTTTTTAAAAAAATTGAGTTGGCAAATGTGGATTGTAGAGCATGACATTTTACACGTGCTTGAAATGCTATTTATGCTGAAAGCTCTCCATGTCCTATGGAAAACAGCTCACGAAAAGTGTGGTTGGATTCAAAACTGTCCGTGTCCATCAGTAAGTTGGGTGCAAAACTTGTCTTGTCCCTTTTGGCAAATCGCATTGAAGGCTGGGGTCATGCAACTGTAATGTAAGATGGCTACCACAAGCATGTAAACATTGTACTTGCGTGGTGTCTTACAGCTGTTTATTCTGAAAGCTATACATATTCTCAGAATGCTATAAAAATCCAAGGGGAGCCTAATTATAATTCTGAAATCAAACTACCACTGTCCGTATGCAAACGTAGGAAACACTTAGGACACACAAACGCGAGCTGCATTACGAACACGTGTGTTCCTGTTAATGAAAAGAAACTGGAGGATGTTTCAAAACTCCTCGTGAAACACTATAGTGAGTCCTGGAGGGAACGTGAATCCCTGTCGTGGTACATGACGTTACTAGGTTCCAGCGGGTCAGGGGCATCAGTTGAATCAGAATGCCTAGTAGGAGAAGATGAAGACATTGTTCCAGATATGATGTATTAAGTGGATTGAGGGTCAGCTGTTACACCATGTACTTTCATAAATATTAAAAGAAATTAAAACTGAATACGCAGTCTTATGTTCACCCCATATCCTCTCCTCATGTACAACTAGTCAGGTTCAAAACTGTCCATGTCCATTTCAGTTGCATGCAAAAGTGGCCATCTGCAAAGTCAGATGCAAAACTGTCCAAGTCCATTTTTATTTTGCTTATATCTTGCATGCATTGAGTTCCTGATTTTTTTTCAATAGCCCAAATGGTTTTGTACTAATCCATACTTATGTATACAACATACAGTGTAGGGCAGTGTGTATTTAAACAGTGAAAACAGTTTTTCCACTTTTTCTCAATACCGGTTATGGAGGACATGGACAGTTTTGCATCTAGGCGACTCATGTATAAGCAGTAGCGCGTACTTCTCAAGCGTTGCTGAGAAAATCGCAAGATAATTTCGGTCGTCAAATATAGCCGGCACGGTAGCTCAGCGTGTTCGGTGGGAGGGTTTAGCTACCCTCTGTAATAAAAAAAAAAACTGAGTGAACGAATCAACGAACAACCTGAACGAGTGCGATCGGACGTCCGCCACGAACAAGTTCAACGAACAATATGGAACAAAATGAGATTTATATATTAAAAAAAAAAAAAAAAAAGTGGTTAGCGTTCAAGCTCCGTAATCGCTGGATCGAGCCCCGTTTGTCAGTTTTTTTTCATTTTGTTTACTATTTATATTACAATTGATATAATGGGAAAAATACGTGTATTCGGATGGACTTTTATTAAATTTACAATGTTATTTGGCAGTCTACAAATTTTTACTATCACAAATAATATAATATTCATAACTATCGACTAGTAAACGACCGAACGTATAAAGTAATACTGAAAGTGTATGCTTGTCCCTGATTTGAGAAATCCATTATACCTAGAAGGAGCCCGAAACGACTTGTTACCTCGTCATTACGAGTACAAGTTGCAGGACGGTATTTTCCGTA
The DNA here is from genome assembly GCF_023864345.2 of Schistocerca serialis cubense. Classification (NCBI taxonomy): domain Eukaryota; kingdom Metazoa; phylum Arthropoda; class Insecta; order Orthoptera; family Acrididae; genus Schistocerca; species Schistocerca serialis. The sequence goes on from NC_064648.1 coordinate 65,033,578, forward strand.
AAAACGTGGAAAACTTAAAATTAAACGGCACCAGTTGCATTGAATAAATGCTATCTTTCCGCATACGCAAGATCTTTTGAGGTTTTCCGTGGAAAAACAAACCTTGTTAACAATTTCAAAAACATCACTTTCAGCCGATAATTTGCAAGCAAACCCTGAATAACGCAGTATTTCCTTAAATATCGGCGCTCATAATTGGTGATGCAGTATCGAGTGTATTTTAATAGCGTCTTCACGAGAAGCAATTTGTCGTTCTCTTTCGATTAAATACGAACAATTTTGAAGACACAGACAAGTATACATTTTCAGTATCATTTTATGTGTTTGGTCATTTACCAGTCGATAGTTATGAATATTATATTATTTGTGATCGTAAAAATTTGCCAAATAACATTGTAAATTTAATAAAAGTCCATCCGAATACACGTAATTTTCCCATCATATCAATTGTAAACAAAGAAGGGAAAGCAGAAAGGTGGAAGGAGTATATAGAGGGTCTATACAAGGGCGATGCACTTGAGGACAATATTATGGAAATGGAAGAGGATGAAGGTGAAGATGAAATGGGAGATATGATTCTGCGTGAAGAGTTTGACAGAGCACTGAAAGACCTGAGTCGAAACTAGGGCCCGGGAGTAGACAACATTCCATTAGAACTACTGACGGCCTTGGGAGAGCCAGTCCTGACAAAACTCTACCACCTGGTGAGCAAGATGTATGAAACAGGCGAAATACCCTCAGACTTCAAGAAGAATGTAATAATTCCAATCCCAAAGAAAGCAGGTGTTGACAGATGTGAAAATTACCGAACTATCAGTTTAATAAGACACACCTGCAAAATACTAACGCGAATTCCTTACAGACGAATGGAAAAACTAGTAGAAGCCGACCTCGGGGAAAATCAGCAAGTCGTTTCTGAAAGTATTTGTCTGGAGTGTAGCCATGTATGGAAGTGAAACATGGACGATAAATAGTTTGGACAAGAAGAGAATAGAAGCTTCTGAAATGTGGTGCTGCAGAAGAATGCTGAAGATTAGATGGGTAGATCACATAACTAATGAGGAAGTATTGAATAGAATTGGGGAGAAGAGGAGTTTGTGGCACAACTTGACTAGAAGAAGGGACCGATTGGTAGGACACGTTCTGAGGCATCAAGGGATCACCAATTTGGTGTTGGAGGGCAGAGTAGAGGGTAAAAATCGTAGAGGGAGACCAAGAGATGAATACACCAAGGAGATTCAGAAGGATGTAGGTTGCAGTAGGTACTGGGAGATGAAGAAGCTTGCACTGGATAGAGTAGCATGGAGAGCTGCATCAAACCAGTCTCAGGACTGAAGACCACAGCAACAACATCAATTGTAATATAAATAGTAAAGAAAGTCACTGTCTTATAAATAAATAAAAAAACTGACGATTGGGACTCGACCCAGCGATCCAGCGATTGCGGGGCTTGAACGCTAACCTTTTTTTCTTTTTCTTGTCGTAACATTCTACAGTAGTACATAAGTTTCAACTGAGATTTAAAACTAATAAAACAAACTAAAATTAATTATAGGTTCCTTGAAATTTTAGAAAAAACTCCAAGTCTAAACCAGATAGTGATGGTCTTCACTTTATCGTATTTGTTTTTCAAAGATCAAATTGTCTCTTGTTTCTTCATGTTCTAAATCATATAGTCGAAAATGGAGTTCACATGAGTGTTCTTCTGAGGAAGTTGGCGTATGTATCATAGTAATTATTCATGCGTAGTAGCTTGTGATGCTGGTCGGAAATGTACGTCAAAAAATCTCCTTCGCTCCTTTCTTTACTGAACAGCAGGTAAAATACCGCGTGTCCCTTCAACCAGTTGACGGCATTTTTCTTCCAGGTAGGGTATAATTCTTCTTCTGGGTTTAAAAGGCACGCTGGCGTTATCAAATACGGCGGTTTTCTCTGCATACTTTTTTCTGGTTGACAACCATATATTATTTTGCCTTTCCACAGACAAATTGATGTTCATCTGTGTCAGTCACGTTGCAAGTGGTACATAAAGGGGAATCAGCCAGGTGAATGGAATGTAGTCTGGAGTTCGTTGCAAATTTCCTGTTCACAAAACAGTACCACAATGACCGCACTTTTGTTGGTAAATGTGGGTGGGTGGTGTATGTTCCTCCAGATATCATGTCAAGAGTGACCGACGTATTTTTGTTCTATGATGTTCTTGGTCTGAAAGTTCATTACGCTTTGGTATATTTTCTTGACTTTGATGACATCTTTCTCGGGTGTTCCGTCTAATGTAGCTACATTCTACGAAGAAATGTTTTAGGTGGTAAAGTTCATTTGGGATGTGGTGAACGTCTATTGGGGCGTCCTGGTTGGTCGGTGCTATTTCATTTATCAGAAATGCGGCAACACTGTTAACTGACCACTTCCACAGTTTATATGGTTTACAGACGTACAATGCTTGTGCTTTATTGTACACGTTTGTGAGATTCAATCCATCGTTGTCAGTCGGTAGAGTCAACGTTTGGTACTTGACTTTGAAGATATGGCCGCGGCTGACGAAGTGGCCAAAAGCGGCCAAAATCCTGTTCGCCACTTCCCTCGGCATTGGCAGGACTTGCGCCACGTAATCTACGTCTACATGATTACTCTACAATTCACATTTAAGTGCTTGGCAGAGGGTTCATCGAACCACAATCATACTATCTCTCTACCATTCCACTCCCGAACAGCGCGCGGGAAAAGCGAATACCTAAACCTTTCTGTTCGAGCTCTGATTTCTCTTATTTTATTTTGATGATCATTCCTACCTATGTAGGTTGGGTTCAACAAAATATTTTCGCATTCGGAAGAGAAAGTTGGTGACTGAAATTCCAGGGCTATTACAAATGATTGAAGCGATTTCATAAATTCACTGTAGCTCCATTCATTGACATATGGTCACGACACACTACAGATACGTAGAAAAACTCATAAAGTTTTGTTCGGCTGAAGCCGCACTTCAGGTTTCTGCCGCCAGAGCGCTCGAGAGCGCAGTGAGACAAAATGGCGACAGGAGCCGAGAAAGCGTATGTCGTGCTTGAAATGCACTCACATCAGTCAGGCATAACAGCGCAACGACACTTCAGGACGAAGTTCAACAAACATCCACCAACTGCTAACTCCATTCGGCGATGGTATGCGCAGTTTAAAGCTTCTGGATGCCTCTGTAAGGGGAAATCAACGGGTCGGCCTGCAGTGAGCGAAGAAACGGTTGAACGCGTGCGGGCAAGTTTCACGCGTAGCCCGCGGAAGTCGACGAATAAAGCAAGCAGGGAGCTAAACGTACCACAGCCGACGGTTTGGAAAATCTTACGGAAAAGGCTAAAGCAGAAGCCTTACCGTTTACAATTGCTACAAGCCCTGACACCCGATGACAAAGTCAAGCGCTTTGAATTTTCGGCGCGGTTGCAACAGCTCATGGAAGAGGAAGCGATCAGTGCGAAACTTGTTTTCAGTGATGAAGCAACATTTTTTCTTAATGGTGAAGTGAACAGACACAATGTGCGAATCTGGGCGGTAGAGAATCATCACGCATTCGTGCAGCAAATTCGCAATTCACCAAAAGTTAACGTGTTTTGTGCAATCTCACGGTTTAAAGTTTACGGCCCCTTTTTCTTCTGCGAAAAAAACGTTACAGGACACGTGTATCTGGACATGCTGGATAATTGGCTCATGCCACAACTGGAGACAGACAGCGCCGATTTCATCTGTCAACAGGATGGTGCTTCACCGCACTTCCATCATGATGTTCGGCATTTCTTAAACAGGAGATTGGAAAACCGATGGATCGGTCGTGGTGGAGATCATGATCAGCAATTCGTGTCATGGCCTCCACGCTCTCCCGACTTAACCCCGTGCGATTTCTTTCTGTGGGGTTATGTGAAAGATTCAGTGTTTAAACCTCCTCTACCAAGAAACGTGCCAGAACTGCGAGCTCGCATCAACGATGCTTTCGAACTCATTGATGGGGACATGCTGCGCCGAGTGTGGGAGGAACTTGATTATCGGCTTGATGTCTGCCGAATTACTAAAGGGGCACATATTGAACATTTGTGAATCCCTAAAAAAACTTTTTGAGTTTTTGTATGTGTGTGCAAGGCGTTGTGAAAATATCTCAAATAATAAAGTTATTGTAGAGCTGTGAAATCGCTTCAATCATTTGTAATAACCCTGTATGTAAACAGATCTCTCCTCGACGAAAAACGTCTTTCCTTTAATGACTTCCATCCCAACTCGCGTATCATATCTGCCACTCTCTCTCCCCTATTACGTGATAATACAAAACGAGCTGCCCTTTTTTGCACACTTTCGATGTCCTCCGTCAATCCCACCTGGTAAGGATCCCACACCGTGCAGCAATATTCTAACAGAAGACGAACGAGTGTAGTGTAAGCTGTCTCTTTAGTGGACTTGCTGCATCTTCTAAGTGTCCTGCCAATGAAACGCAACCTTTGTCTCGCCTTCCCCACAGTAATACCTATGTGGTCTTTCCAACTGAAGTTGTTTGTAGCCGGCCGATGTGGCCGTGCGGTTCTAGGAGCTTCAGTTTGGAACCGCGTGACCGCTACGGTCGCAGGTTCGAATCCTGCCTCGGGCATGGATGTGTGTGATGTCCTTAGATTAGTTAGGTTTAAGTAGTTCTAAGTTCTAGGGGACTGATGACCACAGATGTCCCATAGTGCTCAGAGCCATTTGAACCATTTTTTGAAGTTGTTCGTAATTTTAACACCCAGGTACTAAGTTGAATTGACAGCCTTGAGAATTGTACTATTTATCGAGTAATCGAATTGCAACGGATTTCTTTTGGAACTCGTGTGGATCACCTCACACTTTTCGTTATTTAGCGTCAACTGCCACCTGCCACACCGTATAGCAATCTTTTCTAAATCGCTTTGCAACTGATACAGGTCTTCGGATGACCTTACTAGACAGTAAATTACAGCATCATCTGCGGACAACCTAAGAGAACTGCTCAGATTGTCACCCAGGTCATTTATATAGATCAGGATCAGCAGAGGTCCCAGGACGCTTCCCTGGGGAACACCTGATATCACTTCAGTTTTACTCGATGATTTGCGTCTATTACTACGAACTGCGACCTTCCTGACAGGAAATCACGAATCCAGTCGCACAACTGAGACGATACCCCATAGGTCCACAGCTTGATTAGAAGTCGCTTGTGAGGAACGGTGTCAAAAGCTTTCCGGAAATCTAGAAATACGGAATCAACTTGAGATCCCCTGTCGATAGCGGCCATTACTTCGTGCGAATAAAGAGCTAGCTGCGTTGCACAAGAACGATGTTTTCTGAAACCATGCTGATTACGTATCAATAGATCGTTCCCTTCGAGATGATTCATAATGTTTGAATACAGTATATGCTCCAAAACCCTACTGCAAACCGACGTCAATGATATAGGTCTGTAGTTCGATGGATTTAATTTAAATAGATGGTCACGAGAGCTACTCTTTGTATCTCATCAAGAGTGTGGAGATTGTGCTGACGTATACAGGCACGGATGGTGTTGAGGATTCTTCTGTAATTAACTGCGATGCTCTGCCGAATATTCCTTGTATACTGCACCCCAAGACATGTCATGGTGACAATTTCCTTTATTGGTCCATGAATGGGAACTCCTAATCCGCTTCCAATATTCATTATACCAGACTCATTTCTATTCAGTTTGTTTATTATGTCTACATCTACATCTACATCCATACTCCGCAAGCCACCTGACGGTGTGTGGCGGAGGGTACCTTGAGTACCCCTATCGGTTCTCCCTTCTATTCCAGTCTCGTATTGTTCGTGGAAAGAAGGATTGTCGGTATGCCTCTGTGTGGGCTCTAATCTCTCTGATTTTATCCTCATGGTCTCTTCGCAAGATATACGTAGGAGGGAGCAATATACTGCTTGACTCTTCGGTGAAGGTATGTTCTCGAAACTTTGACAAAAGCCTGTACCGAGCTACTGAGCGTCTCTCCTGCAGAGTCTTCCACTGGAGTTTATCTATCATCTCCGTAACGCTTTCGCGATTACTAAATGAGCCTGTAACGAAGCGCGCTGCTCTCCGTTGGATCTTCTCTATATCTTCTATCAACCCTATCTGGTACGGATCCCACACTGCTGAGCAGTATTCAAGCAGTGGGCGAACAAGCGTACTGTAACCTACTTCCTTTGTTTTCGGATTGCATTTCCTTAGGATTCTTCCAATGAATCTCAGTCTGGCATCTGCTTTACCGACGATCAACATTATATGATCATTCCATTTTAAATCACTCCTAATGCGTACTCCCAGATAATTTATGGAATTAACTACTTCCAGTTGCTGACCTACTATTTTGTAGCTAAATGATAAAAATCTATCTTTCTGTGTATTCGCAGCACATTACACTTGTCTGCATTGAGATTCAATTGCCATTCCCTGCACCATGCGTCAATTCGCTGCAGATCCTCCTGCATTTCAGTACAATTTTCCATTGTTACAACCTCTCGATACACCACAGCATCATCCGCAAAAAGCCTCAGTGAACTTCTGATGTCATCCACAAGGTCATTTATGTATATTGTGAATATCAACGGTCCTATGACACTCCCCTGCGGCACACCTGAAATCACTCTTACTTCGGAAGACTTCTCTCCATTGAGAATGACATGCTGCGTCCTGTTATCTAGGAACTCCTCAATCCAATCACAGAATTGGTCTGATAGTCCATATGCTCTTACTTTGTTCATTAAACGACTGTGGGGAACTGTATCGAACGCCTTGCGGAAGTCAAGAAACACGGCATCTACCTGTGAACCCGTGTCTATGGCCCTCTGAGTCTCGTGGACGAATAGCGCGAGCTGGGTTTCACATGACCGTCTTTTTCGAAACCCATGCCGATTCCTACAGAGTAGATTTCTTGTCTCCAGAAAAGTCATTATACTCGAACACAATACGTGCTCCAAAATTCTACAACTGATCGACGTTAGAGATATAGGTCTATAGTTCTGCACATCTGCTCGACGTCCCTTCTTGAAAACGGGGATGACCTGTGCCCTTTTCCAATCCTTTGGAACGCTACGCTCGTCTAGAGACCTACGGTACACCGCTGCAAGAAGGGGGGCAAGTTTCTTCGCGTACTCTGTGTAAAATTGAACTGGTATCCCATCAGGTCCAGAGGCCTTTCCTCTTTTGAGCGATTTTAATTGTTTCTCTATCCCTCTGTCGTCTATTTCGATATCTACCATTTTGTCATCTGTGCGACAATCTAGAGAAGGAACTACAGTGCAATCTTCCTCTGTGAAACATCATCATCTTGGACAGTCTCCAGCCACTGGCTGGGTCTGTCGGGAACACAAGCCTCTCCATCGTGTTCTGTCTTTCCACCATTCCCCCTCTTCCACCTTCGTCCTGTTCCCTCCTCTTCTCGTCACGCATTCCTTCACTCCCTTCACCCATCTATCTCTTGGTCTTCCCCTGGGCCTCTTCCCCTCCAGTTGCAGATCAAACATCCTCTTTGGAATTCTTCCCTCATCCATTCTCTTCATGTGTCCATACCACTGCAGTCTTGATTTTTCTATCCTGTCCTGTATTGGTTCCTCCTTTAGTCTCTCCCTCACATACACATTTCGCAATCTGTCTCGTCTTGTTACACTCAACCTGCTCCTCTGGAACTTCATTTCACTAGCTTGTATTCTACTTTTGTCGCTTTTGTGCATTACCCATGTCTCACTTCCGTATGCCAATATGGGTACAAAGTAGGTTCGGTATATAATTCCCTTGGATTTCTGTGGCACCTCCTTGCTCCAAATAAGCCCCCTAATGCATTTGAAGAACTGCCCTGCTTTTCTGTACCTTTCATTTATTTCAATTGCGTTTCCCCCCTTACTTTCAATCATACCTCCCAGGTACTTGAAGTTCTCTACCACTTGTAGTTTTTCCCCTCCACAAGTTATATCCACATTTGGCCTATTCTTCTTCCTTGTTGTGACAATTATTTCACTTTTCTTTGCAGAGAAATGCATTCCATATTGTGCTGCCATTGCTTCCCATACATCTAACTGCTCTTGCACCTCCTTCTCGCAATTTCCCCATAATATCAGGTCATCGGCAAAAAGCACTGCTTTCATTTTATGATCTCCAATTGCATCTGATACTTGCTGTAGGATTTCATCCATAACAATAATAAACAATAAAGGCGAAAGTGCACTTCCCTGTCGCAGCCCATTTTCCAGCTTGAACCATGCAGTACGTTCCCTCCCCACTTTCACACAACTCTCACTTCCCTCATACATTTTTCTGACTTTTCGTGTTATCTCTTCATCTATCCCTTTGGCGTTCAGCACATCCCAGAGCTTGTCCCTATAGATACTGTCATACGCCTTCTCAATATCTAAAAAGGCCATGATTAAGTCCTTCCCATACTCATAGTGCCTTTCCTGCAGTTGCCTTACCGCAAATATGAGGTCCGTTGTTGATCTTCCCGGTCTGAAACCATACTGCTCCTCTTGCAGTCTGCTTTCAACACTGCTTCTTATTCTCTTCTCCAGGATCTTTTCATAGATTTTTCCACAGTGGCATAGCAGGGTGATTCCTCTATAGTTCTCACATCTCCTTTTATCCCCTTTCTTGAAGATCGGGACTATAATTCCTTTCTTCCAATCCTCAGGAATTCTGTTCTCCTTCCACACCACCCTCAGCACTCTGTATAGTCACTGGGTTCCTACTTCTCCTGCTGCTCGTATCATATCCACTGTTACTTCGTCCCAACCTGGTGCCTTGCCCCCTTTCAACCTCTTTATGGCTTCTTCCACTTCATTCCAAGTTAGATCATCAATTTCCCCACTATTATAATCATCTGCTGCCTTAGGCTCTCCATCGCTGTTAGTTACCCGCTTGACGGCATTCAACAGATCTTCAAAGTACTCCTTCCAAATCTTTTTGAGCTCATGCATTTCCTCCACAACTCTTCCATTATTATCCATGATCCTCAGGCACTCGCTTCTGTCGTTCCTCTTATTTCTTACCATGGTGTAAAGTACTTTTTTGTTCCCTTCACTGTCCTCTTCTAACATTCTTGTCCATTTTTCCATCCACTTCTACTTCTCCGCCCTTACTATGGTCTGTGCCGCTTTCTTGCTTTCCTTATATTTTACCCTAGCTTCCTCTGTTCGGGTCTGGAACCATTCTCTGAAGGCTTTGTTCTTTCGAAGTACTGCCTCTTTACATATGTTGTTCCACCATGGGGTTTCCTTACTTCTCCTCTTTGTGCTAGTTCTTCCGCACACAGTCTCAGCTGCCTCAACTAGAGCCCTCTTAAAATCTCCCCATTCTTCTTCCACTGTTCTCTGATCTTCCTTTGGCAGCTTCTTCCTGATCAGTGTCTGGTACTGGGTCCTCCGTTCATCCTCTTTCAGCATCCATGTCTTCAACCTTTTCTCCTGTATGTCTGTTGCCCTCCTATCTTTTTTCTCTCTCAGGGTGGCTACCAACAGCCGATGGTCACTGTCTAAGGCCTCAGATGGAATGACCTTAACATCTGTGAGGCTGCTCATCATCTGCCTATCCACTAGTACATAGTCTACTACTGAAGTTTGGGACCAGTCTCCACTGTACCAAGTTATTTTGTGGCTACCTCTCTTCTTGTACCAGGAATTTGCGATCGCCAGCCCATTCCTCTTGCAGAATTCCAGCAACAATTTTCCTTCTCTATTTCGGTTCCCCCAGCCCTCTGGTCCCATTATCTCCTCGAATCTTTTCCTGTCTGTGCCAACATGTGCATTGAGGTCCCCTATTATAATCTGATTACCTCCATTTAGCTGCTTTTGCATGTCATCTTCAAATTCCTCCTTCTCCTTTTTTGTACACCCTACCTGTGGGGCATATGCTTGGATGATTTCAATGCTTTTTCCTTTCACTTGTACTCTGGCTTTTATCATTCGATCATTGATACCTTCCACCTCCTCCTGCAGACCCTCTCTGACCACTATTGCCACTCCATTTCTTTCCCTCTCATTCCCTATCCAGTACAGTTTACATCCTTTACTTAGTGGTTTTTCACCAACTCCTCTCCACCTAGTCTCAGCAAGTCCCAAGATGTCCAATTTCCTCCTTTCCATCATTTCTACAATTTCTTCTAACTTCCCAGTTAGAGTCCTTACGTTTAAGGTGCCCAGTCGTAAACCATCTCGTAATCCTTTTCCATTGCTTGGTCGGTTTCCTTTACATCCGTTCCGTGATCCGAGGCATGTTCCCTTTTTGAAAGCAGTTGATTTATCCACTACTGGCTTGCTAGGCCTATCGCAGCTTCACCAGACCCCCGTTAGCCGTCACGTTTCAGGGTTCCCATAGGGCCTTCCCAGCTACCGTAGCGGTCCTGGGGCACACGAAGTCCCCGCTGTACATCGCCCCTATAGGCAGTCCCCTACTTTGTGCCGTTGCCCATCTCCCACGACTTGGACGAGGGGTTGGACTTATGGGAAATTCCTCTGTGAAACAACTTTGGAAAAAGACATTTAGTATTTCGGCCTTTAGTCTGTCATCCTCTGTTTCAGTACCATTTTGGTCACAGAGTGTCTGGACATTTTTTTTTTTTTTTGACCCACCTACCGCTTTGACATAAGACCAAAATTTCTTAGGATTTTCTGCCAAGTCAGTACATAGAACTTTACTTTCGAATTCGTTGAACGCCTCTCGCATAGCCCTCCTCACACTACATTTCGCTTCGCGTAATTTTTGTTTGTCTGCAAGGCTTTGGCTATGTTTATGTTTGCTGTGAAGTTCCCTTTGCTTCCGCAGTAGTTTTCTAACTCGGTTGTTGTACCACGGTGGCTCTTTTCCATCTCTTACGATCTTGCTTGGCACATACTCATCTAACGCATTATGTACGACGGTTTTGAACTTTGTCCACTGATCCTCAACACTATCTGTACTTGAGACAAAACTTTTGTGTTGAGCCAACAGGTACTCTGAAATCTGCTTTTTGTCACTTTTTCTAAACAGAAAAATCTTCCTACCCTTTTTAATATTCCTATTTACGGCTGAAATCATCGATGCCGTAACCGCTTTATGATCGCTGATGCCCTGTTCTGCGTTAACTTTTTCAAATAGTTCGGGTCTGTTTGTCACAAGAAGGTCTAATATGTTATTGCCACGAGTCGGTTCTCTGTTTAACTGCTCAAGGTAGTTTTCAGATAAAGCACTTAAAAAAATTTCACTGGATTCTTTGTCCCTGCCACCCGTTATGAACGTCTGAGTCTCCCAGTCTATATCCGGCAAATTAAAATCTCCACCCAGAACTATAACATGGGGGGAAATCTACTCGAAATATTTTCCAAATTATCCTTCAGGTGCTCAGCCACAACAGCTGCTGAGCCAGGGGGCCTATAGAGACATCCAATTATGTCGAGTGTTTTCTCTATCTCGTCGTTGTCTTTGACAATAAATCCAACGTCATCGGCATATGCCCTGCAGACAATGCAACGGCCACGTCTAGTGAATCCTTGTAGGTTGTGGCTCCAGCGAAAAAGTGATGGCTCGATTGCTATTGCAAAGAGTGACATAGACATCGGGCACCCTTGTCGCACCGAACTTTTCATTACAATGGGCCTACTGGACTGACCGTTTACCATAACTGTCGATGTTGACTTCTGCAGAAGATTTGTAATAATGTTGATAAAACTTTGCGGAAAGTTCATGGCACGCATGGTGTGAAAAAGGTAACCACTCGGCTGGCGCCGCTACGTCGTAAAAAAGGCCACGCACAGGTATATACGAGGTTTGTCCGGAAAATACGTATAAAAGTTGAATAATAACTTTATTTTATAATTATTCAGGTATTACAATACGGTCTCCTCCAAAGTAATCTCCCTGAGACGCGATACACTTATGCCAATGCCGTATCCACTGTTGATAACATTGCTGAAAGTCTTCAGTTGTGATGTTGTTCAGTTGCCGTGTCGTTTCCGCCTCGATGGCTTCCACATCTCCCAAGTGCCGCCCCCGAAGCACCATTTTGCATTTCGGGAACGTGAAGAAGTCACACGGGGCTGAATGGGGTGAATAAGGCGGGTGGTCTGTCACGGTGATTGAGCTTCGGGCCAAAAACTCGCGCACAATGAGCGACGTGTGAGCGGGCGCATTGTCGTGATGAAGGGTCCACCTGCCCCCTTTTGCCAACTCCGGTCGAACTGGAGCCACACGAGCTCTGAGACGTGTCAGAACTTCAACGTAAAAATTTCCGTTCACTCTCTGGCCGGGAGGGACAAATTCCTTGTGAACAATGCCCCTAGAATCAAAGAAAATAATCAACATTGTCTTCACATTGGACCTCGATTTTCGCGACTTTTTTGTTCTCGGTGCTCCGGCTAGTTTCTCTTCCTTGCTTTGAGATTTGAGCTCCACATCGAATTCGTAAAACCAGGACTCGTCTCCAGTGATGACTCGCTTGAGAAAGTCCCCTCGTTCCTCTGGTTCCAACCAATCCTCACAGCACTCAACCCTCTTTGCTTTCTGTTCTGGCGTCAAGAGCTTCGGTACGATTTTCGCACAAAATTTCTTCGTTTCAAGTTTTTGTGTCAGGATTTTGTGAACCATTGTTTTGGGGATTGACAGCTCGTCAGCAATCATTCTGACTGTCAATCTACGGTCTTTAAGAACACAAGCCCGAATTCGTTCAACATTTGCATCGGAACTCGATGTCGACGGGCGTCCTGGGCGAGGGTCATCGTTTACTTCTTCTCGGCCATCCCGGAACCTTTTTAACCACTTGTTCACGGTTGGTTCCTTCAGAGAATTGTCTCCGTAAACCTGTTTCAAACACTCAAAAATCTCATGTCCTTTCTTGCCTAGCTTTGCAAGAAACTTGATGTTGACGCGCTGTTCCTCAATCAGAGAGAGATCCATGCCGACGGCAGGTGAAAAAGGGTAACTGTCAACAAGCTGCCGCACACTCCCACCTCCACGCAGAGTGCTCTGACTCGAACTGAGCGCTGATGGGATTGATTACAGCAGTAGTCCCACCTGGCGGTGACTGCAACTTGTAACATAAAGACATTGTTCATCTTTTATACGTATTTTCCGGACAAACCTCGTATTTGACGAGCGAAATTATCTTGCGATTTTCTCAACAACGCTTGAGAAGTACGCGCCACTGGTTACACATTTTGCTGTCCTCACGGAGTACTGCGAGTGTAAGAAGTCCAAACGTCGTGGCGTCCCCTTGTAAGTCTAGGGGACTGATCACCTCCCATGTTAAGTACCATAGTGCTCAGAGCCATTTGAACCAACCTAGTTGGCATTTAAGAGGCTCGTCGGTATTACGCAGTCCAGGAATACTGCTGTCCACTAACCATTGTCTCGCGCTGTGCACTGTCATGTCAGTACAAACACTCACTGACTCCGTACTGTCCCTCTACTGCATGAGGTACAAAATGCTGTAAAATGTTCTTATATCCTTCCGCATTTATCGTTTCCTCATTGGAGTACGGAGTGTGGCGTTCGCTGTGTTATTCAGTGGTTTGGTATTTAACTAATTTGTAAATGAAAATGATAATCTTATTTTATTACATTGAGTAATTACTAAATAATTTTTCTCCCGGCTAAAGATTTGGTCAAGTTGCTGAAGAACTCCAAGTTAACGTCGTGTTAAAGTGTTGTCTGTAAGTTGTGTAAGTGTTGCTAAATCACAGTTCATACATCAGATTCTATACAACTATTGATTATGATGGAAATAGTTATCTTCAGCAAAATGATCATTAAAACCACCGAATATCAGCCGCGCACAACACTGACGTATGTTACCTGAAACAATATTCTTCGCAACTCGTGCTTAATTAATTTCGGCTCCATATATCAGCTAGAAAAGTTTGTTATAAGGATCGTGCTATGAGCACTGTTTTTAAAGAACCAATCTGATTCGAATAATTTTCATTAAATGAGTTCGGGACCACTGGTGCACATTTATTTTTTATACATTTGTATCACGTTCGGCATTTATGTCTGCAGAGTTGCGTAATTTGAATTTGCCGCTGAGATAATTGTTAAGATGGCGGCAGACAATTGATAGAGACTTTCTATTATTAGAGCAAATAACTAAGTATTTGAAATGCTTATTAAACTCCATAAACTCTACTTCCGTATTGCGCACTATTTAGACTTCATCAAGCAAACATTTGATTTGTTTCTAAGGAAAACACAGACAAAAACGCAATGCAAGTTGCCATCATCAATGGCTGCGCTCCTTGCAGCGGAAAGAAATAATTAACACAGATAATGCTTATGACAGAGGAATTAAAGTTACAAATAATTATTCATTCATATTTATAATAACAATGAACTCTATTTTCAAGTAATAATTAACAAATAACAATTTATTAACAGACCTCAGTTTGATATGCGTCCGCAACCTACAAAAGCCAACCAACAAAAGGTAAAAACAAAGGAAGACAAACGCAGATGATAAAAGGAATTTACAATTATCATTGTCTTTGTATGATACACATCGATATATCCAATTACATCATAGAATGTAATATAAATAATTAATATTTATCATCGTTTTCACTGTTTTTTTATATGTCGAATAGATAATGTTTATAACTGTTAGAGGCATAATTTCCTCTCGTCGCACTGTAGCTAAAATTTATCTCGTGGATGTTACAGGGGACCATGCCCTAACGACGAGAAAACAATACCGTAACGTGTAACCAGCTCCTTCGTACTTCACTACTGGCACTGCACGCGATGGCCATCGGATTGCCACAGGGCACAGCGTGATTCATGGCTCCAAATCACTCGTTTCCAGTCATGCCCACTGGCGTCACTTTGCACTGACCTCTGTGGGCAATGAGCAGCTGCTCAACTGCTGCACACAATCCTTTTTTAACCCCCTACGGGCAGTGACTGTGCTAGCTGGACTGGAGCTCATGAGTGATTCCTTCCGATGATTTCAAGCGATTTTTTATACGACGACACAGAAAATCGGCAACGTTTCCACAATCCAATAAAACTAGAAGCGACGAAGCAAAGAAATTGCATTCACAGTTACTGAAACCTTGCAACTTTGCCATTTAAGAAATATTAGGCACCAGGAGTAGATAACATTCCAATGGAACTACTGACGGCCTTGGGAGAGCCAGTCCTGACAAAACTCTACCATCTGGTGAGCTAGATGTATGACACAGGCGAAATACCTCAGACTTCAAGAAGACAGATGTGAAAATTAGCGAACTATCAGTTTAATAAGTAACAGCTGCAAAATTCTAACGCGAATTCTTTACAGACGAATGGAAAAACTGGTAAAAGCCGACGTCGCGGAAGATCAGTTTCGATTCCTTAGAAAGGTTGAAACACGTGAGGTAGCACTGACCCTACGACCTATCTTAGAAAATAGATTAAGGAAAGGCAAACCTACGTTTCTAGCATTTGTAGACCTACACAAAGCTTTTGATAATGTTGACTGGAATATTCTCTTTCAAATTCTAAAGGTGACAGGAGTAAAATACAGGCAGCGAAAGGCTATTAACAATTTGTATAGAAACCAGACGGCAGTAATAAGAGTCGAGGCGCATGAAAGGGAAGCAGTGGTTGGGAAGGGAGTGAGACAGGGTTGTAGCTCTCCCCGATGTTATTCAATCTGTATATTGAGCAAGAAGTAAAGGAAACAAAAGAAAAATTTGGAGTAGGTATTAAAATCCATGGAGAAGAAATAAAAACTTTGAGGTTCGCCGATGATATTGTAATTGTGTCAGAGATAGAAAAGGACCTGGAAGAGCAGCTGAACGGAATGGACAGTTTCCTGAAAGGAGGATATAAGATGAACATCAACAAAAGCAAAACGAGGATAATGGAATGTAGTCGAATTAAGTCGGGTGATGCTGAGGGAATTAGATTAGGAAATGAGACACTTAAAGTAGTAAAGGAGTTTTGCTATTTGGGGAGCAAAGTAACTGATGATGGTCGAAGTAGAGAGGATATAAAATGTAGACTGGCAATGGCAAGGAAAGCGTTTCTGAAGAAGAGAAATTTGTTAACATCGAGTATAGATTTAAGTGTCCGGAAGTCGTTTCTGAAAGTATATGTATGGAGTGTAGCCATGTATGGAAGTGAAACATGGACGATAACTAGTTTGGACAAGAAGAGAATAGAAGCTTTCGAAATGTGGCGCTACAGAAGAATGCTGAAGATTATATGGGTAGATCACATAACTAATGAGGAGGTACTGAATCGGATTGGGGAGAAGAGGAGTTTGTGGCACAACTTGACTAGAAGAAGGGATCGGTTGGTAGGACATGTTCTGAGGCATCAACGGATCACCAATTTAGCATTGGAGGGCAGCGTGGAGGGTAAAAATCGTAGAGGGAGACCAAGAGATGAAGCCACTAAGCAGATTCAGAAGGATGTAGGTTGCAGTAGGTACTGGGAGATGAAGAAGCTTACACAGGATAGAGTAGCATAGAGAGCTGCATCAAACCAGTCTCAGGACTGAAGACCACAACAACAATTGTGGCATTTATCATATTTTTTAAATTACGTCCTTTAGATGCCGTCCTCCTGTACGAATACACTCGTGAAATCTGCTGTTGAGATCATTTACCGCTGGAACATCTTAACTGGGATTCTGTGAATTGCATCCTGAATTATCTGTTTTAACTCATCCAGGGTTCTTGGTCAAGTCGTGTAAACTTTGCTCTTGAGGTAGCCCCACAAGAAAAAATTACAAACGGGAAAATCTGCCGATCTATGCTGCCAGGTAAAGTTACCGAAATCACACGGTTGCCAAACAATTCTCGCACATATGCCATTTATTGCCGTGCAGTGAGTGATTTCGTTCCATCCTGTAAAAAACCGGGCTTCTTCAACGTTTGGAAAGTTGTTCAACGCAGGTCTAACGAAAGTTCGTAACATCTCCACGTAGCTATCGGCGTTGACAGTTATTGTGTTTCCCTGTTCATTTCCGAAAAAAATACGGTCCGATAATCCCATGTGATGAAACACCAAAGCATACTGTCACTTTACTAGCGTGTAAAGGGCGCTAATGGACGTCATTAGGATTTGTGTTTGCCCAGTAACGGCAGTTATGTTTGTTCACATAACTTGTGACATTAAAATGTACCTCATCCGACATCCACAACTTGTTTAGGAATTCGTCATTGTTTATTTTTGTTACCATTTGTTGACAGAATCCTAATCTTAACTGGTAATCGTTGTCCTTCAATTGTTGCACCATCTGTAGTTTGTACGGATGAGCACCCCGGGACATTCCAACCACTGCTGCTAGATTACGAATTGAACGCCGTGGGCTCCGTAAGACAGACTAGCGTACGACATCAATGTTCGCTGGATAACGCACACTTCTTGGTCGTCATGTTGGTTTCTTCTTGAGGGCAGATGCAGTCTCTTCAAAGTTATTAATCGAACATTTTATCGCGTGTATCGATGGAACAGCATCATGACGTCCTAAATGAGAAAAATATCGAAACTCCCTCTGCGCCGCTACCAAACTATCACTGTTTTTATAAAATACTAGCTGACGCGGTGAACTCTGTTCCGCCTTAAAGCTAATAAATAACCAGATTTCGGATGTTAAGTTCCATTTTTTATTTTGAAATACAAATAAAAAATTAAGTATTTTAATGATTCTTTATTCTTCATGTTTTTTGGTGCATAGCTTCCACTCTTCAATTAAATACCTTGTGATACACGAAATTTTCTGTTTTATTATCAGGCGCAAGAACAAACAACACAGATGGTTTTCTGACCCGTGAACATGCCACATGTAATTAATTGACCATGTGAAAAACGTGGATAGTCCAGATTTAAACCACAATCTTTCAAGGACTGGCCTTGTGATTTGTTAATGGTCGTGGCGAATGCAAGACGGATCGGAAATTGAAGTCTTTTAAACTCGAACGGCATATTGGTTGGGATCATCGGGACCTTCGGAATGAGAACTTCCTCACCTTCCAACTTTCCTTTGAGTATCGTCGCGTAAATAACATTGTTCATCAATTTACTTACCACCTAACGTGTACCGCTGCGCAGTTTTGGTTGGTTTATGTTTAGAAGCATGATTACTACGGAGCCAACTTTTAGGCGTAAATTGTGCGGTGGTAAGCCAGGCACATCCAAGGAGTTTAAAAATTCAATTGGATAGTCGGTCGCTTCATCTTGTTGTTCTTCTTCAGTCCTTTCATCCGCAATGTTTTGTATCCTTCTTGCATTACGGCTTTGTCGATAAATATTCGGTCGTCTTGGTCGCTGCATTGTTACTGATGATTCAAAGAAAATACTAATTATTTCTTTAAATTTTTAATTAATGATATATATTGATACTTAACCACAGACGTTTAGCTGTCATTTGCGTTTTGTTATTCCATGTCAGATGCGTTGTTGGAATACCACGTTTTATAGTGACGTTTAGCTGACATTTGCGTTTTGTTATTCCATGCCAGGTGCGTTTTTGTTATACCACGTTTTATACCGGTCGAACGGGATAAAAAGTATCCAATGTCCGTCTCCTGGTTCTAAGCTACCTCTCCACCAATTTTCAGCCAAATCGGTCCAGCCGTTCTTGAGTTATAAATAGTGTAACTAACACGACTTTCTTATATATATATTATGGCTAACACGACCTACAACTACATCTACATCTACATTTATACTCCGCAAACCACCCAACGGTGTGTGGCGGAGGGCACTTTACTTGCCACTGTCATTACCTCCCTTTCCGGTTCCAGTCGCGTATGGTTCGCCGGAAAGCCTCCGTGCGCGCTCGAATCTCTCTAATTTTACATTCGTGATCTTCTCGGGAGGTATAAGTAAGGGGAAGCAATATATTCGATACCTCATACAGAAACGCACCCTCTCGAAACCTGGACAGCAAGCTACACCGCGATGCAGAGCGCCTCTCTTGCAGAGTCTGCCACTTGAGTTTATTAAACATCTCCGTAACGCTATCACGGTTACCAAGTAACCCTGTGACGAAACGCGCCGCTCTTCTTTGGATCTTCTCTATCTCCTCCGTCAACCCGACGTGGTACGGATCCCACACTAACGAGCAATACTCAAGTATAGGTCGAACGAGTGTTTTGTAAGCCACCTCCTTTGTTGATGGACTACATTTTCTAAGGACTCTCCCAATGCATCTCAACCTGGCACCCGCCTTACCAACAATTAATTTTATATGATCATTCCACTTCATAACCGTTCCGCACGCATACTCCCAGATATTTTACAGAAGTAAGTGCTACCAGTGGTTGTTCCGCTATCATATAATCATACAATAAAGGATCCTTCTTTCTATGTATTCGCGATATGTTACATTTGTCTATGTTAAGGGTCAGTTGCCACTCCCTGCACCAAGTGCCTGTCCGCTGCAGATCTTCCTGCATTTCGCTACAATTTTCTGATGCTGCAACTTCTCTGTATACTACAGCATCATCCGCGAAAAGCCGCATGGAACTTCCGACGCTATCTACTAGGTCATTTATATATATTGTGAAAAGCAATGGTCCCATAACACTCCCCTGTGGCACGCCAGAGGTCACTTTAGCGTCTATAGACGTCTCTCCATTGAGAACAACCTGCTGTGTTCTGTTTGCTAAAAACTCTTCAATCCAGCAACACAGCTGGTCTGATATTCCGTAGGCTCTTTCTTTGTTTATCAGGCGATAGTGCGGAACTGTATCGAACGCCTTCCGGAAGTCAAGGAAAATAGCATCTAACTGGGAGCCTGTATCTAATATTTTCTGGGTCTCATGAACAAATAAAGCGAGTTGGGTCTCACACGATCGCTGTTTCCGGAATCCATATTGACTCCTACAGAGTAAATGTAAGCGTAGGCTTCCGCGGCCGTTGTCTTCTTCAATAAAATTCTTCAGGGTATCAGACCGCATCGTCATAATTTAAAATGCGCCAACGTTTCGGCCAGCGTTGCAGCTAGCCTTCATCAGGGCCTTACGTTAACTGCTAAATGAATTTTTCTTTTTTACTTTATTGTTATTTTAAAGCCTGTACAACAGGCAGGCTGGCAGCAGCACACTACGCTGCTCTTCAGCCATAGAATATAACCTCCTGGAAATGGAAAAAAGAACACATTGACACCGGTGTGTCAGACCCACCATACTTGCTCCGGACACTGCGAGAGGGCTTTACAAGCAATGATCACACGCACGGCACAGCGGACACACCAGGAACCGCGGTGTTGGCCGTCGAATGGCGCTAGCTGCGCAGCATTTGTGCACCGCCGCCGTCAGTGTCAGCCAGTTTGCCGTGGCATACGGAGCTCCATCGCAGTCTTTAACACTGGTAGCATGCCGCGACAGCGTGGACGTGAACCGTATGTGCAGTTGACGGACTTTGAGCGAGGGCGTATAGTGGGCATGCGGGAGGCCGGGTGGACGTACCGCCGAATTGCTCAACACGTGGGACGTGAGGTCTCCACAGTACATCGATGTTGTCGCCAGTGGTCGGCGGAAGGTGCACGTGCCCGTCGACCTGGGACCGGACCGCAGCGACGCACGGATGCACGCCAAGACCGTAGGATCCTACGCAGTGCCGTAGGGGACCGCACCGCCACTTCCCAGCAAATTAGGGACACTGTTGCTCCTGGGGTATCGGCGAGGACCATTCGCAACCGTCTCCACGAAGCTGGGCTACGGTCCCGCACACCGTTAGGCCGTCTTCCGCTCACGCCCCAACATCGTGCAGCCCGCCTCCAGTGGTGTCGCGACAGGCGTGAATGGAGGGACGAATGGAGACGTGTCGTCTTCAGCGATGAGAGTCGCTTCTGCCTTGGTGCCAATGATGGTCGTATGCGTGTTTGGCGCCGTGCAGGTGAGCGCCACAATCAGGACTGCATACGAGCGAGGCACACAGGGCCAACACCCGGCGTCATGGTGTGGGGAGCGATCTCCTACACTAACCGTACACCACAGGTGATCGTCGAGGGGACACTGAATAGTGCACAGTACATCCAAACCGTCATCGAACCCATCGTTCTACCATTCCTAGACCGGCAAGGGAACTTGCTGTTCCAACAGGACAATGCACGTCCGCATGTATCCCGTGCCACCCAACGTGCTCTAGAAGGTGTAAGTCAACTACCCTGGCCAGCAAGATCTCCAGATCTGTCCCCCATTGAGCATGTTTGGGACTGGATAAAGCGTCATCTCACGCGGTCTGTACGCCCAACACGAACGCTGGTCCAACTGAGGCGCCAGGTGGAAATGGCATGGCAAGCCGTTCCACAGGACTACATCCAGCATCTCTACGATCGTCTCCATGGGAGAATAGCAGCCTGCATTGCTGCGACAGGTGGATATACACTGTACTAGTGCCGACATTGTGCATGCTCTGTTGCCTGTGTCTATGTGCCTGTGGTTCTGTCAGTGTGGTCATGTGATGTATCTGACCCCAGGAATGTGTCAATAAAGTTTCCCCTTCCTGGGACAATGAATTCACGGTGTTCTTATTTCAATTTCCAGGAGTGTACAAGCAGCAAAAACAGGAGAAGACACAGAAGTTACAGAACGGTGGGCAATAAAACAGGAGACACATAGAGACAAACACGGAGCCGTTCACACTCGTCGATAATTCACACTGCTAACTGATGAGACGACGCACAAACACTGAAGATGACGATGGCACTGGTGAACGATGGAGTGGGACGGTCAACACTGAACACTAAACACGACGGCACGCACGAAACACTGATGGCGGTGATCTCCGGCGCGCGAATGTCCACTTAGCGTGTGCGAGTCCGGGGACCTGCCAAGAGGGGAACAGGGGTGAGGTGGGGGAGAAGGGAGAAAAAGGATGCCAATGGCTGAGGAGATGGGGGCAGGAGGAGAGGGACAGGGGAGGGGAGGCCCGGGGGAGGAGGTGGGAGAAAAGGAGGAGGGTGGGAAAAAGGGAGAGAAGGGAGGGAGGGTGCCCAGAGGAGCAAGCACAGGAGGAGGGCGGGAGGATCAAAGTTGGTAGGAGGGGTAGATGGAGGGGAGGAGGGCATCATCTGGGAGGGGGAACTGGCGGAAGCCACCTTGGGAGAGGGTAAGGGGGGTGGAGAGATGGAGACCGGGTGGGACGTGCAAATACAGGCGCGGCAGCGGGCGGGGGTGGGAGAGGATTGGGGAGACGAGCAGGTGAGGAGGATCGAGTTAGCGGGAGCTGTACAGGATCCGTATCCTTTCAAGGAAAATGAGGAGGTGGGGTAAGGGGATGAGATCGTACAGGATTCGCATGGGGGAAGGGAGACAGATGCGATAGGCGAGGCAGAGAGCATGACGTTCAAGGATTTGGAGGGATTTATAAAAGGTAGGGGGGGGGCGAAGATCCAAGCCGGATGGGCATAACAAAGGATAGGGTGGATGAGGGATTTATAGGTGTGGAGGATGGTGGAGGGGTCCAGACCCCACGTACGGCCGGAGAGGAGCTTGAGGAGACTGAGTCGGGAGTGTGCCTTGGCTTGGATTGTCCGGAGGTGGGGAGTCCAGGAGAGGCGACGGTCGAGGGTGACGCCAAGGTACTTAAGGGTGGGAGTGAGGGTGATAGGATGGCCATAGATGGTGAGATAGAAATCAAGGAGGCGAAAGGAAGAGGTGGTTTTGCCTACAATGATCGCCTGGGTTTTGGAGGGATTGACCTTGAGCAACCACTGGTTGCACCAAGCGGTGAACCGGTCAAGATGGGATTGGAGAAGGTGTTGGGAGCGCTGTAGGGTGGGGGCAAGGGCAAGGAAGGCGGTGTCATCGGCAAACTGGAGAAGGTGGATGGGGGCTGACGGCGGCGGCATGTCCGCCGTGTACAAAAGGTACAGAAGAGGGGAGAGGACGGAGCCTTGGGGCACACCGGCAGAGGGGAAAAAGGTGTAGGAATCTGTGTTATGGACGGTGACATAGGAAGGACGACGGGAGAGAAAGGAGCCGATCAAACGGACGTAGTTAATGGGAAGGGCGAAGGTTTGGAGCTTGAAGAGGAGACCGGAATGCCATACGTGGTCATAGGCACATTCGAGGTCCAGGGAGAGGAAGATTGTGGCGCGACAGGAATTAAGCTGTTCGGAAAGGAGATGAGTGAGGTGAAGGAGAAGGTCGTCGGAAGAGAAGGACGGCCGTAAGCCACACTGGGTAACGGGAAGGAGGCGGTGCTGGCGGAGATGCTGGTGGATGCGTCGGGTGAGGATAGATTCCAGGACCTTGCTGAAGACCGAGGTAAGGCTGATGGCACAGTAGGAGAAGACGGCGGACGGCGGTTTGCCAGGTATAAGGAACATGAGGATACGGGAGGTTTTCCACAGGTCGGGGTAGTAACCGGTGGACAGGACTACATTGTAGAGCCTGGCCAGGGTGGAGAGGAAAGAGACAGGAGCTTCACGAAGGTGACGGTAGGTGACACGATCGTGACCAGGGGCGGTGTTGCATTTCGTGCGGAGTGTATCAATTAGATCCTGTGTAGTGATAGGGGCATTGAGTTCCGTGTGCGTGATGTTGTCCAAGTACTGGAAACCAGGAGCGAGGGGAGGGACAGAGGTGTCAGTTCGATCGCAGATATCCGGGAAGAGGGAGTAATCGAACTGGGGATCATCGGGGACAGGAAAAGACATCGGAGAGGTAGGAGGCAAAGTGGATGGCCTTACTAAGGGTGTCAGGGAAGGGGTGATCATCATGGAGAAGAGGATAGTAGGGGAAGGGTTTAGTTCCGGTAAGGCGACGGAAGGCTGACCAGAACTTGGACGAGTTGGTTGGTAGGGTAGCATTTAAACGGGTGCATGTCTGTCGCCAGTCCCGGCGTTTCTTAGCCACGAGCAAATTACGAATGTGTCGTTGGAGTTGCCGGTGGCGTCGTAGTGTGTCCGGGTCATGCGTGTGGAGGAAGGCACGGTAGGACGGCAGGATTCACGGAGGAGGAGGACGGCCTGTGGGGGTAAGGTAGGACGGTAGGGGTGGATGGCGACAGTAGGGACGTGGGCCTCCACGGCCTCAGACAAGGTCTGCTGGAGAAAGGAGGCAGCACGGGTGACATCATCGGAGTGGTGGTAGGTGAAAGGGTGGCTACCGGCCTGGGTGGAGAGGGTATCCCGGTAGGCATTCCAGTCGGCACGGGAATAGTCATGGACGTACTTAGGGGGAGGGTCATTACGAGGGTTGGGTCGGGGGCGACGTCCGTCTGAAATGGTGAGAAGGACAGGGAGATGGTCACTACCAATAGGCTCCAGGACATCCACCGTTATGCGACCAAGTAGGTTGGGGGAGGAGAGAACAACATCGGGAGTGGAGTTGGATTCGGGACAGGTGTGCCTGGGGATGGGGACGAGGTCGCCTTGAAGGGTGGAGAGGTACCGATGCCACCGCCGTAACTGGGCAGCGGAACGACTATGGATGTTGAGGTCGGCGGCGATCACGTAGGAGGAGAAGGTACGGTCGACGTGGGAGAGGAAGTCAAAGGGAAGAGGAGCGTTGGGGCGGACATACATGGTGACGCAGGTAACGGTAAGGCCGGGGAAGAAGAGACTAAGGATCTGGTGTTCGGTGGGGTCGGGAAGGAGAGGTTGGAGCCGAACGGGGATCTGGCGGCGGTGACCAATAGCAACTCCGCCATGCGCAATTGGGAGGGGATTATCGGAGCGGTGGAGGAGGTAGGGCGAAGTGTGGATGGTGTGGTGGAGTTGGAGGAAGGTTTCATTAAGGAGGAAGGCATCCACGCGGTGGGTGGCAAGGGTGTGCAGGAAGAGGTTCTTGTTGGCGGGAAGGGAGCAGATGTTGTTGAAAAGAATACGTTGCTGTCGCGCCATGACAGGGATTTAGACGAGGGTGTCAAGGCGGGAGAATGTGAAATGGGCCTGGTTGTTGGAGTAGGTGGCGTACATATTGAGTTGGAAGATGGAACGGGCGGCGAGGGAGATCTGGTGGAGGGTGTGGGGGCGCTGAAAGGATGGACATTCCGGAGGACGATGGTGAGGAACCGGATGATGTCCTCAGCGGTGGGGGGGGGGGACGAAGGGAATTTCCAGGAGGGGTGGGGACGTCCAGAGGATGGACAGGGATGGTGAGTTCAGGAGTGGTCGGAGGGGGTCGGGCTTTACACTTTTGGGAGTAGGTGGGATGGGGAAGATTGCAGGTATTGCAGGAAGGAGGGGATTGGAGGTTAGGGCACTGCCTGAGGAAGTGCGCTTGCCTACAATGCGGGCAGGTGGGGGCCTCGTGGCACTCAGCAGTGGGGTGTGCGTTATAGCGCAGACACCTCTGGCAGTGCAGGGATTGAGGAGGGGAACGGGAGGGGTCGACCCTGTAACGCTGATTGAAGAGGAGGGCATCCTCCTTCAGGAGACGGTCAATGGAGGGGGCGTCCTCAGAGAAGACCCGCATAAGGCGGGTGGGGCCGGCCGAGTTGAAAATGCAGTGGACCGCCCGCACCTCCAGCATGGGATGCGCCTTGAGCTCCGCCAACACCTCCTCCTCCGTGATCGACGGACTGTGCCGAGTGATCACGGCGGTGAGGGTCGGCGGGCGACGTGGGGATTGGGGTTGGCGGGAAGGAGATGGGGTAGGAGCAGGGGTGAGGGAGGCGTTGGTGCCAAAACGGGTGATGGGAAGGCGGGAGAGGATGTCAGTATGGAGGGTTGGGCTGGGGGAGGAGATGAGAACGGAATCCCGTCTGGGAGTGAGGAGAGAGATAGGTGCACCAGGGAAGTGTTGGCGGAGGAGGAGGGAGAGATTCCGGGCCTCGAGAAGGGAACGATCGGGACGGGAGAGGAGGTATTTGTATAAAGAAGGGGGGAGGAGGAGGAGGAGGAGGCGGAGGGAGCAGGGCCAGGTGGGGAGACATCCATGGCACCCTGAGGGGGGGGGGAAGAAGGACGGGGCGGGGCCTTTTTGGGAGCGGAGGAGGTGGTGGTGCCACTAGGGCGTTTTACGGCGGCAGAAGGGCGGGTGGTGATATGAGGGACGGGAGGTATAGGGAGCATGCTTGGTTCTACCAAGGATGCAGTTGACAAACTACACACAGCTGGCGTGTATGAAATTGGTTGCACGTGTGGATTAGTCTACATAGGTGAGACGGGACGTCCGATTAGCACAAGGCTCTCGGAACATGAAAGATCTATCCGCCTGAAACAACACACTAAGTCAGCAGTGGCGGAACACCGAGACGAGTGCGGGAAACCAATATTTTTTCAAGAAGCCCGCGTCCTGGCGAAACAGCCTCTCACTTTTAAAAGAAAGATTAGAGAGGCGATAGAAACAGCCAAAAGACCCGCCAACATGAATAGAGAGGACGGGTACAAGCTTCCGAGGTCTTGGCTGCCTGCAATAGCAGGGCTACGGAGCGGCGGCAGAGCCGTGGCGGCCCATGCAGACATGCGGAGAGCCGCAGTAGTGGTCGCGAGCACACAAAGCAATGACACGCCGCAGCCGGCTTCTGGACAGCATGGAAACAGTGTGACGTCACAGCCATCATTTGTTCGCTATTCGTCCGTCTCCTCCAATGGGGTGGATTAATATAAAGACCAATAGAAAACAGCTGTTTCAGCCAATGACAGATAATAAAGGAAACACCAATAAAGCATACCTTTGACCCCTCCTCCTCCTCCTTTTACAGCCAATCAAGTAACGACACGGTTTTCTCATGCAGCTATTTAAGGAATCAAGTGTGTTCATTTAGCAGTTAACGTAAGGCCCTGATGAAGGCTAGCTGCAACGCTGGCCGAAACGTTGGCGCATTTTAAATTATGACGATGCGGTCTGATACCCTGAAGAATTTTATTGAAGAGTCCTACAGAGTAGATTCTGGGTTTCCAAAAACGACATGATACCCGAGCAAAAAACATGTTCTAAAATTCTACAACAGATCTATGTCAGAGATGTAGGACTATAGTTTTGCGCATCTGCTCGACGACCCTTCTTGAAGACTGGGACTACCTGTGCTCTTTTCCAATCATTTGGAACCTTCCGTTCCTCTAGAGACTTGCGGTACACGGCTGTTAGAAGGGGGACAAGTTCTTCCGCGTACTCTGTGTAGAATCAAATTGGTATCCCGTCAGGTCCAGTGGACTTTCCTCTGTTGAGTGATTCCAGTTGCTTTTCTATTAGTTAGACACTCATTTCGATGTCCGCCATTTTTTCGTTCGTGCGAAGATTTAGAGAAGGAACTGCAGTGCGGTCTTCCTCTGTGAAACAGCTTTGGAAAAAGGTGTTTAGTATTTCAGCTTTACGCGTGTCATCCTCTGTTTCAATGCCATCATCATCCCGGAGTGTCTGCATATGCTGTTTCGAGCCACTTACTGATTTAACGTAAGTAGTCTGTTGTCTGTTCCACTGTCCCATGATTACTGAAATGGCGGACTGTTTACTCGCGAACTGTCACGAACCCGCATTGCTGCCACCTGCCCATGGCTGCAACTACTCGTTTCAAAAATTCCCATTATTCTGTGTCACCCTGTATATCTACCCTCCGCAATGCTCGATAGTTCCTCTCCATTTAGCTGTCTTCGTGCCATCGCGTCTCCACTTCGCGGTCCTATCACCAGCAGTGAACTTGGGCACCTTCACAAAGGTTGAAATATCCCCAATGGGTTTGCTACTCAGGTGACACTGACCAAATATCCCACATTCTAACTCACTGAGCTTCCCTTACCGAGACGTTCTGCTCTTACTTCTTCTCAACTGACAATACTCCACTTCCCCCCCCTCCCCCCTCCTATTCGTCTATATTGGCGGCTCCGCCTCTCGTGAAATCTAGTGGCCAATTCCACGTTACATAGGAATGTCTGGTCACTTTTCATCAGATTTTGTAATTTGTAAGAAAGCAAGCTACAATGCATTTCCAGATACAATCAAACATCAGAATTAAAGCTCCTAATGGTTTATTCAGCCCAAACGTCGATTCATATAGATTACACTACGAAGGGTATACTCAAGAGTGTGACGGGTACCGTCAAAGAGAGGTGACAGTCTATGTTTAACTGTAGGATTGCCCATGGTATTATCCTATAGATGTGTATCATGTACCAACGCTCCATCTAGAACTACATATACATCTACACGCAGCAAAAGCTGTCGATTGCATGGCAGAAGGCACTTCCCATTTTACGAGTTGTTAGAGCCTCTTCCCATTCCATTCACGTATGGAATTCAGAAAGTATGACTGTTTAAATACCTCTCTGCGCGCTGTAATTGATATAACTTTGTCCTCACAATTCATACTGGAGCAATACATAAGCGGTTGTAGTATATTCCTAAAGTCATCATTTAAAGCCAGTGCTTGAAACTTCATAAGTACGCTTTCTCAGTTATCATGTATTACTAAACTTGTCACTTAAAGCTGTATTCGTAACTAATTAAGGAGGCTTTTGTGCTATAGTTCAAATTTAAAAAAGCTTGCCATTTCGGTTTCTTCAGCATACCCATGGTACTCCCCCATGGTTCAAACAAAAGTGTCGTCATTAGTGCTGGCCTCGTCTGTATATGTTCAATATCACCTGTTGTGGTACTTGGGACAGGTCCTGCAGACTTGAGCAACATTCTACAGTAGTCATATGAGTGATTTGTTAGCAGTGTCCTCTGTACAATGATTACTTTTCCTCAGTGTTGCACTTGTAGACAAAGTCTGCCATCTGCTTTACCTCCAATTCAGCCTATGTGATCGTTCCATTTAATATCCCAACAAAGTGTTACTCATAAATATTTGCATGAGCTGATCGATTCCAACTTTGACACGGTGCTATGGTTTGTTTTTCGTTTTTCTAGTGCACAATTTAACATTTATGAGCTTTTAAGACAAGTTAAATATGTTTGCCCCACTTTGAAGTTTTATGAAGATCTAACTGAACATTTGTGCAGACACTAATTCATTACAGATAACTGTGAAACGTCCCAGGTTACTGTTGCTGTTGTCCACTGGATCGTTAGCATACAACATGAACAGCAAGGGTCCCAACACACTTCTCTGGGAAACACCTGAAGTTACTGCTACATATGTTGAGGACTCTCCGTCCAAGGTAACATGCTGTGTCCTCCCAAACAAGGAAAGCCCTCAGTCGAATCATAAACTTCGCTTGATACCCCATTAGATGGTAGCTTTGATAGTAAGTGTTGATATGGTACCAAGTGAAACGTTTTTTGGAAATCGAGAAATTCGTGGCTTTCAGGATGTCATGTGAGAAAAGTGCGATTGGGTTTCAGATGATCAATGTTTTCAGAATCTGTACTGGCTGTCATGGAGGAGGACGTCCGGTCGAGATACCTCGTTATGCTTGAGCTAAGAACATCGTCTAGGATTCTATAATGAATGGTTAACAATGGTATTGGATGACAGTTTTGTGGATCACGTCTGATACCCTTCAAAAAATGGTTCAAATGGCTCTGAGCACTATGGGACTCAACTGCTGTGGTCATCAGTCCCCTAGAACTTAGAACTACTTAAACCTAACTAACCTAAGGACATCACACACACCCATGCCCGAGGCAGGATTCGAACCTGCGACCGTAGCAGCAGCGCGGTTCCGGACTGGAGCGCCTAGAACCACACGGCCACCGCGGCCCTGATACCCTTCATGTGGATAGGTGTGATCTATATTTTCTTCCAATCATTGGGCACAGTCTTTTATGCAAAGAATCTGTGGTATCTTGAGATATAACTCAGCTCTAAATTCTGTGTGAAATCTGACAGGGACTCTCTCAGGACCTGGTGGTTTCTTTAATTTCTCCATTTCAGCTGTTTCTCAACACCACAGACACTGATATCTCCATCACTCATATTTGCAGTGGTGCCAGAAGTGAACTGGGACAATACATCTGTGTGTTCCTCAGTAAAGGAACATTTGAACAGGAAGTTGGATAATATTTCGAGTAGATTTCCCCACCATGTTATAGTTCTGGGTGGAGATTTTAATTTGCCGGATATTACTGGGAGATTCGAACGTTCATAAGGGGTGACAGGGACAAAGAATCCAGTGAAATTTTTTTAAGTGCTTTATCTGAAAACTACCTCGAGCAGTTAAACAGACTCGTGGCGATAACATATTAGAGCTTCTGTTGACAAACAGACCCGAACTATTTGAAACAGTTAACGAAGAACAGGGAGTTAGCGATCATAAAGCGGTTACTGCATCGATGATTTCAGCCGTAAATAGAAATATTAAAAAAGGTAGGAAGAGTTTTCTGTTTAGCAAAAGCGACAAAAAGCAGATTTCAGAGTACCTGATGGCTCAACACAAAAGTTTTGTCTCAAGTACAGATAGTGTTGAGGATCACTGGACAAAGTTCCAAACCTTCGTACAATATGCGTTAGATGAGTATGTGCCAAGCAAGATCGTAAGAGATGGAAAAGAGTCACCGTGGTACAACAACCGAGTTAGAAAACTGCTGAGGAAGCAAAGGGAACTTCACAGCAAACATAAACATAGCCAAAGCCTTGCAGACAAACAAAAATTACGCGAAGCGAAATGTAGTGTGAGGAGGGCTATGCGAGAGGCGTTCAGTGAATTCGAAAGTAAAGTTCTATGTACTGACTTGGCAGAAAAGCGGTTGGTCGGTCAAAAGAAAATGTCCAGATACTCTGTGACCAAAATGGTACTGAAATAGAGGATGACAGACTAAAGGCCGAAATACTAAATGTCTTTTTCCAAAACTGTTTCACAGAGGAAGACTGCACTGTAGTTCCTTCTCTAGATTGTCGCACAGATGACAAAATGGTAGATATTGAAATAGACGACAGAGGGATAGAGAAACAAAATCGCTCAAAAGAGGAAAGGCCGCTGGACCTGATGGGATACCAGTTCGATTTTACACAGAGTACGCGAAGGAACTTGCCCCCCTTCTTGCAGCGGTGTACCGTAGGTTTCTAGAAGAGCGTAGCGTTCCAAAGGATTGGAAAAGGGCACAGGTCATCCCCGTTTTCAAGAAGGGACGTCGAACAGATGTGCAGGACTATAGACCTATATCTCTAACGTCTATCAGTTGTAGAATTTTTGAACATGTATTAGGTTCGAGTATAATGACTTTTCTGGAGACTAGAAATCTACTCTGTAGGAATCAGCATGGGTTTCGAAAAAGACGGTCGTGTGAAACCCAGCTCGCGCTATTCGTCCACGAGAATCAGATGGCCATAGACACGGGTTCACAGGTGGATGCTGTGTTTCTTGACTTCCGCAAGGCGTTCGATACAGTTCCCCACAGTCGTTTAATGAACAAAGTAAGAGCATATGAACTATCAGACCAATTGTGTGATTGTATTGAAGAGTTCCTAGATAACAGAACGCAGCATGTCATTCTCAATGGAGAGAAGTCTTCCGAAGTAAGAGTGATTTCAGGTGTGCCGCAGGGGAGTGTCGTAGGACCGTTGCTATTAACAATATACATAAATGACCTTGTGGATGACATCTTAAGTTCACTGAGGCTTTTTGGGGATGATGCTGTGGTATATCGAGAGATTGTAACAATGGAAAATTGTATTGAAACGCAGCGAATTGACGCATGGTGCAGGGAATGGGAATTGAATCTCAATGTAGACAAGTGTAATGTGCTGCGAATACATAGAAAGAAAAATCCCGTATCATTTAGCTACAATATAGCAGGTCAGCAACTGGAAGCAGTTAATTCCATAAAATATCTGGGAGTACGCATTAGGAGTGATTTAAAATGGAATGAGCATATAAAGTTGATCGTCGGTAAAGCAGATGCCAGACTGAGATTCATTGGAAGAATCCTAAGGAAATGCAATCCGAAAACAAAGGAAGTAGGCTACAGTACGCCTGTTCGCCCACTGCTAGAATACTGCTCAGCAGTGTGGGATCCGTACCAGATAGGGTTGATAGAAGAGATAGAGAAGATCCAACGGAGAGCAGAGCGCTTCGTTACAGGATCATTTAGTAATCGCGAAAGCGTTACGGAGATGACAGATAAACTACAGTGGAAGACTCTGTAGGAGAGACGCTCAGTAGCTCGGTACGGGCTTTTGTTGAAGTTTCACAGAGGAGTCGAGCAGTATATTGCGCCCTCCTACGTATATCTCGCGAAGAGACCGTGAGGATAAAATCAGAGAGATTAGAGCCCACACAGAAGCATACTGACAATCCTTTCCACGAACAATACGTGACTGGAATAGAAGGGAGAACCGATAGAGGCACTCAATGTACCCTCCGCCACACACCGTCAGGTAGCTTGCGGAGTATGGATGTAGATGTGGATGTAGAAGCTGAGTATTTGCGCTTTTCCGTTGTTACTATCTGTAGAATAAATACTTCATTGTACCACACAAGCAGCTTGTAGTGAAACTGCGTGCTTATGGAATATCGTCTCGGTTATGTGTCTGGATTTGTGGTTTCCTGTCAGAGAGGTCACAATTTGTAGAATTGACAGAAAGTCATCGAGCAAAACAGAAGTGATTTCTGGCGTTCCCCAAGGTGTGCTACAGGCCCTTTTCTGTTCCTTATCAATTTTACTAGTACTCTTTGAGCTTTCTGTAACAATAATTTTATAATAGTAATATTAGTTTCTTTAAATTCCCGAGAAAATCTGAACAACTCTGTACTACTAGGACACTATAATAATTAACAGTCACTCGTCATATCGAATATTTATTGCACATTTCCTAATTTTTGCAAGGTGTGATTCAGAAGTTTCAAGACTGATTCATTTCTGACTAGAGGAGCACGTGCGGGCTGTTTCCGCCAGGTGGGGGAAGTAGTGGAGGGTCTGGAACTGAGGCTGCGGCAGTTGCCTGTGGAGCCCTGGAGAGCGTGCATCGCTGCAGTGTGAGGGCATGTCATTGACCTTGGTCGAAAAGTGGCAGAGGCGAAAATGGAGCAGCACTTGGAGCAACTGAACAAAACCGCCACAGAGACTCTCGGTATGATTCAAGAGGCCTTTAAGGAAGAAGCCATGTCCCGTTCAGTGGTTTTGATGTGGCACAAACGTTCAAAAATGGCCTCAGCAATGTTAGAGATAGTAAGGGAGTGATTCACAAGGAGTTTGTTGCTCTTGGACGGACTGTCACAGGTGACTATTACGCTGGAGTGCTCCGCCGCTTGAGGAATCGAGTTCGCCTTGTCCACCCGGCGATCGAGGGCGACTGGATTCTCCACGACGACAACGCGCCCGCCCACACGTCGCGCGCTGCCAACGAAGTTTTGGTCAAGTCCAACGTGACAACACTGCCGCAGCCACCCTACAGCCCCAACTTGACTCCAAGTGACTTTTTCCTCTTCCCCCGAATCAAGACAGGCCTAAAAGGGAAGCGATTCGACTCCATCCAGCAGGCTTCGACGAGAGCCCTTGACAGCATGACTCCCGAGGCCTTCCAGAAGGGCTACGAACAGTGGAAGACGAGCTGGCAGCGCTGTGTTGATGCTGAAGGATCGTATTTTGAAGAAATTTAGTCCGCTGTACTTATATGTTCAATAAATTTCTAGTTTGAGCTAAGTCTTGAAACTTTTGAATCACACCATGTATATCACAAGAGAGAAGAGTCAGCGGTATTTACTGTTCTGAACGTTTTGATAACATTTGAGACAGTCCAACTGTAGTACAATTAGATTGGAAAGGCTCATTATTCGGGTGGCCACAGTCTTGAAATGTGGTTTAGCAAAAATTAACGACCTCCAGTCGACTTAATTGTTACAGCAAAGATATTTGCCAGCCCACACATAGAGAAGCCAGCTTTCCGTACCATTCTGTCGTTGGGATGTGCAATGTAAATACGCTGCACACAACACAGCTGTTAAACATAGCCCTTTGAAAATGTTATTTCATGACAATAACATGTCACAATAATTGCACTTCAAGTCGGCGAATATTGTCTTACTTCACTTCACATTATTTCGTAATTTGCAATCCAAACTTAACCTCACCATTCACTGTTTCGTCAGCCATGTCTCACAACATTGCCTTGTAAGGTTGAAACACGCCAAAAAATCAATCACAAAGTTATATTCTGCATTCATTGTTCTTGGCTGTGTTGCCAACTATACATATACAAGTTATTAATACATTTTCATAATACGATTTCTACCTAAACTCTCTTTCCCGTATTACAAACGGATTGTACGTGTTTCTATACAATTAATAATATTTTCACAAACAGATTTACATTATGACATCACAAGATGCATTAAATGCAGTTAACACAAGTTTGTCTTATTTACACATCTTTGACAAGTATTATTCTTCCCTGCTACCATTCTCAATACGCATTCCTACCTAGTGGTGGCTAGCTGCAAATAACTTCACTGTTGTACTGCGCAGCTATCAGATGCCACAAACATGGACATCCTGTTATTAGTGCTGGTGTTACTGTTACCTACACATTCCTACATGTTGCGTAGTATAGGACACAGAGGACGTGGTCATTCATTTGCAGTGCGCCTCCATAGTTGAGTGGTCAGCACAACAGAATGCCAAGGAGGGCCTGGGTTCGATTCTTGGCTGCACTGGAGATTTTCTCTGCTCAACCAAACTAAGTGAAGACGGATTCTTTTATTCTGCAAGCGGAGATCAGACCATGCGTTTTCCATTGTGGTGGAGGGTTGAGAAACACACAATCCATAGTTTGAACACACTGTTTGAGTGTGGTTGTTTGTGTTTCTTGCTAAGGGTAAAAATTTGTAGATAATGTCTGTCAGAAAAGAGAGGCAATAATTACTACAGAGGGTGTAACCAATATTCAACTTACCTCAAGTCTTCTGAAAACTGACAAAATTTTTATCCCAAAAGCAGCATCACAACTACAAGGGAGTGTGAAAGTTTTCGATGACGCTTGTCTGCGTAAAATCTGTTTCCAGGGAGAGATGGGTGTGCTACTATTTCCATGAAGACATACTACTGCTTGCATTTAATGTACAAGTCTCCTTTCTATGTGTGTTGTGTGCTGGAAATCTGTTTCTGCTGCAGAAAGAACATTTTTGGTGAAAAAGACAACTTTGTAATAAATGTTATCATTTTATTATATATTTTTATACATTTTTAATATAAACTGTCGAAAATAAAGACTGTCGTTAAAGTACTTATTTTTCTCTACACAACCCAACCTAGGTCAATAATATGATGGCTATGATTACAGTATGGTCTTAACACTTCCTTCGATAAAACTAATCACCATTAAATGGCCATGAATTTAGTGTCAAATTGTATGGAGTGACTATTGGTAGTTAGCATTATGTGTTGAGGAAAGTTTTATTTTCTGGTATGATCTTTGAAAGATGTGGAAAAAGTTATCTTGCATACACTTAGTAGAACTCTTAGTTTGCTGCCACAATAGATATCCGTATCGGTTACATTGGAAACATGGTAACCTAGCCAATAAGAGCATAAGTAATCTTATACAATAACGGTACTCATAGGAAAAAAAGATGGAAAATATGGGAAAAATGTGAAATGTGGAGAAAAGGAAAAAGTGGGGAAGATGTGGTTAATGACTGAATGTCAAAACTTGATGCTGATAACCGCATTGTACTCATTTTCGTCTTAGGTCACCACCTGCCTGTGGATGAATGTAAAACACTGTAAGTGACGGAACCGTTACTATATACCACATGTATATTCAACTACAAGGCTACTGTGCAATTCACGTTTTAATACGTGGCAGAGGGTTCATTAAAAGACTTACACTCTAGTTCTGTAGCATTTCACTCTCGAAAAGCATTCGGGAAAAACGAACGATTTGATCTGTGTGAACTCTGCTTTCTGTCATTTTATTACAATGATCGTTTTTCCTCATGTAGGTGGATTTCAACAAAATACTATAGTATTCACAGGAGAGAGTTGGTGATCGGAATTTCGTGAAAAGATATTGCCGCAAAGAAAAATGCCTTTGTTTTAACGATTTCCACTCCAGCTCACGTACTATATTCATGAGAGTCCCCTATTTCGCGATAACACAAACCGAGCTGCCCTTTAAATTGTTTGAAATTGTCTTTTCTAGGTATGTAGTTGAATTAATGGGTTTCAGCCTCGCGTGATTAACAATGAAACTGAAATTTAACGGATTCCTTGCAGTACTCATGTAGATGACTTCACACTTTCTTTATCTAAGGTCAATTGGCACTTTTCGCACATTATAAATGTCTTGTCTAAATCATTTTGCAACTGGTTTTGATATTCTGATGATTTTACTAGATGTTAAATGACAGCTTCATCTGTTCGCAATCAAAGGTGGATGCTCAGATTGTCTCCTAAATGTTTTAAGTAAGTTAGAAACAGCAAAGAGCCTTTAACACTTCATTGTGGAACGCCACATATGATTTCGGTTTTACCTGATGACTTTCTATGACTTACAAAGAACTTTGACCTTTTACATGATACCTCAGACATGAGGAATGTACAAGATAAGTCGGTTTTATGGGTGGTTCACATTGCATTATAGATACTCATTTGCAGTTACTCTGAAACAGCTATATAACAGCACTTAATCATAGTGCTGTGCAGCAAGTTAGAATGCTGGAGGTGCCATGTCATGGCAGTAATGCTATCTGTAACAGCCACCTAGTGCCTGTACGTGTCCCATAGTTCAATGCTTCACATTTACTGTTATCTATTATTATTATCTTTTTAAATAAACTAATGCACTCTTGTTGCAAAGAGAAACTAGTCGCTATTAAAAGAGCGTCCTAATGGAATACTGTAACAGCTTCATATTGACGATAAATAAGTTATCCTTAGACGCCATATTATTAAAAAGTTGGAGAAACACATTTTGGATTCTGTCTACACAATACCACGATTCATGAACTCTTGGGTGTAACTTGTTTACGATATTTTGTTACACTTGGGTAAAGCAATTACTGCATATGACTAAGTTATCTTTGGCATGTGGGGATCTAGTGCTTTTTGTTTGGTATCACAAAGGGTTAACGAGCAAATCCGCATTGGAGCAACAAAGTACGCTCTCATGCAGAGCAAAACGAGGCAGAATAGCCCACGATTGTTTCATGAGCACCTAAGTGGTGTATTGCAGAGACTGAACGAGTCAGTAGAAAGTCTTATCCATAGAACAAGGAGAATCAACGTAGATACATAGGAGTTGATGGCTGTCTTGTGTATAAAACAATACATTCCATACAATCAGGACCAAGAATGCATTATAAACCGTGCTGTGTATGCCTATAGTCTTAATTATGTATACCTATTACCCAGAGGAGATAATTAACATAAACATGATATGTTGTAAACATTAGTGTTGTATTTTGTATGTGTTTTATGCCATAGAAGTCTATAGTTTTTAATGGAACATTTTTGGTAATGGCAGGAGGCACAACAAAATGCGGTGACATATCACACACAGCCGACTAGATCAGTATTAAAAACATTACTTTAAGGTTAGTGCAGTAAATGGGAGTAATATATGAGTATGCTGCTCTGCGCTACACAGCATTACCTTTCTAAAAAATAGGACTGACTGGCGTAATTTAAACTACCTCTTGGTCAAGTCTTTGTTATTAATCTGATTCCATTGCTCTGCTGGAACACTGGTTATTATCTGTGACCAATTTACTTTTCAGAATCATGATGCAGTGTATATGGAGCAGTTTATTTAATGGAACATTTGTTAATGGTGGGTGGTAGAACCACACGCAGCAATACCATATTTTAAAAAAAGGGTACCAACATGTCTATTGTAGACTATATTTGTTAACAGAGACTCCAAGACATTGTATAAGGGAGGAGCTCGATCTGTTTTTGTTTGGGATCGATATCTGATATCATGTAGATATTGTACTAAGCACAATATAATTACAATTAAAGGTTTATTTGATCATTGCCATGTAGAGCTATAATTCTACCTCCTCCAGTATGCTGATCATTAAAAACTACTGTCCTCAAGATGCACAGCAAATTACGACTTCTTGATGGCTGTCTTAAATATGTTGCTGTTGTGGTCTTCAGACCTGAGACTGGTTTGATGCAGCTCTCCATACTACTCTATCCTGTGCAAGCTTCTTCATCTCCCAGTACCTACTGCAGCCTACATCATTCTGAATCTGCTTAGTGTATTCATCTCTTGGTCTCCCTCTACGATTTTTACCCTCCACGCTGCCCTCCAATACTAAATTGGTGATCCCTTGATGCCTCAGAACATGCCCTACCAACCGATCCCTTCTTCTGGTCAAGTTGTGCCACAAACTTCTCTTCTCCCCAATCCTATTCAATACTTCCTCATTAGTTATGTGATCTACCCATCTAATCTTCAGCATTCTTCTGTAGCACCACATTTCGAAAGCTTCTATTCTCTTCTTCTCCAAACTATTTATCGTCCATGTTTCACTTCCATACATGGCTACACTCCATACGAATATTTTCAGAAATGACTTCCTGACACTTAAATCAATACTGGATGTTAACAAATTTCTCTTCTTCAGAAACGCTTTCCTTGCCATTGCCAGCCTACATTTTATATCCTCTCTACTTCGACCATCATCAGTTATTTTGCTCCCCAAATAGCAAAACTCCTTTACCACTTTAAGTGTCTCATTTCCTAATCTAATTCCCTCAGCATCACCTGACTTAATTCGACTACATTCCATTATCCTCGGTTTGCTTTTGTT
This sequence comes from Schistocerca serialis cubense, assembly GCF_023864345.2. Lineage (NCBI taxonomy): Eukaryota > Metazoa > Arthropoda > Insecta > Orthoptera > Acrididae > Schistocerca > Schistocerca serialis. The sequence goes on from NC_064648.1 coordinate 65,072,118, forward strand.
GATGTTCATCTTATATCCTCCTTTTAAGACACTGTCCATTCCGTTCAACTGCTCTCCCAAGTCCTTTGCTGTCTCTGACAGAATTACAATGTCATCAGCGAATCTTAAAGTTTTTATTTCTTCTCCATGGATTTTAATACCTACTCCGAATTTTTCTTTTGTTTCCTTTACTGCTTGCTCAATATACCGATTGAACAACATCGGGGAGAGGCTACAACCCTGTCTCACTCCCTTCCCAACCACTGCTTCCCTTTCATGTCCCTCGACTCTTATAACTGCCATCTGGTTTCTGTACAAATTGTAAATAGCCCTTCGATCCCTGTATTTTACTCCTGCCACCTTCACAATTTGAAAGAAAGTATTCCAGTCAACATTGTCAAAAGGTTTCTCTAAGTCTACAAATGATAGAAACGTAGGTTTGCCTTTTCTTAATCTAGCTTCTAAAATAAGTTGTAGGGTTAGTATTGCCTCACGTGTTCCCATATTTCTACGGAATCCAAACTGATCTTCCCCAAGGTCGGCTTCTACCAGTGTTTCCATTCTTATGTAAAGAATTCGCGTTAGTATTTTGTATCCGTGACTTATTAATCTGATAGCTCGGTAATTTTCACGTCTGTCAACGCCTGCTTTCTTTGGGATTGGAATTATTATATTCTTCTTGAAGTCTGAGGGTATTTCGACTGTCTCATACATTTTGCTCACCAGATGGTAGAGTTTTGTCAGGTCTGGCTCTCCCAAGGCTGTCAGTAGTTCTAATGGAATGTTGTCTGCTCCCGGGGCCTTGTTTCGACTCAGGTCTTTCAGTGCTCTGTCAAACTCATCACGCAGTATCATATCTCCCATTTCATCTTCGTTATCCTCTTCTACACTCCTGGAAATTGAAATAAGAACACCGTGAATTCATTGTCCCAGGAAGGGGAAACTTTATTGACACATTCCTGGGGTCAGATACATCACATGATCACACTGACAGAACCACAGGCACATAGACACAGGCAACAGAGCATGCACAATGTCGGCACTAGTACAGTGTATATCCACCTTTCGCAGCAATGCAGGCTGCTATTCTCCCATGGAGACGATCGTAGAGATGCTGGATGTAGTCCTGTGGAACGGCTTGCCATGCCATTTCCACCTGGCGCCTCAGTTGGACCAGCGTTCGTGCTGGACGTGCAGACCGCGTGAGACGACGCTTCATCCAGTCCCAAACATGCTCAATGGGGGACAGATCCGGAGATCTTGCTGGCCAGGGTAGTTGACTTACACCTTCTAGAGCACGTTGGGTGGCACGGGATACATGCGGACGTGCATTGTCCTGTTGGAACAGCAAGTTCCCTTGCCGGTCTAGGAATGGTAGAACGATGGGTTCGATGACGGTTTGGATGTACCGTGCACTATTCAGTGTACCCTCGACGATCACCAGTGGTGTACGGCCAGTGTAGGAGATCGCTCCCCACACCATGATGCCGGGTGTTGGCCTTGTGTGCCTCGGTCGTATGCAGTCCTGATTGTGGCGCTCACCTGCACGGCGCCAAACACACATACGACCATCATTGGCACCAAGGCAGAAGCGACTCTCATCGCTGAAGACGACACGTCTCCATTCGTCCCTCCATTCACGCCTGTCGCGACACCACTGGAGGCGGGCTGCACGATGTTGGGGCGTGAGCGGAAGACGGCCTAACGGTGTGCGGGACCGTAGCCCAGCTTCATGGAGACGGTTGCGAATGATCCTCGCCGATACCCCAGGAGCAACAGTGTCCCTAATTTGCTGGGAAGTGGCGGTGCGGTCCCCTACGGAACTGCGTAGGATCCTACGGTCTTGGCATGCATCCGTGCGTCGCTGCGGTCCGGTCCCAGGTCGACGGGCACGTGCACCTTCCGCCGACCACTGGCGACAACATCGATGTACTGTGGAGACCTCACGCCCCACGTGATGAGCAATTCGGCGGTACGTCCACCCGGCCTCCCGCATGCCCACTATACGCCCTCGCTCAAAGTCCGTCAACTGCACATACGGTTCACGTCCACGCTGTCGCGGCATGCTACCAGTGTTAAAGACTGCGATGGAGCTCCGTATGCCACGGCAAACTGGCTGACACTGACGGCGGCGGTGCACAAATGCTGCGCAGCTAGCGCCATTCGACGGCCAACACCGCGGTTCCTGGTGTGTCTGCTGTGCCGTGCGTGTGATCATTGCTTGTACAGCCCTCTCGCAGTGTCCGGAGCAAGTATGGTGGGTCTGACACACCGGTGTCAATGTGTTCTTTTTTCCATTTCCAGGAGTGTATTTCGTCTTATATATAAAACAACACATTCCATAGAATCAGGACGAAGAAAGCATTATAAACTGTACTGTGTATGTCTATAGTTTTAATTATGTATACCTATGACCCGAGTAGATAATTAACATAATCATGATATGTAGTAAAATTAAGTGTTGTATTTTGTATGTGCTTATGCCATAGAAGTCCATAGTTTTTAATGGGACATTTTTGCTAATGGCAGGAGGCATAACTAAATGTGGTGACATATCACACAGACCCAACTAGATCGGTATTAAGATCATTACTTCAAGGTTAGTGCAGCAAATGGGAGTGATATATGAGTATGCTGCTGTACCCTACACTGCATTGCCCTGCTAAAAAAAGGGACTGACTGGCGTAATTTTAACTACCTCTTGGTTAAGTCTTTGTTATTAATCTGATTCCATTGCTCTGCTGGAACACTGGTTATTATCTGTGACCAATTTACTTTTCAAGAATCATGATGCATTGTATATGGAGCAGTTTTTTTAATGGAACATTTGTTAATGGTGGGAGGTAGTACCACACACAGCAATATCATATTTAAAAAAAAGGGTACCAACATGCCTATTGTAGACTATATTTGTCAATAGAGAATCCAAGACATGATCATTAAAAACTATTGTTTTCGAGAGGCATAGAAAATTACGAGTTCTTGATTTTCAAATACAGCTATCTTATTGTCATCAGCAGCTCTATTTCTGAAATTATTACATAACAATTTTAAAATTGTTCTGAAGGGACGAGGATACTTTGTAAGTATTTTCTGTCGAAAACATTATGAAACATTTACTTATTCTTAAAGAGGACAGTTATATTGTACCTAAGGTTCCGTCTCGTTATTCACCTTACCAAAATTTGGTGATATGTAACACAGAGCGAACTAGACCTCTATTAAAAACATTACTTCAAGGTTACTGCGGCAAATGGGGGATGATATACGAGTATCCTGCTGTACCCTAAATCTAACAATGGAAAATCCAGGATGGAATAATGACAGTATTATGAAAACGATAGATTGCTATTCACATTAAAGTGGAGATGTTGGGTCTCAGATAAGCACAACAAAAAGACTGTCAAACAAGTAAGCTTTTAGCCAAAATGGTCTTCATTAGAAGAATACAAAACACACACACACATGCAAATGCAACTCACATGCACATGACCACAGTCTCTGGCTGCTGAGGCCAGACAGTGAGCAGCAGCACATGATGGGAGAAACAGTCTTGGTGGTGGGGGTAAGGAGGAGGTGGCTGGGATGGGGAGGGGAAGGGGCAGCAGCGTAGAGGTGGGAGACTGTGAAGTGCTGCTTGTGGGAGCATACAGGAACGAGATGGAGTGAGGGTGGAGCAGCTAGATGCAGTTGGGAAGTTAAACAACAGGAGGGAGGCAGTGGAAAAATAGAGAAGACTGTGGATGCATTGGTGGAACAGAGATTGTAGTGCTGGAGTGAGAACAAGGAAGGGGATAGGTGGGTCCAGGACAATGACTAACAAAGGTTAAGACCAGGAGGGCTACAGGAATAAAAAGCTGCTTTTCGAAGGAAGGGTCCAGATGGCACAGGCTGTGAAGCAGTGACTTAAGTGAAGAGCATTGTGTTGGGCAGTGCGCTCAGTAAATGGCTGGTCCAGCTGTTTCTTGGCCACAAGTTGTTGGTGGCTGTTTAAGTGGAGAGACAGCTTGTTAGTTGTCATGCCTATGTTGAATGTGCTGGGTATTTCATACATAAATTAGCAATAATAGGTGACAACAGGCTTCCCAATCACAACTTCATCTATCTGATCATAGTACTGGTCATCGAATAAAAAGTAAATAGAAGTCAATGCACATCGAAATAGGTTCATTAATCCAACACCAAACCTAATCTCAGTCAACTATAATCAATCAGACAGACGTGGATGATGAGGGAAACCATTCAAAGATAAGTGATATATTAGAATCATTCAAACGCATTCTCTCTAACTGACATAAGAAATTCACCTATATGATGCTCACACAGCCCTACTAGTGGGCTCAACTGAGTAGTTAGGTATTTGCCACACCGTATGTCAGAGCAACAATGTTACAATCGTGCGAAGATGAACTCCTTCCTTGTTTATCTTCAGAAGACGATATAATCTATCAGCGACAGCACAGTAACAATTAAGGTTCTTGATACTCTATTGCTACAATGAACTTTTCTTCAGGAGGCTGTTAGTCTTTCACTCAACACTTCATAGGGTGACTGTATTAGATAGTAAACAATACATTTTCTGAACGTAAGCCTGCTTATCCAAAACAGTTGTAGCATTGCATTTGCTTGTGGATAAAATAACAATACTTGGACAAACTCTAAATGAACGTAAAGCAGCCCTCTCAGTACAGTCTGGAACCGCACGACCGTTACGGTCCCAGGTTCGAACCCTGCCTCGGGCACGGATGTGTGTGATGTCCTTAGGTTAGTTAGGTTTAATTAGTTCTAAGCTCTAGGGGACTGATGATCTTAGAAGTTAAGTCCCATAGTGCTCAGAGCCGTTTAAACCATTTGAACCACCCCTCTGAGTTGCTGTTAAGTTTCTCTTGGGTGGACATACGCCAGTCAATACATGACAGACTTCCTGCTCTCAAGCATCAGGAAGCGGCTATCTGATTTGGTGAAGACTGCCAGTCTCGCTAGCGGGATGAAAGCAGAGCTCACCATCTGCAGCATCGTCGACAGGACTGACTGCGGACCTTTGGTACAGAGCCGAGTTGAGGATCTGAATCAGAGGCTGAGACGGTTCTGCGACCGTGTGGGCTGCAGATTCCTCGACTTGCGCCATAGGGTGGTGGGGTTTCGGGTTCCGCTGGATAGATCAGGAGTCCACTACACGCAACAAGCGGCTACACGGGTAGCAGGGGTTGTGTGGCGTGGGCTGGGCGGTTTTTTAGGTTAGATGGCCTTGGGCAAGTACAGAAAGGGCATCAGCCTCAACGGGTGCGGGGCAAAGTCAGGACATGCGGGGACCAAGCAGCAATCGGTATTGTAATTGTCAACTGTCGAAGCTGCGTTGGTAAAGTACCGAAACTTCAAGCGCTGATAGAAAGCACCGAAGCTGAAATCGTTATAGGTACAGAAAGCTGGCTGAAGCCAGAGATAAATTCTGCCGAAATTTTTACAAAGGTACAGACGGTGTTTCGAAAGGATAGATTGCATGCAACCGGTGGTGGAGTGTTCGTCGCTGTTAGTAGTAGTTTATCCTGTAGTGAAGTAGAAGTGGATAGTTCCTGTGAATTATTATGGGTGGAGGTTACACTAAACAACCGAACTAGGTTAATAATTGGCTCCTTTTACCGACCTCCCGACTCAGCAGCATTAGTGGCAGAACAACTGAGAGAAAATTTGGAATACATTTCACATAAATTTTCTCAGCATGTTATAGTCTTAGGTGGAGATTTCAATTTACCAGATATAGACTGGGACACTCAGATGTTTAGGACGGGTGGTAGGGACAGAGCATCGAGTGACATTATACTGAGTGCACTATCCGAAAATTACCTCGAGCAATTAAACAGAGAACCGACTCGTGGAGATAACATCTTGGACCTACTGATAACAAACAGACCCGAACTTTTCGACTCTGTATGTACAGAACAGGGAATCAGTGATCATAAGGCCGTTGCAGCATCCCTGAACATGGAAGTTAATAGGAATATAAAAAAAGGGAGGAAGGTTTATCTGTTTAGCAAGAGTAATAGAAGGCAGATTTCAGACTACCTAACAGATCAAAACGAAAATTTCTGTTCCGACACTGACAATGTTGAGTGTTTATGGAAAAAGTTCAAGGCAATCGTAAAATGCGTTTTAGACGGGTACGTGCCGAGTAAAACTGTGAGGGACGGGAAAAACCCACCGTGGTACAACAACAATGTTAGGAAACTACTGCGAAAGCAAAGAGAGCTCCACTCCAAGTTTAAACGCAGCCAAAACCTCTCAGACAAACAGAAGCTAAACGATGTCAAAGTTAGCGTAAGGAGGGCTATGCGTGAAGCGCTCATTGAATTCGAAAGTAAAATTCTATGTACCGACTTGACAGAAAATCCTAGGAAGTTCTGGTCTTACGTTAAATCAGTAAGTGGCTCGAAACAGCATATCCAGACACTACGGGATGATGATGGCATTGAAACAGAGGATGACACGCGTAAAGCTGAAATACTAAACACCTTTTTCCAAAGCTGTTTCACAGAGGAAGACCGCACTGCAGTTCCTTCTCTAAATCCTCGCACAAACGAAAAAATGGCTGACATCGAAATAAGTGTCCAAGGAATAGAAAAGCAACTGGAATCACTCAATAGAGGAAAGTCCACTGGACCTGACGGGATACCAATTCGATTCTACACAGAGTACGCGAAAGAACTTGCCCCCCTTCTAACAGCCGTGTACCGCAAGTCTCTAGAGGAACGGAGAGTTCCAAATGACTGGAAAAGAGCACAGATAGTCCCAGGCTTCAAGAAGGGTCGTCGAGCACATGCGCAAAACTATAGACCTATATGTCTTACGTCGATCTCTTGTAGAATTTTAGAACATGTTTTTTGCTCGCGTATCATGTCATTTCTGGAAACCCAGAATCTACTATGTAGGAATCAACATGGATTCCGGAAACAGCGATCGTGTGAGACCCAACTCGCCTTATTTGTTCATGAGACCCAGAAAATATTAGATACAGGCTCCCAGGTAGATGCTATTTTTCTTGACTTCCGGAAGGCGTTCGATACAGTTCCGCACTGTCGCCTGATAAACAAAGTAAGAGCCTACGGAATATCAGACCAGCTGTGTGGCTGGATTGAAGAGTTTTTAGCAAACAGAACACAGCATGTTGTTATCAATGGAGAGACGTCTACAGACGTTAAAGTAACCTCTGGCGTGCCACAGGGGAGTGTTATGGGACCATTGCTTTTCACAATATATATAAATGACTTAGTAGATAGTGTCGGAAGTTCCATGCGGCTTTTCGCGGATGATGCTGTAGTATACAGAGAAGTTGCAGCATTAGAAAATTGTAGCGAAATGCAGGAAGATCTGCAGCGGACAGGCACTTGGTGCAGGGAGTGGCAACTGACCCTTAACATAGACAAATGTAATGTATTGCGAATACATAGAAAGAAGGATCCTTTATTGTATGATTATATGATAGCGGAACAAACACTGGTAGCAGTTACTTCTGTAAAATATCTAGGAGTATGCGTGCGGAACGACTTGAAGTGGAATGATCATATAAAATTAATTGTTGGTAAGGCGGTTACCAGGTTGAGATTCATTGGGAGAGTGCTTAGAAAATGCAGTCCATCAACAAAGGAGGTGGCTTACAAAACACTCGTTCGACCTATACTTGAGTATTGCTCGTTAGTGTGGGATCCGTACCAGATCGGTCTGACGGAGGAGATAGAGAAGATCCAAAGAAGAGCGGCGCGTTTCGTCACAGGGTTATTTGGTAACCGTGATAGCGTTACGGAGATGTTTAATAAACTCAAGTGGCAGACTCTGCAAGAGAGGCGCTCTGCATCGCGGTGTAGATTGCTCGCCAGGTTTCGAGAGGGTGCGTTTCTGGATGAGGTATCGAATATATTGCTTCCCCCTACTTATACCTCCCGAGGAGATCACGAGTGTAAAATTAGAGAGATTAGAGCGCGCACGGAGGCTTTCAGACAGTCGTTCTTCCCGCGAACCATACGCGATTGGAACAGGAAAGGGAGGTAATGACAGTGGCACGTAAAGTGCCCTCCGCCACACACCGTTGGGTGGCTTGCGGAGTGCCAATGTAGATGTAGATGTAGAAGTAGTTTAGGAATGGAGTGTTCGATAGAACTAATAAAATCAACGACTGGCAAACGCTTGGGAGTTGCTGCAGAATTTAAACCTTTCTGTAGCAAAGATAAAGCTGCATTGTCAAGAGCTCTCTCTGTGTGATTGATCATAGAATGCTGAGATACAGTATCCAAGCAATGGAAACTTTCAAATTTTGCCACATGCCAGCCAGTTACAGAATGACGCTGGTAGCCAGACTGCGACCATGAAGTATTGTCCCAAGAAAAAGACGAAATTTTTAAAGCAATCATTAAATGCAGCCAAAACAATTCCTTGGAAACAAAATCTAGCTGTCGATGAGTGTAATGTATTCTTTCACAAATAGGAGGTAAGCCAATTTGTTGCTTGATGTGACTGGTGGAAGAGCGGTTACTGTGATGCACGATTTTGCGAAATGTTGGAACAGTACTATGATCTCGACACCTCAACAGAAACGCCGGTATAAACTGAAACTTTATTTCACTACTGCAAAGTCTGTCCAACCTTCACAAGCAATGATTCATTTCTCCCCTGTAGAAATAAACAATGGGAAACTGGAGTGTCTCCTGGTATATACAATGTTCAGATAACTTAGGGGAATGTAGCTAAATGACTTATACAAAAAGTGCTTACAGAAATGTGATGACAACACTGTATTATAGTATTTCTGTCAACAGGACAATGCACCCATTTTGAAACATACACTATGATGTAACATATACTAGCAATGTAGGGATGATGTAGATGTGTTATTTAGCAAAACATTTTGTTGTGGTATTTGTTTCACAATTAAAATCTTAGTATAAATATATTTGTTGTTAACAACACATTGCAGAAATTGTTTAACATAGGATAACGGCATAATTTATTAAATAATGTGCTGTGGTAATTGGTAACCATCATAATATTTACATATATGGAAATGCAGGTATTTGAAAATTAGGTAAAATTTCGAAAAATCATCCCAAAATTGTAAATAATAATTAATTGTTAGTGGAAGAGGTTAACCATACTTACCTGTCTTCTTATTCTTTTTATTCTGCTTGGTGGTAGTGGCTGGTCTCCACCTAGTACTTCATTATGATCCTTTCACATCAATGCACAGACCTCGAATGATGAGGCTCATGCTAATGCACTTGTAATAAAATAAGGAGTGGACAGGGGAAAACTTGATTCCTAGTGACCAAGAGGGAAATGGGGGAAAGGTTTCCCACCTTATTAATCCTTCCCATTGGCCTAAATCAGTGAAGTGAGAGAGACATTGTCTTATTTCAGTATCTATGCCTGAACCCATTGTAATTGAGTGAGAGGCACAGTTGGGGTATCAGGCTATATCTCATACCACAAACAAGCCCCAAGATGTGGGGATTCCACATGGGTAGGGGGTAGAGCTGGAAAGTCCCTCTGACATCGAAGATATCAAGCCTAATTGTCTCAGCCCAGTTGCATCAGTTGTATTCTGACACCGAAAGTGACCTTAAGATTAGATTTTTCTGTTTTGAACCTTCCCTGGTCCACTATTATTGCAGTGTGCTGCCATACAAGAGCAGACTGGACACTGTGCTAAGGCTTTTGTATACAACTGATTGTTGTTTTCTCTTCTGCCTGCAGCCGGCGCTGCTGCAGTGAGGATGAAGCGCGGGACCTGTGACAACAGCATCGACACCGTGAATACGGTGGCATGCAACACCTACTGCGTGGCCCAGCTCAACGGCTACTCTGGGGGCAAGTGCTTACTTGGCACCTGCATCTGCCACAAGTAGACATCTTCTCCCTCTGTGGGCTAACAAACAAGTGTCGCTATCATTATGCCCACACATTGTAATGTTGCTTTTGTAACTGTACTTGTAGCCATCAGTCCCAAGAGTGGGGTGATGCTGTAGTGGCAGATACACAGTGTATAGTTTGCAAATTAGTATCAAATAAATAACAACAGATACTTAGAACAAAAGATGCGTTTCCAGAACTGGAAAATCCTCTATTATAGAACGATCATCTATGTCTACACTTATGTCTACACTCCACTAACTACCTTTTGATGTGTAAGATTATTTGGTAAGTAATCCCAAGGAACACTATTCGTCAACTGATATGGTTCCAACAAGACGAGGCCCCACATCCCTTTGGATCAGACATTTCCTGAAAAGTGGACAAGCCAAGGAGCTCCTATTCCGTGGTGGGCACGTTCACCTGATCTCACCCCAGTTGATTTCTTGTTGTCGGGCTATATGAAAAGCCTTGTGTACGAGACGCCTGACAAATGTGAAGAGGATCTCCTGGCAAGAATTTTCGCTGCCTCTGGGACTGTTCCAGCGATACTAGGGTTACTGAAGCGGCCACAACAGACATTGGTGCAACGTTGGCATGCCTGTATTGACGCTGGGGTACCCAATTTTCAACAACTATTGTGAATGTAGCAGCTTGTGTAACTCCTGTAAGTTAATGGAATTCATTATTACTGCACTTAGGATTTTCAGCCTGTCTGCCATCAATTTAAGTGTGCCATCACTACTGCGTTAACAGGGGATATTATCTGATTGTACTGGGAGTGTTCAGCGAGAAGTCTGGAAGCTGAGGTCGTTAGTCTGAGCGCTGCGTGAGGATAAGGTGAAACCGGATTAGATTTTCGCTGCTGGCTTTCAACGGAGTCGTTCCCAGACTTGCTTCAAATTGGTTCATTTACCCTTCTCCATCATCACTGAAAGTTTCTGACACCATCATGGAATCCCACGTATCAGCACAACCAGTAGTTCCGCTAATGTAAACGTTCAGAGTCAATCGTTTCTCACTAGAACACCTACAGGGAAATTGTCACCTAAAGAAAGCGCCATCCAAACCAAAACAAGTCCGAGCACACACATCCAAAAGGAATTCTGAAGAAACGAAAAGGGGTAAACATGTAGAATACTGCCAACAGTTCTTCCTGCCATACCGAGAACGTAAATCAACAACATGTGTCATGCAGAAGTTACGTGCCTTGACAACATGTTCATCATTATTTCCGAAACATCAGTCAGGCCTGGTGGTCTAGTGGTGAACTATGCACCTAGAAACCGATAGTTCATGGGATCGAATTCCAGTGAGGCAACGCATTTTTCCATTCTCATTTAACCTAGAGCTCACCTCTTAATAATGTGAAGGCTCGCCAGAAACGTCGCATGGTTCTGATCCTACTGAAAGTCCCCTTCCCCCAGTTGGATAACTGGGGCACTTTGGGCCACTGACCCACACGAAGTCGTTACCATTACACCCAAATATAAAGTTTTCTTGTTGCAGCTCATTTCTTTATTGTGCGATTGGAACAGATAGCTGTCCCTGTAATTCTTTCAAGCGCAGTGTTTAATGAGATTTTTACTTTCCCGATTTCCTCTTCCGACATAATCTTCAGGGCATTGCATACAATCACATGTGATTGATTATGGAGAAGTTTCTCCGCAACTACGTTGCGTGAAGTCTGCAGTTCCATAATAAAGATATTATGGGCTCCATGCTTTCAGTAACCATTTAATGTTTGTGCGAGGACCATTAGCTGCGTTTCAGTCTTTTTAAGGTTGAATTTATTTCTAGATTTGTGTATCTTCTTACCAGATAGTGACGGTAGCAGTAGGTACAGACAGTCTCATACTTTTTCAGTCCTCGTTTAATCCTGTGCAGTGTGCTTTCTCCTACTTTCAAAGGATGTTATATCGCTATATTACATACTCTACATATTTGAAATGTGCCACACCAGTTGTCTACTAGGTTATATTGTAAATTACTGAACGAAAAAGGGAAGTATTACACTGAAGAACCACAGAGACTGGTATAGGCATGCGTATTCAAATGCAGAGATGTGTAAACAGGCAGTATATGGCACTGTGGTCGGCAGCGCCCGTATAAGGGAACAAGTGTCTGGCACAGTTGTTAGATCGGTTACTGCTGCTGCAATGGCAGGTTATCAAGATGTAAGTGAGTTTGAACACGGTGTTGTTGTCGGCGTACGAGCGATGGGATACAGCATCACCGAGGTAGTGAAGGAGCAGGGATTTTCCCGTACGACCATTTCACCAGTGCATCACGAATATCAGAAATCCAGTAAAACATCAAATCTCCGACATCGCTGCAGCCGGAAAAAGATCCTGCAAGAATGGGACCAACAACCACTGAAGAGAATCGTCCATAGCGACAGAAGTGCAACTCTTCCGCAAACTGCTACAGATTTCAGTGCTGGGCCAGCAAGTGTCAGCGTCCAAATCATTCAACGCAGCATAATCGATATTGCATGGGGACTTAATTAAATATTAATGCAAATACTTTTTAATTTTAGTTGCTGACTGTACGATTACGAGGTCTCGTAAACGGTAGGCCCTGACTAGTATTTGTACGCAATCTGACTGCATAGAACAACAACAAAGAATGAAACGAAGTTTCCGTTAACACAATTAATTAATTAAGTCCCCAGCAACTATAAAACCTACGAAACAACAAAACACAAGTGTAGCTGTTCTGTGTGTGGAAGGGTGATTCAACGTACACATCTGGCACGGTTCTTCCTCAATAAGAGCAGATATTTTAAACACCATTTATACTGAAGTAATTTTAAAAAAAGCCAGAAATACTATAATTGCACATAGAAACCAGAAATACAGTCTAATACAAGAACACGAGCCAGATGCTTTGTTGACTGAACCTGTGACCAAGAGGCATTATTGTTTAAGACATTGAAATAATAAAAAAAAGGAATTTCTTTTACCTTCATATATATTGACGAAAAGCACACTCTGGTCATTACAGCATCCCCAATCCAACAATATCTGGTGTCTAGCCCATCAAAACAATGTGACAACATCTGAACAAGCACTCTCCATAGGAACTTCTCAACAATCGACTCACCACTGCTACATCTCAATAGCACTCTCCACCACGACTTCTCAGCAAGCACTGCCTACTACGACTTCTCGACAAGAACTGCCGGTGGAGGTGGCTGAATAATACTCTTTGGCGCAATCTCTGGCGCTGTGGCTCAGTGTAGCCACCTTTCATATGCCCCTCCTCCACGGGCCAGAATTTGATGGTATTTTTGGCAGCATTGGTGGTGAAAATACCACCAAATTCGTCCAAAAAAAATACAGACAAAAATAAAAGATAATATTAATAAGAAAATATCACTTCACTAAATAAATTTTGGCTTTGCACTGACCATTCCATAACCTAATATATAAAATACAGTAAGGAATACAAATGCTTTCATACATGTGATTTTACATAATAGCTTACACAAGTACCATTGAATCAATGGCACCAGCAATGTCAAATAGGTGTAGGTAAGAGTCTCATAACATTTCACAAACAGTAAATACACAAAATATACAAATATTCACATAAAATGCTTTCCATAGTTCAATAAACAAGTAGTTAACAGTTCCAGCAGTAGCATCCAGCAATGGTCAACAGGTGCAGACACCAACGAGTGACATTATTTCAGTAGAAACAGTTCCATCAGTGGCACCCAGAAATGTTAAACAGGTGCAGACAGCAAGAAGTAACATTATTTCAGTAGAAACAGTTCTAACAGTGGCACCCAGTAATGTTGAACAGGTGCAAACACCAACAAGTGACATTATGTCAGTAGAAACAGTTCCATCAGTGGCACCCAGTAATGTTGAGCAGGCGCAGACACCAACAAGTGACATCATTTCAGTAGAAGCAGTTCCATCAGTGGCACCCAGTAATGTTGAACAGGTGCAGACACCAACAAGTGACATCATTTCAGTAGAAGCAGTTCCATCAGTGGCACCCAGCAAATGTTGAACAGGTGCAGACAGCAACAAGCGACACCATTTCAGTAGAGGCAGTTCCATCATTGCACCCAGCAATGTTGAGCAGGTGCAGACAGCAGTCCATAATATTCACTATCACTAATCACACTGTTCATCAGAGTTCATCAGCAGAAATTAAACATCTCCCAGTGGCACACATCAATGTTGAACCAGTGCAGGCATGAACAACAGTTTGAATGCACACACAATTGCTTTTACAAAATCATTGTCAATGCTCTTACACTAAACATACAAATTATAACAAACGCACAAATGATATCAGAGAATTGTCATATTAACTATTACAAATACACAAATATCAGTAAACCTATAATATTTATGGGTGTCAGTGCAAGCCACAACAAAGAAGTAAAATAATATTTAGGAGATAGGTCGGTACCAATTATTTGGGATAGGAAAGGAAAAAACACAAAACACACTCACTCATCTTTCATCCACATTAAGTACTACTGTGTAATTGAATAGCGTTAACTGTGTAAATGCAATTCTGTCAAAATTTGATGTTCAACTTGTGTATCAAATAGTAATGGCAGCAGTGTGTAACAGTCAATAATAGTTAGTCAACGTCATAGTCATCATGTCAAGACAAATGTTTGCCAAGCCAGATCAAATGTACGGTTGCTGAACAACTGTCAGTGCGCCAAGATATGCAAATACTTCCTCTCTCCAAAAAAAAGTATATACTGCTTAGTGATTTAACAAAGTGAGTGTGTAGACAATCTTCCTTCTACTTGAGTGTTCTAGTCTGCCATCATCATCTTCCTTGTTCTATATAAACCAACAACAAAAAAATGCTCCTCACTTACTTTACCTCTTATCCACCAAAACTCCAATAACCATCAGCGTCACATAATCTCAATACCTCTTACGTCGATACATATAAACCTTATCATCAATATCATTTACCTTACCTCTTGTCCACCAAAACTCCAATAATCATCAACTTCACATAATCTCAATACCTCAATAATACCTCTTCAATACATCGACACATATAAACCTTATCGCCATTATCATTTCACTTCCATAGCAACTCTTTCCTCTAGTCAGTCTCCTCGAACAAGTACAGACAAAGTCCTAGTGCAAACTTCAATTCATCATCCCATACAATCCGAAGACATAATGTCCACACACAACCTCTGTGTAGTCCACCTGAGCCAAATCTTCTACTCATTATGAATTATAAAATACATTTTGGTTACCTTGTCCATCATAAAATAAAAGAAATGCATACATGACCTCTAACAGCCTTCAGTTTGAATAACTTTCAGTAAGTAGGTACGAGTACGTAGTATGAAAGATCACATAAGACTTTGAATGAATAAATCGTAATATTTCACAGTGTGTACACCACTTCAAGAATCATGGCAAAACAGAAGCAAACATGTGGAGTATTTCTTGTGTCAAGTGTCACTTGCTATTTCAATTGCTCACGAAGAATGCAGTGTAATAACTGTCAATGGTCTAAACCTAGTGTTGGTGTGTCATGTCGTTAGCTTCCTTCCTAGTAACATAAATTTATACAGCTTCCATAAAATCTCGAACTCATGTGACTTCAATGAAGTTTCTTGTACCAATGTCGTTCGTAGAATTATAGCAGTTCATTTTCTTATCTTAAAATATAAGGCACTGAGCGTAAGCAAAACAAGCAATAGCGAGTAAATATACCAGTAGAGAACAGAATGTCAAGCACAATCCCTACAATGAGGCTCTACCAAGCAAACAATCTATAATTAATACCATAGTGTGACCTAAACTCCATGTTCGTACACCGCATATCAGCATTTCTATATACCAAATTAAAGAGTCGTTATGACAACAAACAGAAATGTATAAATATGCAATCCATACGCAAAGCAGCAAATATGTATCTTACATAATAAGCAGGTCATTAGCATCATATCAGCATAAGCAAATAAATGTTCATATGTAATCTTAATAAGTAAACATGAAGGCGCAAGCAGATAAATCACAAAGTGTGACCTACATACATAACCATATCAGCACAGCTAATCAGGTGACAATCATAATTTAAATAAATAAGCACAGCAGGCGCATAATAAAAAAAATATGACATCAGTGAAAAAGCATAGCTGCCAAGCAATGCATAATATACACAAGTAACAACCCTGTTCATTAATCAATCATTGTCAATATCAGTTAACACAAAGTATGAATCACGTAATCGCGAGCAGCAAATTATGTCTAAAGTACGTACCTAAGTGGAAATATGTTACCTGAAAAATAAACTCAATTAACAGTTACCTCTTTGGTTTATTACTTTTTTCTTCGAAATTACATTCTTCCTGAAATGTTCTCCATAGCAAGTCCTCTTAACGTCGGAGACACACAGAATATACCTGAAGTTCTTAAATATTTAATACAACCGTATCCTGAAAAATACTGAACGTTAATAACATAATTTACCAAGTCACTATAGCTTTATACTGAATTTAATTGGAGGAATTAGACTGTGTATTTGTTTACGGCTGTCAGTGCATTCGCACTGAGCGCTCGATCAGCTGTAGGTACGCGTGACGTAGGAAGTAATTGTTTGCGGTCAACGACTGCCTTGTGCGGCGCGCAGACTTGACTGTTGCTTTAAGTATGTGCCGCCGCCAGAACACGGCGCGATATCCTTGTATTCTCTGCATGTTTACGTATAACTGTTGATGTCTCAAAAGTGTGTCATTCTACAAAAATTTTAACGTTCGATATATGATGTATTCCCTTAGAGCGCCGAGATTTAAGAGTTTCTACTTCGACAGTGTTATCATGAATAATTTTGCGAACTCTATATGGACGGTTATAAAGCAGAAAAAATTTGCCACACCAGCCCTTTCCTTTATGAGACAAACGATGAGACTTAATTAACACCTTTTGACCAACTCACAAGGTTTTTAAACGACCAGGACGCTTAGCTGATTTCTCTCTTCTAGCAGCCGCAGATGCAATATTTTGTAGAGCCAGGTTCACAACTTCAGAACGCCGCAGTTTCCGTGTAGACGGAAAAGGAACAATTTCAGAAATGCGATTTGTCGGTGCTTTGTTTTTTAATATCGATATAGGCGGTAAAGAAGTTGAATCATTAGGGAGTTCATTCAGAATGTTTTGAAAAATATGAAGATACTGATCCCACATTCTGTGATTCTGATGACAGTAAAGACGACACAATTTATTGATTTCCTTCATCCATCTCTCTGAAGCGTTAGGCTGTGGGTGAAAAAGTGAAATGAAAATTGGTTTAATCTTACGACGCCGTAGAGTACGAAGCCAAATTTTAGAACGAAACTGTGATCCATTATCTGATATAACCTTATCAACATGACCCACTTCTTTAAGAAAATGTTTGATGAAAGCATTAGATACTGAACGAGCTGTTGTTTTGCGTAAAGGTGTAAAACACACATAGTTTGATGTCAATTCCACTGCTACCAAATGTACGCAAAACCATTAGTAGAACGAACCACTGGACCGAACAAATCGACTGCAGCCATGTCCTTTAATTTCGCTGGAATGATAGGAAACAACGGTGCTCTGTGAGAAATAGTTGTCGGCTTAGCCTTTTGACATAATTTGCATTTGGCAAGAACAGATCGAATACGTTTTTCCATATTACTGAAGTAGCAATTTTCTCGTAATTTATGGAAGCATTTTCTGGGACCAAAGTGTGCATAACTGAAATGTGTGTACCAAATCAATTTATGGACCCACTCATCAGGAATACAAACTAACCAAACAGAGTTGTCGACCGATTTTCGTTTAAAAGAATATCATTGCGAACTAAATAATACTGTCTAATCGCTACGCTTTCCTTTCTCCTCCACTTCTCCTTAATGTCCTTCCAGATTGGATCCTTGTTTTGCTCCTTAGCGATGTCCTGGAGTGAAGACGAAATAAAATTTTCAAACGCAACACCTTGAATATACATCAAACAATAATTGTTTTCTTTGTAGTCTTCTTCAGCACTTTGTTTCAAACCCATAGGTGCACGTGATAAAGCATCAGCAATAATATTTGAAGAACCCTGTATGTAAACAATACTAAAAACAAATTCCTGTAGATACAGCGCCCATCGTGACAATCTTCCACGAGTTAATTTTGTTGACATAAGAAATTCCAGAGCTCGATGATCGGTGTAAACCCTAGTATGTCTGGCATACAAAAATATGCGAAATTTTGTAAAAGCCCAAACAACAGCCAAAGCTTCAAGTTCCGTAATCGAATAATTCTTTTCTGATTTAGAGAGAACACGACTTCCAAATGCAATAGTTTTCTGTACTACAATGCCGTCTTCTTCTATCTCTTGAAATAAGTGTGCACATAGGCCTTTGTATGATGAGTCCGTCGCCAAACAAAAATCTTTAGATAAATCTGGATGTGAAAGAAGTGGAGCAGCATCTAAAGCATCACGAAGTTGTTCAAATTCTGATTGAGCTTCCTCATCCCAACACCAACTAGAATTCTTTCCAGATAGTTCACATAAACGAGGTATGGCCAAATCGTCCAATCTAACAAAGCGTCTAAGAAAATTACAGACACCAAGGAAACTACGAACATCACGTTTTGTAGTAGGAACAACATAATTACGAAGAGCGTCTAGTTTCTCTGGATCAGGAAGAATACCGTCTGTAGAAATAATATGACCAAGAAATTTCACCTGAGAACGACCAAATTCAGATTTTCCCAAGTTCACTGTAATGCCAACTCTTGCAAAAATACGTAATAATGAATCCAAAATTTTGTTGTGCTCATTCCAAGAACGTTTAGCAATAAGAATATCGTCAACATATGAAGTAATATTGTCACGAAGATAAACAGGTAAAATTTCGTTTAAACTACGAATGAATGCTGCTGAAGATACAGTAAGTCCAAACGGTAATATCCGAAATTGGTAACAGTTACCAAAGGCTAAAAGTGCAGTGTATTTTCTACAATCAGGGTGGAGTTCTATTTGCCAAAAACTTGCGCGCATATCAATCGTGGACAAAACTTTAATTCCATGGAAATGTTGAAGAAGTTCATCTAAATTTTGTGGATGGTCAGTTTCAGGAATGATAATATTATTTATCTGTCTGGAATCCAGAACCAAACGAATTGACCCATCCTTTTTAAGAATGACGTGTAATGGGCTGGTATAAGGACTGACTGCTGGTTCAATAATGCCTTGATCTAACATGTATTGAAGTTCACTCTTAACCTTGTCTCTGTAAGCCAAAGGAATAGCGTACGTTTTTCCTCGAAATGGTGTGTGTTCTTTTACTTTAAATAAATATTGTAAGCCTTGTATAGTTCCTGTGTGATGACTAAATACTGTAGCATGTGAAGTCAAAATTTGGTGCAGTTCTTCTCTTGCAACGTCATCTGGCACTTCAGCTTTCTTAACCTTTTCATTAATTAATTCTTCACTATTAATTATATCATCCATCGCGTCTCTGTATCTATTGTCGTTGTCATGAATGAACACATTGTCGTCATAATACTCAGCGAAAACATCAGAAGTAAGAAAGCTTAAACATTTTGTATCTGATTCACATCTTGTTAAACACTCGAAAAATTTCAAACATTTCGGCATTTCGGCAACAGTCAAATTCACACTTCCTTCTTTAAAGTTTAAAATTGCCTTATGTGTGTTAAGAAACTCCATACCTAATATAATTTGTGTACTGAGTAATGGAACAATAATAAAATTAGCAGAAAATTCGTATCCTTGACAAATGAAATTTAAGTTGGTCTGTTGTTTGACTTCCACACTTTTTCCAGAAATAGCTCCGCGAATTGTAGTTGCAGAAACAGGTAACACAGGGCAAGCAATAGTTCTTACACATATACGAAAAACTGATTCACTAATGACATTCAATGGGCTCCCAGAATCTAAAACTGCAGTGAACTTATTCTTACCCACACATACTTCAATAACAGGATGTAAAAATGGGTCTACATTATGTTCCTTTTCGTCTAACAAAATGTCTCTCATGTCTTCCAGGCGTACGTAATGTAAAGTCGTAGTGTGATTACTTTCTGAACCGTCTATATTGCTGCCAGAAGCCGTAGCTACAAGTCATTGTCGATTGCCTGCGTCACGTCTTTGATTATTCGCGTCATTTTGCGGATCAATTTCTACGATTTTCACTTGTCTCTCTAATGTTCTGTCACGTGGAGGATGCCAATTAGGTCCTTCCTGTCTGTTGGATGCAAATTCTTGGTTGTGTCTGTTATCAAAATTTCTATTTTCCTGTCTGTCTGCATAACTACTTCTTGTGTAATTTCGACTGTCACTTCTGAAATTACTGTTAGATCTACTACCCTGGTTATTTCTGTAGTAAGAATTTCTATTATTGTATGAATAATTTCTGTCTTGATGATACCGATTACTGTTTCCATATGATTGATCATTCCGGTAGGAATTACCGTTATTATAATTGTTTGTGTAATTTCTGTTAGAATGTCTCTTATTGTCATAAGGCTGGTATCTATTGTGCTGTCTGTTTCGTCTGTCATTCTCAAAATTACCCATATAACGTCCCTTCCGATCACTATCCCTTTGCTCTGAAAATCTATTGTAATTACTGTTACTGAAAAAATTACAAGAAGTCTCGTCGTCGTTGTCATACTCAAGTTCTTGTAGCAGCGTCTTAAAAGTCTCAATGTCGTCTTTACATCTTCCGGCTAAAGCAATTTGTCTTATCGATTGTGGCAGCTTAATTAAAGTAATGCGAATTAATTCAGTTGGGCTATAAGGGCTGGAAAGGAACTGATTCTTTCGAATCATGTCTTCAAAGTATTCTGCTGGCGTGCGGAACTCAGACTGTTTAAAATTACGCTGCATAATAAGACTATGTTTGACTCTGTCTTGCGTGTTTTCGGACCAATATGCCGATAGGAATGCATGATAAAAATCATTTAGATTATTACAATCTCTAATAAGTGCACGCATGCGCGTCGCCGGTTCGTTTTCTAAGTATCCACACATAAATTCCAGTTTGTGATTTAGTGGCCAATTTGGTGGAAGTGCGTACATAAATTGATCTAACCATGAACATGGATGTATGTCGTTCATAGAATTGCGAAATATCTTAAATTTCCAAACAGTCGAGAAGTGTTTATAGTCAAAGTTTTCTCCTCGTGGCGACAAAGACCTACCGCGTCTGTCCCAGTCCGAATGTCGATTATTGTCAAGTTCGCGCGCCTAGCGCTCTCTTGTTGCATCCCGTAAATGAAACAAATTATTTTCTTCAAACCCCTCTGCTGTCTGTGATTCTAAATTTCTTCTGCTGTCTTTTCCTACGATTTCGCCTTCAATTTGTTTGACTTGCTTTCGTAATGCCTCAAATTCCCTTTTGACGCGTTCATTAAATTTTCCCTGTTTTCAACATGCTTATTTATGTTCTGGTACTCTTCGGTTTCTGCAAATGGCAATGGAGCTGTATCATCTGAATCTCTGTCCCCATTTAAACTAAGACTTGTCAATTTATCTTAAATCTCCTCAACTCTTTCCGATAAGTCACCTATTTTTTCCTTCTGTTTATTTACGTCTTCCGTAAGTGTCGCGACTCGGGTTTCAGTATTGACACATTTAGTAGTTAACTGTTCATATTGTTATGTTAGGTTATTTATTCTGTCATTTGGTACGGATTCCTCGATTCTCTCAAATATTTCTTCCTTATCGTGTGCACATTGTAAATTTAACTCTGAAAATTTTTGTACTATCACGCGATCTGTTTCTTCCTGTTCTCTATCCTGTTCCTTTTGTCTAATCTCTACTGCAAATAATCTGTTATTGTGAGAATTCAAAATTGGTTGTACTTCTTCTCTAATTTCTTTCTTTAATTCATCTTTCATGTTTTTGAACATTGTCCCTATTCGTGAGTCTAACCGTGTTTCCATTGTTCCCATCTCAGTTCTAATTGTTCCTATTTGTGATCCCACTGAGTCTATCATGTTTCCATTGTTCCCATACCAGTTTTAATTGTTCCTATTTGTGAGTCTAACCGTGATCCCAAATTTAATATTGCACTCATCAACTGCTCCATATTAACTTGTTTTGAAATTCCTTTCGCCCCTAACATTTCTCGCAAAATCAACTTCTTCCGTCAAAGCTGTAAAGCTATCTGTGTTCGACACTATTCCAGAATCTTCTGTCGTTAATCTCGTATTCTGAAAATTTTTTGATTGTGAAAAATTTTGAACTGGTTCCGGACTATTTTCCCAACTTATTAAATTGTTTTCAACTTCATTATTCATCATACTCTTCTCCTGTGTTGGCGAGTTCGCCATGTCAACAATTTCGTCATTCTGACTAACAATCACTTTTGCCTTTTTCATTGATCGTGTAATCATTTACAAAACATACAAAACTCGTCACTATATGAAAATTACACACAATGACACTTTATCACCAACAATACCATTCACACAAAATGCTTCCCTCAAACATGATTAATGAACAATTGAAATCTTCATAATTGTCAAACCCGTATACAAGACAACAAAAATTAAATTCTGTAAAAAATACCATTAGAAGAATAGTAGATAGGTTATGTATGTTCTGGACCAAATACCAATATCAGCTATTTAAACCCTATTTTATGGCTATTTTTAGACCATTTTACATCGAAATCAGCTATTGTTCATATTTTTACAATGATACAACCACAAAATTAGGGAAATGCCAAAATGAGACACTTTTATAATTTTTAACTGTTGATAGCAATGAAAAATCTAAACATATATACAACTATAGATGGTGTTGATTAATCTAAATATATACATATATACAATGAATGATGATGAAGCAATAATACACAATATATTTACACATATAAAAAATGGACAACAATTAGTGGACAACAAATACTTACATTTTTATCTATAATAAATGGACAACATTTCAAAGAAGTGTACTAAATGTGATATGGTAAAAGATATATCTGAATATGGACTTACATTAGGTAAACCAAGATCTATATGTAAGAAATGTATAAATCAAGATAGAAAAAATAGATATTATTCAAAGAACACTAGTAACATTCAAAATGAAACAGTACAAAAATGTACTAAATGTGAGATGATAAAAGATATATCAGAATATGGAATGAAATTAGGTAAACCAAGATCTATATGTAAGAAATGTATTAATCAAGATAGAAAAAATAGATATAATCCAAAGAAAACCAGTAACATTCAGAATAATGTAAAAAATGATGATAGTAGACTAGTTCAACAATTCGAAAAAGCAGTTCAAATTGATATACCTGATAATATACATTATCCATCTGAATATTATGCACCTGAATATTGTCAAAATTGCTCACAATGGAGTATTGATGGTACAAGATGTTATATTTGTAATCCTGATAAAGTAAGTGTTCTTAATAATAAAAAATATACATTTAAATATTTTAATAAACATTTAATGAACTTACGTATAACTATAGAAAATGGTGCAATAGAAGATATGTTTACTGGTTATGAAAAGGATCGTATTATAGAGTTTTTTGAAATGTTTAATAACTTCTACAAAGATAAATCATTACCATACAAATATATAATTGCAAAAATAGCTGAACTATTAAATATTAAACATCAAATAAAAATACAAAACGCAAAACGTAATATTAGTATATGGGAACAATTTTTAAATGAGGAAAAGAAACAAGAAGATGAAGATGAAGACATTGATATATGGGATTAAAAGTTTTCAGTGAGTAATCTATGTTGTGTATCATATGTTAGATTTTTCTTAACATACATTATTATATAGGCTAGTGTATTATCAGGTATTTTATCTTTAAATGTTGCACATAATTTCATTGTTGTTTCTTCTGTAGTTATTATAGTTTTGCTATGAGACATATTAAAGGCATATATTGGATAATTACTTATGAAATTATATGGATTAACATCGACATCACATTTTTTCTCTCTAACCCTTTTAAATTCACGAAATGCATCATATGCTTTAAGATAATTATCTGGTGGTTCTATATTCCACATTTCTTGAGGAAACATTTCATTACGTCCATTTATTACATAAATATTATGTAGTTTAACATGATCAAATAATGATGAATCAATCAACTGATTATTTTTACGATTAGTTTGAAATACAACAAATATATAATAAGGCATATCAAATTCAACTGAATTATAATAGTTCGTAATATCTAATTCAATATTTTTCTTACCATTTAATCCAGCAATCTCTATAGTCTGTAATTCATAGAATGATATTGGTATTTTAGGATTATTTAGCATAATTTCTCTTAGTTCAAGTTCAAAATTAGGTTCATATTTTACAGTTGGCACCCTTATTTCCATATTTTTAACAACAATTTTTCCTTCTTTTGGTAATGTAGAATTATCATCACCTGTTTTCCATCTAAAAATACAATCACTAGCACATGAACTCCATGTAAAACATACAGTTAAATCACCTTCCCACATGATTTCTTCATAATCCCTAAAAAATCCACCCAATAATTCCAATGGATGTAGGACTTCATTCTCCTTTTCCATTACATTTCCATTATTCATAATACTATTTTCTAGAGATATTTTATCAGAAATAGATGCAGTTAATTGTGTTAACACAGATGATGAAATAAATGGATGTTCTATTACAGATAACATATTATTTCCTTTTTTTATAGTTACCATATCAAATAATTGAACAACATAGTTATCAATTAACTTAACACTTGTTTTTCCATCATATGCAGAAAAATCAGATCCATCATCATGAACAACTTCAAAATTCATGTACAATTGAGCATGACTAGGATGTACCCAACCATCGCCAACATGAATATTAATTTCAGTAACCTTATTATGAGCACAAAGATAATTTTTTGTTTTTTCATTCACTGGAAATGATTGAAATTGATAGCTTTCAATCTTCTTCATTTATTAAGAAGAAAAATGTGTCATTTCATCTCCAATATAACTGTTATTTGTGCCCCATTGAAAATATTAAATTATCATTGTCATCAGTTATAGTTACTTCTAAATCATATATTTTATCATGAATAGGAACAAATAATGGATGAGATGGTTCATATATTATTGGTGCACCAAATTCAACATTTGGTTTAAAAGAAGCAACAATATTAGTTTCTCTATGAAAGTGATCATTTTGCTTTATATACATACCATCAGCTAAATTAAAATTAATATTAATTAATTCAAATGGTATAATTTTAGGTACATCATTCGCAACAGTTCTTTGTTTTGGATTAATTGTTTGATTACTAAAACCTAACAAAAGTGCTATATTATCTTCTTTTTGTATATCCATATATACTTTTTTATCACTCTCAATAACAACCCTATTTAAAAGTTCATCTGCTTTAATATTTATATTAGGGTTTTTTGTATGAATAAATTTTTCTATATTTTTTAAATTATATTGACCAATAGGAAATACAATTGTTTCACCATCACAATATAATTTACTATTTTTAGATGTTATATTAGGTGTTAAAAATGATATATGAAATCCAACTAATGCTACACTATTAAAGTTATCTCTAATAGGTACATTTAATCTTTTTTTAAGTACTGATGAATTACCACTCAATTGAAATAATCTACTCATTTATTATTAATTCAATGAACAAAATTGATTGGGAACCAAAAATTAGATTACCAGAGAAAAAGGTAAAAATAAGCATGGTAAACTGTTGCCTAATTCAATTAGATGTGCTACAATTGGACCAAATGGATGTGGAAAAACAACATTAATGATTGATAACTATTTATTAGCACCATTTTGGTTAAATTGGAATAAATTAAACCATGTATATATTTATTCTAAAAGCTTAGATCAATCAAAATATCAACAAGTAATTAAAAAATGTAAAAAAATTGAAGAAGAAACAGGTGATTCATTAGCATCATTTATTAGTAACAATGATGACATTGTACCATTAGATGATTGTGATGATAATTCAACTGTAATAGTTGATGATTTTATATTGGAAAATCAAGATATAGTAAGAGAATATTTTACTAGAGGTAGACATAAAGGAATTGATTGTTTTTATTTAGCTCAAACTTACTCAAAAATACCTAAACAGTTAGTCAGAGATAATCTGAATTTCTTGAATATATTTAGACAGGATGAAACAAATCTACATCATGTTTATATTGAATTTGTTGGTGGTGATTTAAAATTTAATGAATTTAAAGAAATATGTAGTAAATGTTGGAATCATGAATTTGGTTTTATAACAATAGATATAACAAGAAAATGTAGTAATGGAAAATATAGAATTAAATACAACATTTCATAAGAACATAAGGGTAACGAATCTTTCACCTTAAATAGAAACATAAACATAAATGTTAACATAAACATAAAACATAAATGTTAAACATAAACATAAATGTTAACATAAAAATAAACATAAACGTTAAATATCAACAAAAACATCAACATCATAAACATAAATGTCAACACAAACATCAACATAAACACATTTTCAATCTAAATAAATGTTTACAAAATATGATCCAGCTATAGTTAAACAAGCTAAATGTAATAGAAAAACAGTAGAAAAATTAAAAGAACAATTTAAAACATGGAAAAAACAACCAAGAACAGAATATGAAAAATATAAAAAAGAGGATCAACCTTTTATTGATGCTATAGAACAAGTAAAACAAGGGCTTGAAGGAATAGGTGATAATGTTCTGAAAGCTATTGAAGAAAATAGAGAGGTAGAAAAACAAATGATTCCATATCATCACCATCATGACATAGCACCAATTATGATGAAGAAATAAAAAATAAAAAAATTCTTAATCAGACTGATGATAAAAAAAATAAAAGAATGCTTCTAGATGTAAGTGAAAGAATGTTAAAATATATCAATCATAGTGAAGATACTGTTTTTGGATTAAGACCTGTTGGAATGTTTAAGTACATTGGTAATTTACCAGTAAAATTTGATGGAAATAAATTAATTATTGGTGGAAAGCAATATGAAGGAACATATGGATTGATGACACTTTTAACTAAAAAACATGTTACTATGGATGATTTGAATGATAAATTTAATTCTGTTGATTTATCAAATTATGCAGATAGACTATATGAATCAGATACATTATATTCTGATAAAAATCCAAATAAAATAAAATCAAGTAAAGGTTTAAAATACAATAATTTCATAATTGTTGACATCTATTTCCCCCAAAAAAGAAAACAAACTATAGATTCATCAGATTATTCAGATGTGTCCCCAACCAAATCGGTTACAGGATTTATTAAAAAATATACCGAAAAACCAGTTGAATATGTTTAGATGAACGATATACGTGAATTAATTGATAGATTAGCAGTAATTCATGGTGAAGAAAAGGCTGGTAATAATAATTATTACAATGAAAAAGTAGGAATAACTAAAATGTTTACAAATAAATTTAATGATGTTATAATAAATGATCCAAAAGGTATTCCATATTTAATTAGGATCTTGAATAATATACCACACACATTTTGGAAGAATGAAAAATATGGTAAACGATTGATAAATACATTAATTAATAAATTACCATTTGAAATGCATCTACCTGCTTATAATTATTGTGGACCAGGTACAAAATTAGATGAAAGTTTATCTAGAGGTGATAAAGGTATAAATCCATCAGATGAAGCATGTAAACAGCATGATATTGCATATAGGGATAGTAAAGATATAGAAAAAAGACATATAGCTGATAAAATATTACAAAATGTAGCAAAAGAGAGAATGTATAGTTCAGATGCATCATTAGGTGAAAAATTAGCTTCTACTGCTGTTAGAGGTATAATGTATACTAAAAGAAAATTAGGTATGGGTATTGATGATTGGTGTTTAAAATTTTTATTCTATATCAATGAATAACTTTACAATTGATTATAAAGCACTACCTAATGGTAAAATTAACGCTAAAGCTATTAAAATTAAACTAAATAAGGATGAATTATATGCTATTGATAATTTTTTAACTAATGTTCAAAAAATAAAAAGAGATAAAAAAATTGGTGGTAATTTACTTATTACACTAGGTATTCCAGTTGTGAAAAAGATTATTGAATATCTAACAAAAAAGAAAGAAGGTAGTGGATTAACACAACATGAAGGTGGATTTTTACCATTATTATTAGCTTTATTACCATATTTAGCATCAATTGGTACAATAGCCGGTGCTGCTGCAGCTGTTGCTAGTACAGTTATGAATAAAAAGAAAAATGATGCTGAATTAGCTGAATTAAAGAGTCATAATAAGGAAATGGAGAAAAAAGGTAAAGGGTTTAAAAAACGATGCAAAAAATAATGAAAATGTATCCAAAAGCATTGAGTAATTTTGAATTAGAAAATATAGCTGAAAAACTAAAAATTAAACATTTTAAAGATGTTTTTGTGATAGATGAGTTATCTAATAAACCTAAAAATAATGAACGTGGAATAGTAAATTTAGACACATCTGATCATGTTGGTACACATTGGATATGTTATTATAAGAATAATGATGGTAACTTTGTGTTTGATTCATTTGGTGGTAATTTACCATATCAACTAGTTAAGTATTTAGGTGAAAATGAATTATACTATAATGCAATGAGAATACAAAATTATGATGAAGTAATATGTGGGCATTTATGTATATTTGTGTTAAAGCTATAATCAGATGGAAATAAATTTGATGATGTTTTAGATATAATAATTGGACATATTTGGAAATAAAATAAAATCAGAAAATATAAAAAACAAACAAATTAATAAACTAAACTCAATATTGGATTCAAAAATTCAAAATGTAATTAATGAATTTGATAAAGAACTGATTAAGATTTTTGAGGTTACCAAAAAATATATTAGTTTTAAAGGTAAACGGTTAGTAAATATAAATGACCCAGTTAATGACTATGATGCTGTTACAAAAGGACACTTAGAAAAAGAATATGTTACGAAACCTCAATCCATGTCTATTTTAACACAATTTAATAACTATGTTACCAATACAAAATTTAATGAAAAAATTAATCAGATTCATCAAGATAACTACAACACTTTTTAGAATTTCTTCACAAAAAAGGAGATTGAAAAGGCTTTTTCAGATTATTTCTCAAAGTCAGATTTATCACCGAACATAAATAAAATAAATTATCTTGAAATTAAAATCTGTGATAAACAAACAATTGAATTTACTTTTCTGACTGATAATGAAGTAATAGAACATCAGTTCGAGTACGATGTGAAAATTAAGAAAATTATTATATCTGGAGCCAATATAAATGGTGAAGTGTATCCTGTTAACTTTACAGTAAAAATAAAAAGATCTAATGATAAGGTACAAAATGTATATACTGATCAACTAGATAAAGTACATGAAATGAAATTGAGGGATAAAATACTGATATCTATGAATCAAACAATTAAAACAGTTCCAGTAGATGTAAAGATATTTTTATTTGGTGAACTGTAGGATTTATGTGAAGATGACAGTTTAGAACCATAACATTTTTCCACTATGTAAATGGATGATCACATTTATTGTTTGAAGTGTAAAACATTTACAGATACACATGATCTACATAGATCAATAACTAAAAATGGAAGACAAAGAATTGAAGGCATATGTTCAGTATGTAAAACAAAAAAGAGTAAATTTTAAAAAAAAATGTAATTGTAAGTAGAGAAAATATAATAAATGAACTACATAAACCAATGAGGAAAATTTATAATAGAAGAGAAATAGAATCATTTGGAATAGATGATTTATGGCAGGCTGATTTCGTTGAAATGGATTCAGGTAATTTAAATGGTATATCAAAAATAAATATAGGATATAAATGTACGTTAACTGTTATTGATGTATATTCTAAACATGCATGGGCTATTCCAATTAAGGATAAATCAGGTGAAAATGTAGCAAATGCATTTGATAATATATTTAAAATTAGATCACCAAAACATTTACAAACAGATAATGGAAAAGAATTTTATAATAATTATTTTAATAAACTAATGAAAATATATAATATTAATCACTATTCTACATTTACTGAAATTAAAGCATCAGTTGTAGAACGGTTTAATAGAACACTAAAAGAGAAAATGTGGAAACAATTTGATATTCAAGGTAACTACAAATGGGTTGATATATTACCAAAACTAGTAAATGTCTATAATAATACTAAACATAGTACAATAAAAATGAAACCAATAGATGTTAATGATAAAAATTATAAACCATCTGCTACTGTAATATATCCACATAAAGCTAAATATTCTATTGGTGATCAAGTTAGAATAAGTAAATTAAAAGGAATATTTGGAAAAAGATATACAGCTAATTGGTCAACAGAATTATTTGAAATTGAAGATGTTATTTATTCAGATCCAATTACATACAAATTGAAAGATATTAAAGGAAATTTTTATGAACATGAGATACAGAAAACAAATTATCCAGATGTATATCTTATTGAAAAAGTATTAAGGAAAAAAGGTGATAAAGTTAAATATTCATCTATGTAAAATGTGCCTACAACACTTTGATTCAGAAATTAAACTAAATACACATTAAGAAGATTCTTCTAAAAGTGAATCAGTTAAAATTAGAGTACCAAATAAAGATGAATATATAACATTTAAGGATTATAAACATACAAAGCCTGTTCCATTTGTTATATATGCTGATTTCGAAAGCTTATTATTGAAAATGGACACATGTGAACCAAATCCAAAAGAATCGTACACAATGAAATATCAAAAACATGAGCCATGTGGATTTTGTTACTATGTGAAATACATTCATAATCATTATAAAGATCCTGTTGTTTATAGAGGACCAAATGCTAAAACTAAATTTATTGAGATGATTAAAAATGAAGTTGAAGAAATAGGACATATACATTCACAAATAGAACCAATGAAACAGTTAACACATGATCAAATAAAAATACGTAACCTATCTAAAAGATGTACATTATGTGAATCACCATATACACCAAATAATATAAAAGTACATCATCATGATCATTTTACTGGTAATTATATAGCACCATTATGTAATGAATGTAATCTTAAACTTCAACAACCAACATTTGTGCCTATATTCTTACACAATCTAACTGGTTATGATTCGCATTTGTTTATAAAAGAACTTGGCTATGGTGATAAGGAAATAGAATTGATACCAAATAATGAAGAAAAATATATAAGTTTTGGAAAACAAACAAATAACTTAAAAATGAGATTTATTGATGCATTTAAATTCATGGCATCATCATTAGATAAACTATCATCTAATTTGTCAAAAGATGAAATGAAAAATATTGAATTATTCTTTCAAAAAGATCAAGTAGATCTAGCTATTAGAAAAGGTGTTTACCCATATGATTATATGGATAATTGGGATAGATTCAATGAAACACAATTATCACCTAAAAATGAATTCTATAGTAAGAAAAATGAATGTAATATAAGTGATGATGATTATGAGCATGCAAAATTAGTATGGAATAAATTTAATATAAAAAATATGGGTGAATACCATGATTTATATTTGAAAACAGATGTGTTATTATTAGCTGATGTATTTGAGAACTTTAGAGATACATGTATGAAATCATATGATTTAGATCCTGCATGGTATTATACAGCACCTGGTTTATCATGGGATGCAATGTTAAAAATGACTAAACAACCACTTGAATTATTACATGATTATGAACATGATATTAATGGTTGAAAAAGGCATTAGAGGTGGTATAGCACAATGTTGTAACAGATATGTTAAAGCAAATAATATATACATGAAAGATTACAATAAAAATAAGGAATCAAACTATTTAATGTATTTAGATGCTAATAATTTATATGGATACGCAATGTCACAATATTTACCATATGGTGGATTTGAATGGGAAAATAATTTAGATATTGATGTAATGAACATTCCAGATAAATCTGAATATGGATATATATTAGAAGTTGATTTAGAATATCCAATTGAATTACATGACAAACATAAAGATTTACCATTAGCACCAGAAAATGGACATAAATTATTAATAACATTAAATAATAAACATAAATATGTTGTACATTACAGAAATTTGAAACAATATTTAAAATTAGGATTGAAATTAACAAAAATACATCGTGCACTAAAATTCAGACAAAGTGATTGGTTGAAAAAGTACATTGGCTTAAATACAGAAATGAGAACAAAAGCTAAAAATGATTTTGAAAAAGATTTATTTAACCTAATGAATAATAGTGTGTTTGGAAAAACAATGGAAAATATAAGAAACAGAGTTAATATAAAATTAGTATCAGATGGTAAAAAATGTGATAAATTAATAACTAAACCAAATTTCAAACATAGAACAATATTTAATGAAAATCTGGTAGCTATTCATATGAATAAAACTGAAATTAAATTTAATAAACCAATTTATGTTGGAATGAGTATATTAGATTTATCAAAAGAATTAATGTATAGTTTCCATTATGATGTAATGAAACCTAAATATGGTACAAATATTGAGTTATGTTATCTAGATACTGATAGTTATATATACAATATAAAAACAGATGACTTTTATGAAGATATGAAAAATATTATTGAACTTTTTGATACAAGTGATTATGCAACAAATAATGTGTACAATATACCAGAAATGAACAAAAAGGTATTAGGTAAAATGAAAGATGAATGTAATGGTAAAATAATGACTGAATTTGTTGGTTTGAGAGCTAAAATCTATGCATATTGTGTTGGTGAAAAAGAAAATAAAAAATCTAAAGGTGTTAAGAAATCAGTAGTAATGAATAAAATATCAATGGATGACTATAAAGACTGTTTATTCAGTAATAGCGAATTATATAGTTCAATGAATTAAATTAGAAGCTATAAACATGAAATATATACAGTAAAATTAAATAAAATAGCATTAAGTGCAAATGATGATAAATGACACATACTGAATGACGGAATAAATACATTACCACTTGGACATTATAGTTTATTGTAAATATTGTATATATGTATATATTATATAAACATAATTATTTGTAATTGTATATATGAATATGTACATAATTATTAGTTGTTATATATTATATTTACTATATAAACACCATCTATAGTTGTATATATGTTTAGATTTTTCGTTGCTATCAACAGTTAAAAATTATGAATGTGTCTCATTTTGGCATTTCCCTAATTTTGTGGTTGTATCATTCTAAAAATATGAACAATAGCAGATTTCGATGTAAAATGGTCTAAAAATAGCCGTAAAATAGGGTTTAAATAGCTGATATTGGTATTTGGTCCAGAACATACATAACCTATCTACTAAGAATGACAATTACCAAATCTACACATGCAATATAGACTACAATTACTAAACTACAAATTACTACAACAATACTACTGTCTGCTATTTTTACAATCAGAAGAATTCCAAGGGATGATCCGAAGCAGCGGTCGCCACGTGCATGGGGGCTTAATTATATTATGAATGCAAATAATTTTTTTAATTTTAGTTGCTGACAGTACGATTACGAGGTCTCTTAATCGGTTGGCCCTGACTAGTATTTGTATGCAATCTGACTGCATAGAACAACAACGAAGAATGAAACGAAGTTTCCGTTAACACAATTAATTAATTAAGGCCCCAGCAACTATAAAACCTACGAAACAACAAAACACAAGTGTAGCTGTTCTGTGTATGGAAGTGTGATTCAATGTACACATCTGGCACGGTTCTTCCTCAATAAGAGCAGATATTTTAAACACCATTTATACTGAAGTAATTAAAAAAAAACAGAAATACTATAATTTCACACAGAAACCAGAAATACAGTCTAATACAAGAACACGAGCCAGATGCTTTGTTGACTGAACCTGTGACCAAGAGGCATTATTGTTTAAGACATTGAAATAATAAAAAAAAGGAATTTTTTTTACCTTCATATATATTGACGAAAAGCACACTCTGATCATTACAGCATCCCCAGGCCAACAATATCTGGTGTCTAGCCCATCAAAACAATATGACAACATCTGAACAAGCACTCTCCATGGGAACTTCTCAACAATCGACTCACCACTGCTACATCTCAATAGCTCTCTCCACCACGACTTCTCAGCAAGCACTGCCTACTACGACTTCTCGACAAGAACTACTGGTGGAGGTGGCTGAATAATACTCTTTGGTGCAATCTCTGGCGCTGTGGCTCAGTGTAGCCACCTTTCAATATGCGCTTTTGGAACTGAAGGCCCACTCGTGTACCCTTCATGACTGCATGAACCAAAGCTTTACGCCTCTCTTGGGCCCGTCAACACTGACATTGGACTGTTGATTACTAGAAACATATTGTCTGGTCAGAAGAATCTCATTTCAATTTGTATCGAGCAGATGGACGTGTACGGGTATGGAGGCAACCTCATGAATCCATGGACTCTGCACGTCAGCAGGGGACTCTTCAAGCTGGTGGAGGCTCTGTAATGGGGTATGGCGTGTGCGGTTGGAGTGATATGGGCGCCCTGATACGTCTAGATACGACTGTGACAGGTGACGCGTAAGCATCCTGATGCCCACTGTGCACTCCGACGGACTTGGGCAATTCCAGCTGACAGTGCGACACCCCACACGTCCATAATTGCTACAGAGTGGCTCCAGGAATACTGTTTCGAGTTTAAACACTTCCGCTGGCCACCAAAATCCCCAACATATCTGGGATGCCTTGCAACCTGCTGTTTAGAAGGGGTATCCACTCCCTCTTACTCTTACGGATTTATGGACAGACCTGCAGATTTAATGGTGTCAATCGCCTCCAGAACTACTTCAGACATTAGTCGAGTCCATGCCACGTCGTGTTGCGGCTCTCCAGCGTGCTCGCGGGGGTCCTACTCGATGTTAGGCAGGTGTACCAGTTTCTTTGGCTCTTCAGTGTATTTTAAGTTTTTGGTTTAAAAATATGGAAACATTCGCACTAAGTGGTCATGAACAATTCATGGGAAATATTTTACCCCTGGAACGAACGAACGAATGAACGCTCTTGTTTGTGTTGACCATTTCACCGAGAACTAGATTGTCACACAAGATAAAAGCAGGAGAACAGACGTTTCTCTATTAGCAATTCGTAAGACACCGAATGCTGTACTTTCATTGTTTCCAGGGCTACCATCTTATACATGTGGGCATCTTTCATCTCACAAATGAAATAACAAAATTAAAAAGCAAATACGTGTATAGGGGCACTAAATTTCATTGTAAGGTATGAGCAGAATAAGATAGAGAACTTTCACGATTCTGGGAATAGACTGGGAAAAACAGATTCAAGTGACGTTTCTTAGGTTGCTATTAGGGTCTTTATTTTCTTGTACAGAACTTTTTCGAGTGACGTCCTATTCGTTTTGCATTTCTTTGAAACTTCTCAGAGTTTTAAGTGAGGAAGCGTAACTGAATAGGTGTAAGGTGCCTTCCAACATGTGCACATGGACATTAAAATGATACTCTACTTTGCACTAGACTCTCTATGTTAGAGATCCTGCTACTATCATGAACAATAGTTCTAAAACAAGGAACAACCGCCTTGTAAACAACAGACACTTAACTTCCTGGCAGATTAAAACTGTGTGCCCGACCGAGACTCGAACTCGGGACCTTTGCCTTTCGCGGGCAAGTGCTCTACCAACTGAGCTACCGAAGCACGACTCACGCCCGGTACTCACAGCTTTACTTCTGCCAGTACCTCGTCTCCTACCTTCCAAACTTTACAGAAGCTCTCCTGCGAACCATGCAGAACTAGCACTCCTGAAAGAAAGGATATTGCGGAGACATGGCTTAGCCACAGCCTGGGGGATGTTTCCAGAATGAGATTTTCACTCTGCAGCGGAGTGTGCGCTGATACGAAACTTCCTGGCAGATTAAAACTGTGTGCCCGACCGAGACTCGAACTCGGGACCTTTGCCTTTCGCGGGCAAGTGCTCTACCAACTGAGGTACCGAAGCACGACTCACGCCCAGTACTCACAGCTTTACTTCTGCCAGTACCTCGTCTCCTACCTTCCAAACTTTACAGAAGCTCTCCTGCGAACCATGCAGAACTAGCACTCCTGAAAGAAAGGATATTGCGGAGACATGGCTTAGCCACAGCCTGGGGGATGTTTCCAGAATGAGATTTTCACTCTGCAGCGGAGTGTGCGCTGATACGAAACTTCCTGGCAGATTAAAACTGTGTGCCCGACCGAGACTCGAACTCGGGACCTTTGCCTTTCGCGGGCAAGTGCTCTACCAACTGAGCTACCGAAGCACGACTCACGCCCGGTACTCACAGCTTTACTTCTGGCAGTACCTCGTCTCCTACCTTCCAAACTTTACAGAAGCTCTCCTGCGAACCATGCAGAACTAGCACTCCTGAAAGAAAGGATATTGCGGAGACATGGCTTAGCCACAGCCTGGGGGATGTTTCCAGAATGAGATTTTCACTCTGCAGCGGAGTGAGCGCTGATACGAAACTTCCTGGCAGATTAAAACTGTGTGCCCGACCGAGACTCGAACTCGGGACCTTTGCCTTTCGCGG
The DNA here is from genome assembly GCF_023864345.2 of Schistocerca serialis cubense. NCBI lineage: Eukaryota > Metazoa > Arthropoda > Insecta > Orthoptera > Acrididae > Schistocerca > Schistocerca serialis. Next base: position 65,108,637 of record NC_064648.1, read on the forward strand.
GCAAGTGCTCTACCAACTGAGCTACCGAAGCACGACTCACGCCCGGTACTCACAGCTTTACTTCTGCCAGTACCTCGTCTCCTACCTTCCAAACTTTACAGAAGCTCTCCTGCGAACCATGCAGAACTAGCACTCCTGAAAGAAAGGATATTGCGGAGACATGGCTTAGCCACAGCCTGGGGGATGTTTCCAGAATGAGATTTTCACTCTGCAGCAGAGTGTGCGCTGATACGAAACTTCCTGGCAGATTAAAACTGTGTGCCCGACCGAGACGCGAACTCGGGACCTTTGCCTTTCGCGGGCAAGTGCTCTACCAACTGAGCTACCGAAGCACGACTCACGCCCGGTACTCACAGCTTTACTTCTGCCAGTACCTCGTCTCCTACCTTCCAAACTTTACAGAAGCTCTCCTGCGAACCATGCAGAACTAGCACTCCTGAAAGAAAGGATATTGCGGAGACATGGCTTAGCCACAGCCTGGGCGATGTTTCCAGAATGAGATTTTCACTCTGCAGCAGAGTGTGCGCTGATACGAAACTTCCTGGCAGATTAAAACTGTGGCCCGACCGAGACTCGAACTCGGGACCTTTGCCTTTCGCGGGCAAGTGCTCTACCAACTGAGCTACCGAAGCACGACTCACGCCCGGTAGTCACAGCTTTACTTCTGCCAGTACCTCGTCTCCTACCTTCCAAACTTTACAGAAGCTCTCCTGCGAACCATGAAGAACTAGCACTCCTGAAAGAAAGGATATTGTGGAGACATGGCATAGCCACAGCCTGGGGGATGTTTCCAGAATGAGATTTTCACTCTGCAGTGAAGTGTGCGCTGATACGAAACATTCTGGAAACATCCCCCAGGCTGTGGCTAAGCCATGTCTCCGCAATATCCTTTCTTTCAGGAGTGCTAGTTCTGCATGGTTCGCAGGAGAGCTTCTGTAAAGTTTGGAAGGTAGGAGACGAGGTACTGGCAGAAGTAAAGCTGTGAGTACCGGGCGTTAGTCGTGCTTCGGTAGCTCAGTTGGTAGAGCACTTGCCCGCGAAAGGCAAAGGTCCCGAGTTCGAGTCTCGGTCGGGCACACAGTTTTAATCTGCCAGGAAGTTTCGTATCAGCGCTCACTCCGCTGCAGAGTGAAAATCTCATTCTGGAAACATCCCCCAGGCTGTGGCTAAGCCATGTCTCCGCAATATCCTTTCTTTCAGGAGTGCTAGTTCTGCATGGTTCGCAGGAGAGCTTCTGTAAAATTTGGAAGGTAGGAGACGAGGTACCGGCAGAAGTAAAGCTGTGACTACCGGGCGTGAGTCGTGCTTCGGTAGCTCAGTTGGTAGAGCACTTGCCCGCGAAAGGCAAAGGTCCCGAGTTCGAGTCTCTGTCGGGCCACAGTTTTAATCTGCAAGGAAGTTTCGTATCTGCGCACACTCTGCTGCAGAGTGAAAATCTCATTCTGGAAACATCGCCCAGGCTGTGGCTAAGCCATGTCTCCGCAATATCCTTTCTTTCAGGAGTGCTAGTTCTGCATGGTTCGCAGGAGAGCTTCTGTAAAGTTTGGAAGGTAGGAGACGAGGTACTGGCAGAAGTAAAGCTGTGAG